>NC_056748.1:334939139-335539139 GCF_019279795.1 Protopterus annectens | reverse complement strand
TCAAAGCTAGAATCTCAGGTGCTGGAGCTAATTGGCACACCATGTCAGAGATAGTGTTTGAAGAAGAATTACAAAAAATACTGAAAGGTAATGTGCACAAAACAGTAGTGTGACCAGTGATTCTGTATGGCACAGAAACTTAGGCAATGAAGGCAAGACATCAGAGAAAATGAAGTGGTGGAGATGAAGTGCCTGAGATGGCTAGTTGAATGTATAGTTTGGGACAGATGAAGGAAAAATGTCATCACAGAGGAAGTCAAAGTCAAAATCAACAGTTTTGTCACATCTACAGGAAAACAGCAGCTGATTTGGTAAAGCAGATTTGAGGGAGGTAGAAAGAAAGAGGAGAAGACCTGTGAAATTTGGGTATGGCTGTGGAAGGTCTGAGACTGGTCGTGAATAGAGAGAGGTGGCAAAAGTTGTGACATCCTTACCCCATGAAAAAGGAGGGAAAGGAAGTTGATGATTATGATGAGAAAGAAGGTTACTAACATTTCTGGCCTACCATTAACTGATACAGAGACTATGGGTTTAAAATTTACAGCCATGAATTTTCCACAGCTATATAAACTGCAAATTTAAACTATTTAGAAAACTACATTTTCTTCAGTACGTCTGTGAAAAACTATTTATGGATTTAATCTTTTTAAAGGACAACTCTGGTAAATATGGTTCTGAAAATAATGAGTTTTTTATTGTTCTGAAGAAATTTAATCCTGACATATGTTATTTATTGGATGCAAATTGTGTTGCATGCAAAAGGAATTCCATTTCTTATTCTAAGAACAACACTGTTATTGTTTTACAAGTTATAAATTGTGAAGTGTTTGTTTAAGGATTTTTTTTACATCCAAACATAATGCTAAGTATAATAGGGGTACATCACAACTACAGGCATTGCAATAACGTAAGTCAAAAAGAAAATAAAGTCTTCTGATAAATGAACTATAGTAATCTTAATATTCAGTTGTATTTACATGTGTACTAAGACATCTTCTGTATAACAGTACATATCTGTTTTAAAGACAAAATCTGAGGAAGTCCATAAACAGTTGGATAATTTACTAGAAAAGGAGGTTGTTTTGGTTATTTCAGCAAACATGCTATTCAGAAAAAAAAACTGTCTCCCCAAAATGAATACATATTAACTATTCCACCAATGAAACCCATTATACCAGACATATAAGGGATGTAGGATATGTGTTATATGGTGTGAACAATATATTGTCAAAAATTATATTACTTGGTACTTATTTATACCTGTTGAACTCAATACATAATCATAATAACCATTTATCTATAATAAGTAATAATTACTAGAACTTATCATAATTTGTCTACTAAATAATGTAATAATTTTTGATGATGCACAGTTCCAACATATTTGGGACACTGTTATGTGAGTTCCCTTTGCTCCTGCATATTCCAATCCCTCCATGGCTTTGTTTGAAAAGGAATACATTCATAGCTAAGTGTTTTTTTCAACAGCATCTTCCTATTATCTTAGGTATATAGATTACCTTATTTTTGTCAGCAAAGGGGACGCCTATGAGATTATTGGTTTCTTAACTGATCTGCCTAAGAATAGATTTGATCTAAAATTCAGTTGGGAATCAAGAATTTGGAAAATTAGTTATTTAGATATTATTATGAATACAACAGAAAAGTTCTATAATTTGTACAAAATTATATAGAAAGCCTGAAAGTGCATGGGTTATAAATATGGTAATAACTGTCGGCCTGTCTTTTTCCTGAAATCGCTGCCATATAATGAATTTACAAAGCTAAAAGTTTATGCTTTTTATCAGAGAGTCTACAGTGTTCTATTGATTTAGATGTGATTTCCCATGATCTGGGCCAGTACCTATGTGAACCTCAGTCTGTTTTTGGTTATTTTGAATGTATAAGGAAAGTAAGGGCTTTCAATGATTATAATGACTACCTACTGGAAGCTAAACAAATTGTTTGTAAGTTTCTTAAGTGAGGCTATAACTGGGATAATGTCAAGGGCTGTTCCTGGAAAGTTACAAACAGAAGGCGGCGGATATTGTTATAATAGAATGGTCGCTGGCAGAATGAAAATAATCTTTCATTATAGAAAGAATCAAATATATTCTTGCAAATTTTCAGTATCCTTTGTTATTGGATATAATAATAAAATAAAAGAGATTTGCACTATTGTAAATGGGCAATTCTTGCTATCATAGCAACGTGTGTGATTCTTGCTTCATTTCTTATAGTTATGGATAGAGACTTGGGGGTTTTGTTAATCTACAGTTATTTGTTTTCTCAAACTCAGTGAGACATTTGTTCATCTGGAAGAGTTTCACAATTTTACCTTTTTAGTCATTGCTCAATCTGTGGATATGTTCAAAGAGCATTTGAACAAAAATCAGTTCCATATAATATTTTATTATTGGCTATTTTAGTTGTGATTCTGAGGAGTAATCTATATTCTGACATAATCCTGTGGTCATGTGTTTTGCAGAGTTAAGACATGTGAAAAATGTTACAATAGAACCTAGGAATATGTCAAGGTCTATTAAAATAAATTTAGAAAAATTAAAGTTATATAACTTCATATTTTGTGGTAAAAAGAGATAGTGTAATTGCCAGACAGTAATGACTGTGAAGAAGTTTCACTAAGAGGAGTATTTTCATTCTGAAATTTAATATTTGAAGCTTTAGGGGGGTTAAATAATGACACTGAATGGGAATACTAATGTAAGGGTGGCCACAGTGGTGCACTGGTCAGCGTTGCCTCCTCACAGCAAGAGGTTCTCGGCTGGGGTGCCTTCTGTGCGGAATCTGCATGTCCTTCCTGCAGTCATGTGGGTTTCCTCTGGGTGCTTTGGTTTCCTCCCACATCTCAAAGACATGATGTAGGTGGACTGGACACTCTAAATTGGCCCTAGATGTGAGAGTGCGCATGTGTGTGCCTTCTGTGGAAGGCTGGGCACTGGGCTGGCAACTCAAAACTGTAAAACTCCACTGCCAATCGTTCTGCCAACCGTTGTTCCACTGTGGTGATCCCTGACTGGAAAAAGGATAAGAAGAAAGGAAATACTAACTTAATTAACTCTGATATGTGATTGGATGTTGCTTTATTGTCTGTTTCTTTATAAGCTGTGTTTTTTTTTTTTTTGTATTTTTCTCATAATATTCCAATAGTCCACTGCTAATGCCAAAAAAACAACAACCATAAAACAAAAAGGTGCTATAACGCTAGGTATGATTAATGAATAGATATTCTCTTAACATGCTATGAAAGGCTTAATATATATTCCAGAACAGCCTTGCTGGTGGAGAAGACCTGTGCTACAGGATTTTCTTTCCCCTGCAATAGTGTCTTTGCTCTATTTTTCTTGCTTGTTATATTTTTGCAAAGTTTAGACAGCAGCAGATAGGGTCACAGTAATTCATCTTGCTTGTTATATTTCTATAAAGTTTAGGCAGCAGCAGCAGATAGGGTCACAGTAATTCATCTTCCCAGAGGAAGATAGAAAATATTTAAGTAGATTATTTCCCTGTGCTGCCATATAGCTCTCATTATATTTAACTCAAACTACATTGCTCAATTATCTTTTAGCCAAGAATCATATGTATTTTATGTTCAAAGCTTGTTGCTAACTAATATATAAATAAATAATCGGTAGAAGGAAACAGCTATTTGTTAGCACAAGACTGTGGCACCTACCTCTCTGAAAGTTAGAAAGGCTGCTCTGCTAACACTATTATCAGTTCATATACTTTATGAGGATTATATGTTTAGAAGTGGAACAACAACTGGAAATTTGCAGGCAAGCACTCTAATGATGGCAGACCCTAAAGCAGAAAAGGGTTACAGTACTAGAAGGTATTGCTAGCCTGTCCTGTTAGTGTGTGTGTGTGTGTGTGTGTGTGTGTGTGTGTGTGTGTGTGTGTGTGTGTGTGTGTGTGTGTGTGTGTGTGTTTTGGGAGAGAATGGGTGAGTGGATGGGCATATGTGTGTGTTTTCAATAATTTATTTAAAATCACAGTAAATATGAATAAGCTAGTACTGAAAGGCAGTGGACAAGAGCCAAGGAAGTTAGAGCCTATTTCTCTGTTTGTGGTTATTCATTACTGGAGATTGTTTGAAGTAGATGATGAGGTCCATAGCCCCGAGCAACAATACATGTTTTCCTATTGTTTAATGCCACTGGTGCTCCTCATGAGACCATCCTCTTGCTACCCATCACATTATTGGTGGCAGTGGTAAGGCTTTAAAACTTGTACCTCTATGCCACAACATTAAAGTTAAGTTTTTGCTATATTGGTAAAATTACTTACAAAACTCACATCCGCACGCTGAATCCATCGATCATATATTTGCCATAAGTCAAGCTAAAACTGACCACAAGCATAGAATACAAAATGAGTATTTATCCAACTCTAAACTATTTTCAGAACAATTTAATTCACAACTAGGAAAATACTGCATTAGAAATTACACATACTACTTTATAAATATTAGTGTCATTTCTGTCCACAGAATGGTAACAGGTACTCTTAGCTATTTATTTATATTTTCTCATCTGGACCATCCCTGGGATTCATGAAGCCTGGCACAAGGACAGCGGTAGGCTTGCGCCAACAGTGCTGCGTGAAGATGGCACAGTAGCACCAAATGCATATTAATGAAGGCGTGCTGCCACCTCAGCCACGTGCACAGGAAAGGAGCGCGAGTGCATAGGGCGTGTCAAAGTGCCGCACGTAGGCGTGGAAATGGCAGCTGTCGACGTGCAACCTAAAATGCTTGCATATAACAAGTTGCAAGATAGTAATCACATCTGTCAGTGTCCATGGATGCTGAAACATATGCAAAGCATGCAAGAAAGTTCCTGCGAACACAAAGTGAAGAAGCAAACACAAATGCACAGTAGGGAATAACGGATCCCTATCCCGCGAACAAATGACATGGAAGACCGTCTGGCTGTAGTCCAACGCAGTGTAGATAGCTATACCAAGTGGAAGTGAAAAGCATCGTATGTTAGCGAGCCACCAGTAGGTACATCTAGCCCAATGGTGAGGGTCACCAGCTGACCCATAATGTGAGGGAGGGTACACAGCTGGGCATGTGTCCATAACAAAATACACGATAAATGTAGATATCTAGCGACCGTATGTCCGAATCATCTCCCACAAGGCATGTAATAGTCACATAGAAAAGGTATGTCCATATTTCACATACCAAATGTGATAGGAAGTAGAATAAGCATGTAAACGAAACAGAAGGAGCATATAAACAGCTACAACAATAAGGAAACATGTAGGCTGAAAGGAACAGTATTATCCGTACCGTTGACTGTGGGGACGTGTTGTCCAGTACAGTCAGATATGTGTATGGAATATATCCCATCCTGGACATAGGAAAAAGTGGCATCCTACCAATGAGTAGAACAGGCTGCCAAATTCCGGAAATCAGTGGTACAGGCCGAACTTGTCAGGATGTGTCACAGTTGAATGGGTAGTACCCGGGTATACCAACCATGTAATGAAAGTTAAGTATGGGCATGTATCTATGTCTGTGAGGTATAGCATGTGGAAAGCAAACATGGCAGGGTAGTCCACACAACCATACAGGTACCTGACACATGTAGGGTATTCAATGTGTTACTCTGGCCGTGTCATGGGCCAACAACCAAAGCAGTGATGTATGGGGTGTGAGGAATCTGTGTGTGTGGGGGGATGGGTAATGGTACAATCCTCCAAGGCGATACTGTTTCGTATGCAGAATAGGTGAACCGGAGGTGTATGTGGGAGCAGCGGGTGAAGCTGAAAGAAACACAAACACATGTATAAACAGCTGCAATACAAGCAGACAGGCCATACTGTAGAACACAATCCCACAAACATATGAATATTGAAATGTGCGAGACAAATGTATAGACATGTCACCGGCACGTACCCACAGATTGGTTCTGATGGAACTGACCATCCCGTACCTGAACATCCACCAAATCCAGCCATACTTGGCCTACTGGTTTGGTGCAGATACAGCTACACATAGTGACCAGTACGCATATGTAGTAGGTAGTGTCACCCTAGGCAGTTGCAGGATTGCACACTATGTATCCCTTGCATGTAAAACCCCCAGCACATTTTCGTAACGCCAAAAAAATGTTCGTTATTTCGCTTGTTGTGGATTGGTCCAATTTTTGGATATCCCTCATGGGATACGTAACCTGTGTAAACATTAGAATGGAAGACACGAAGTCTAGTCCAGTAGATGTCTGGACACAAGTTGGAATGTGCATTAGAGGTGCACGACACAGTCCAGCCCTAAGTGGTCATGCATACGCTACTACCCAGGATCAAACACCTGCCCGTGACGCACGTGTCCCAAAACGAATAAGCGGGAGAATATATTGCACACATTCGCATAGTGACACATGGTATAAGGGTGATGAAGGCACTGACGTAAACTGGATACCCCAGATCCACTGTATGAGGGACAATTAATGTGTGTGTAGGTGTGACCTGACCAACAATGGTACAATGCCAAATGTCTTGTGACCATAGGGAATAACTGTGCACCATACTGCATGTACCAGTTGCCTAAAGCGGTCACGCCAGGATAGAATAAACATAATTCGTACAAGAAACAGGCAAACAACAAAAGTGCCAAAGGTATAAGGCTTACAGCTAGGAAACAAATGACTGTTCTAAACCTGCAGTGACTGTGGCTATGTGTTGGCCCAAACAATCTGGTGTCCATAGTAGGGTTGTCATCTGTCCCACTTTGCGAGGGATAGTCCATCGTTGGACAGTTGTGTCCTGACAAAAGATATTTGAAATGGCAAATGTCCTGGGATCGTAGGACATAAGTACGCCCCATATGTTATGTAATAGTAGCAGAAAATAATTATTGCAATATCTACAATACCTAAATGTTACAAAAAACAGAATAAGCAAATAAACTGCTACAACAATAGGCTTTTATGTAGGCAAATAAGTAAAGTTCTATCCATTGTACTGACCGTGGGTATGTGTCAGCTTGTAAAACCTGGTGTGTTCCGAAAAAATCTTGGCCATGTGAAAAGGTGCCAACCCTTGTCACCGGAATACAGCACAACCAGTACATATGGCAATGTCAACAATACCAATGGTCAGAGCATTCGCACAATAACTGGCAAGACCCTTACAAACTCACAAAGTCAGTGCCCTTTGGGGGAAAGGTGTTGAATGAGAATGACTACTCACAACAATGAAGAGTACTAGACGCATTTAACTGCAGACAATTAGTAGTATTACGAATCTGTCAACATGTTCCAAGTTAATAGTACTAATATGGTAGAAGTGTCCGTGATTGTCCCTGAGTTGTCATAGCCTTGTCCCTGTCACTGTAGACACGAATCCCCGAGTATCAGAGAAGTCCGTAAACAGAAGTACACCAACCAACTGTCCCAGCTGTTGACTAGACTATTGCATACCTGTAGTTATTTCATAACAGATGTCCAGAATAATATCCATTGTATGTATAAGTGAATGAAATAGTCAAATGGGAAGGGAAACCACCCCTCCAACCTGCATTATGTAGTGGAACCACTCCCTGCCCTAAATTATGTAGCGCTGACCCAATAATCTGGTCAGAGGTGCCCAAACACCTGCGTCTGTAAACACAGGTAGAATGTGAAACTCTGGAATAACTCTGTCCATGTGCTACGTCTGATCTTTGAACACCACCAGGGCAGAGCTAGTCACCAGTCGGCTGAGCCTAAACCTTGACCAGCACATGAAAACCCTGACAATCAAACACGTGTATGTGCGAGGACTATAAGCGTAGGGGTTATGAATATCTTTGGAGTGAGTAGACTTGCAGCATGGGTGAAGAGCAGTAGGAAACAGGGAATGTCCTAATTGCAGTACTGCAGTTTTCCCAGCAGGAGAATGGATGCCTGCTGTGTAAGGGAAGTGATGAGGCGTATGTCAGAGTAGCTATGAACTATGGGTATACATATAAATGAGTCAGAACACCAACAGTTTACTGGTTACAGCATCCGCCCAACGTAAAGGCATTCCCGGTGCAAGTACGACTATAGCACATATTAATTGTGTAATGAATGCCTCTGTGCTGTAAAGCCAACAGTTATACATGTAAAGGTGACTGCGTTCGCATGGGTCCTTTAACCGGATTCCATCAAAGTGGTACTGTCATAAGGAATAAGGCACATGTAATCCTAAAGACGTGCCTGTGAACATATGTAACTCAGAATAAGTAGATGCAGGTGGGCCTGCACGGGTATACGCAGCTATTAGCATAGCAAATGTATGTTGTCTTCTACAGCTGTAACTTTCATATATATATGTGTGTATATATATATATATATATATATATATATATATATATATATATATATATATAGTTAGATAGATGTGTGTATAGAGAAATATCCACAGACATAACTGAAATATGCAATTATATAGCTACATATCTATCTATATATTCATATATATATATATATATATATATATATATATATATATATATGTTAGGAACGCTGAAAGATGAAAGCAAACCTAAGGGATGTGAAGGGAATCCAGATCAAGGTAGGAATTATGAAGTGCTCGCAGCGTATGTCACATAAAGCTGCACAAGTGTGGGTAGAGCACCGCTCTCCACACAAGAAGTAGGGCTATATCAGTGGCCATAACATCGTTGAAGTGCTACATCAACATTGTAAACAGACGGAATGTAGGACATGTTGCGACCACCTACACTTGTAACCCGCAAATTGTTCGTAAGTCATAACACCAGGAAAGGCATGTATGTGCAAATATGAATGGATGGTGAGCCTGTGAATACACGAGGCAGTACAAAATGTGTGTAGGGCCCCAACGCTCATGAGAGGACAATGTGTAAAGGTGTGTCATGGCTGCGATATCAGGTGTATAATGTCTGTTATGCGGGGAAACTCAACACGGGTGTGCAGGAGAAACCATGGATATGCGAGTATGGACACAGGGGTGATAGGGTATGTTGTGCCGGGTGCAATGGAGCGGCCCGTGGAGGTCAGCTAGTACTAGGGTTACCACCTTTTCAAATATTCAAAGTGGGACATTTACTGTAGAAATGTCAGATTAGCAGGACAAAACATACCCATGACCAGTACAAATGATAGAACTTCACCTTTCTGCCAAAATAAAAGCTTATTTGTGTAGCATTTGAGTTGCTTATGCCATTTCATATAACATTTAGGTGTTTCAGAGAAAAAATAACTGTCTTATGAAACTATGAAAGAAAACTTAGGAAATTTTTTCATACAATAATCTCAGGACATCTGCCATTTTTTCAGTTTTTTCGCAGGACACAACTGCCCAAAGAGGGACTGTCCCTCACAAAGTGGGACAGGTGGTAACCCTAGCTAGTACGTAGTTGCGATTCCCAGATAGAGCATCGTTTGCATGGAGACATGCGTGAATGGGCGTATCGTTGTCAGACGTTGTGCATCAGGTCTGCACGTAAAACCTATACGCCACCAATGAGTGGAACGGAGTTCTGCTGTGACAACCCCAAACCGGGAAAAGCAGAAAGACACAACTACATGAAGACAACAATTTGTCGACGTACAGTCACAGTAACACAAACACACATCCTATCAACAGTAATAATATGAACGTGTACAGAAACAAACACAGTAGCAGGAATAATAGGCTGCGCATATGAGGAATAGGTCGACTGACACTATTACAACCCAGCTAGCAGTGACACCCCAGACATGAAAAACCTGCGACATCTGTCCACTGCATAACGTGCAATATACTGAGCACAAGTTCACCGGAGTGAATTGTCTGTGTCAGAATGAATAAGGCAATAGTATGCTGTTGAAGCAGGGATAAAACTAATACGCATGTGTAAGTGTCCATGTCTGGGAAATGTATAGGTTAAAGGACACACAGATGTATATTTAGATAAAAACGTATATATACACATAGCTATAATAATTTACATACACATCTATATCCATACAGACATTTATATATATATATATATATATATATATATATATATATATATATATATACACACACACACACACACACACACACACACACACACACACACACACAAGGATATACTACGGATATACATAGATAGATATATATATACACAAACAACAGGTAGTGATATATACACATACACACAAAACAAACTATATGTCAGTGTAGATATACACATTCACATAAATAGGTTACTTCACAGCAATTAGGGGTAACATATTTACAGCCTGGGCATTTGTGACTGGGAGGTCCAATAAAGAAACATTGTACCCCCCACATCGACCAGCTAGGCTGGACAGACATACAGACAAGCAATACAGATCAATACACTGACGGTGTCTAAAACACCGGTAGGAAAGGACCAGTGGGAGAGTTCTGCAAGGTTTACACTTTAAACATGGATAACTGTGTCCCTTGCGGGACCCTAAAATGTCAGGTATGAAAGAATCATAGGTGTACATGGAACAGTAGGTTGTGCCAGTTTGATAATACATGGGTTGACAAAACATACGACATGTGTCCCAAGATGGGGAGAGTGGGCAATGTGTAGGGGTGTGCTCATACCCCAGCTGCGCTCGCAGTAAGTATTTGTCATGACTACTGTAGAGGGGTGCCAGGTAGGTGGACCATGGGTATGCATTAATGGGCTTAAGTGTGCAGGTGCTGTTTGGCAGAGATGTAGTAGGCCCGCCCAGTAGAAGTCATTAATATTCCTATGTGGGCATAGCATACGCCTACACCTCCCAAATCTGAAGAGCACATCTACCGGATAGTTTGTAAACCATCGGGGAATACATAGAGACCTACACAGTGCCGTGTACCCGAGTATCATGGATGTCCATAGTTATGTATCAGAATGTAACAAAGTCCAAAGAAACACTGCCAGAACTACTGATATTAGGTGAACAGGTGGCGGAATACAGGTAATGACAGGTGACAACATGTATGAGTCATAAGCAGCATGTACCTCGACAAACGTGAATGAATACATATGTTCTGTGACTGTGAATGTGTCTGGTTAATAGAACCAATCATCTAAATGTGTCCCGCAGGGTATTATGCATTGTTTCTGATACGGTTTTCAATCACACCCATTGGTATGTGAGTTCTGCTACTGACGGAAAGTGCATAAGTTGCTGACCACTTCAGGTAGATGATAGCATAATAGAAGAGGTTAAACACCCGTACGCCTGCGAGGAGCACACCCGTCTGGGCAGTTGTGTCTTGCAAAATGACAGTTATGGCACATGGCCTGTGCATACATCTCAACTGTCCCTGATTTCCACAGATGTCCCTGATTTCGACCCACATTTTAACTCTGTCTCCCTTAATCCCTCCTAAAACTAGTGACTTTTGGAGGAAAGGTGGTGAATTACACTTAATGAATAATGACAATAATTAAGAGTTACAAACTTCTTTTACTTCAGAAAATGTGTATTAATTCATATGCTCTGATTCTGTCAATAAATCAAGTTAATAGCAGTAATATTTTAAAAGTGGCCCTGATTGTCCCTGTTTGTTCCTGACTTGTCCCTGATTCTGTTGAAATTTGTCCCCAATTGGTTGAGAGGTCTGGGCCTGTGAGTTCGGGAATGGAGGCTATATAGTGTGTGTAGTGGTGTCAGACATCAATTTGTTGTATCAGTAACAGCTACATGTAATAGGAAACAGTATTATCAATTATAATGCTACATGAATAACCTTAACGTATGCAAACTGTGGAGGTCGTCTGTGTACTATTGGCTGTGGCTCAGACCTCTCAACCAATTGGGGACAAATTTCAACAGAATCACGGATAAGTCAAGAAATCACAAGGACAATCAGGGACACATTTAAAATATTAGATCTATTAACTGGAAACATTGACAGAATCAGAGCATATGAATTAATACACATTTTCTGAAGTTAAAGAAGTTTGTAACTCTTACTTATTGTCATTATTCATTAAGTGTAATTCACCACCTTTGCTCCAAATGTAACTAGTTTTAGTAGGGATTAAGAGGGGCAGAGTTAAAATATGATCCAAAATCAGGGACGGCCCTGAAAATCAGGGACAGTTGAGAGGTATGCTGTGGGTATGTGTTGCCTCGACACATGTGATAGCTCTACATATAGGGTCTATCGGGCCGCCACCAGTCTGAACGGCCAAAGTGGAACCTGGTCTGTAGAACTGTCAGATGTACCAGGGCAGAACATACTTACAGCCATGCATAGTACAGAAATATACATATCGGAGCAAATCAAAGCATAGTCTAGCAGCAGTATAGTTGCCTATGCTACTTCATATGACATATCGATGTGTCAGGTATACAAGACCTGTAACAAGCAACCAGTACCGACACCTACAACATGAGAAGGTCCCCTAATCAGGACAGTTGCAATGGCTAGAGTATTGTCCATACCACTCAACTGTCCCTAAATGTCACGTACGTCCCTGAGTGTGACTGAAAGTCTGTGTCCCTCTTACTCCCTCCTAAATGTAGTGGTTGTTGAAGGAAAGGTGGTAAATTACACTTACTGACTAATGACAATAAGTAAGAGTTATATACAATTGTTACGTCAGAATATGTGTATTATGTCATATGCTCTGATTCATTCAATGTGTCAAGTTAATAGCACTACTTTTGTAAATGTGTCCCTGTTTTTCATGACCTGTCCCTGATTCTGCAGAAATGTGTCCCCGATTGGTGGAGAGTTCTGGTATTGTCACATGTGATGTGTGATGAGGGACTGTCCCATGCAAAGTGGGAAAGGTGTCACTCCTACCAGTCTCCCGTCGTGCAATCTGAAAGGTGGTCAACATGCAGTTGGTATGCGGTAGCATGACTCGGCAGACAGCTGCGTTAACAAACTCAAGTCACATGTCAGCATTGCAGAGTATCGGTTCCCATGTATCAGGCAGATGGGAGCAGATCGCATGAGGAACACGCATATAATATGATTACATCACTGGACAGACCGCCGAGTCTGTACAGTCGAACGGCTGCCGTCGCAAAATGGTTACACATACCTGATATTGTAGTCATGTAGTCCGATGTAATACGCATCACAAGGGATCGCACACACCCAGCGTGAGTGACAAATGTAAGCGGAAATGTCGGAGAGCGAGCGGCTGTAAGCGTGTTTGTCTACCAGTATGCCAGTAGTGCCCTGTCAAAGAAATGTTGAGTGTAAACATGTATAAGGTGCTGTGAGCAGAGGTCAGCAGTGCTTAACACTGTTCAAACCCACGCACAACAGCTCCCACCTGCTGGACTGTGCCTTACCCGGTTTGTATCCAAAGGCGTCGGCCTGTCCGCAAACAAAGAACCGCCCTATACACGTGATGGTAGACGTACCCTGTGCACATGGCTCATGTGAATGAACAATAGACCATGGCATATGTACAGACAATAGACTGCAAACACCATACAGTGCAGACATCCAACACTATAGCAATGTACTGGCAGATATGTCCGGACCATTGGTGTGTGCATGCCTGGCTGTCCTGTGTTTCAGTGTGTGAGCATGCCCAGTATGACTTTTGCGCATGTTGTAGACTGACAATACCATCATGTGTGTGAGCATGCAAAGTATGGTCAACTGTATTGCATGTGTCACATGTCCAGATAGTTAGTACTGTGTTGCTGACCCCTCCGTTCTACACAGACAGATGACATGCTGTGTCTGCAGGGTAGCTAATGGTCATGTAGCATTGGCAGTTGCTACATGTCTGTATAGCATGGGGGGACATGCAACCACAGTCCTACACAGCACCGTGGGTGGTGCACATGACTCTCACATGTGTAGGTGTGATGGGGGGCACAGCCAATAGTTGTGCACATCTGCTGCTACTGTACTGGTCTGCCGGGTACTCCATGTCAGTGTGTAGACCTACCTAAATTGCTGGTTGGAGGGATACCAGGGTATGTCAGTTCCCAGCATTAATTACCAACACAGTGGTGTTGGACGCCCTATTACACATCCTACATCAAACAGCCTGGCCTGCTGTCATCTGTGTGTGTCATACGGGGTTGGGGTCAGTCATTGGGCATATCCATAGGCCATCGTATATCATTTGCCTGTATTGGTCCACATCTGTCCAGCTGCATGGAATGTGTGTGGGCTGTACGGACACACAGGATGGTCAGCCCATAATCTGCAGTGGGTAGGACACCCTGTGTACTACAGACTACAATTGTGACCCCCGTATGTGCTACAGAGGTCATGGTGTCACTATGGATGTGTACTGTCTGCTGCCCTAACATTTGGCCACCAAAGTCACTTGTATGCTCACATACATACCAGAGCAATGGGTAAGTATACATTCTAATACAACCGCCACTTGTTAGGTCAATAGACATACCCTGCTTGTGTTACAGACTTGAGGACAGTGATGGAGTGCTGCCTATGTCGGATGCACACAGTGCACCTCCCATACATGGCCGAGCACAGGTACTGTCATGTTTGGCATCCATTGTACTGTGTGCAGGTCAGTGAGGGGAAATCCGTGGGTACCTACTGTGTCAGTGCATATGCCATGTGTTGCCTCTTTGCCAAGGGCAGGTCATACTGTGCACGGACTGTGCCCTACACAGGTAGTTCCTTCACCAAATCACACTGTGCCTGTACAGGCCTTGGCAGTGGTGTTGGGCTGTGTGGCCCTGTCCCATGCTGTTTCTGCTGCAACTGTTACTGCAGGCTAACATTGTGTAGCATAGCAAATAACATAACAACTTGTATGCATGTAGCTTGTGAATACTGCAGAGCCCCTACAGATGTGTCCGGATACCAGAAATGTGAACCGAGCATCCCAAACACATGCACATGTATATGTCTTTCCTGTGCATCCGCCTCAGTATGGTGTGAGTGTTTAGGTGTGTGTGCATTGCTGATGGGTGTTATAAGTCACTACACCAGTGTTTACCTAGCATCCCCCACTGGGAGACTGTAGGGGATGTCCACGTAGGCATTGGTGTGCTACAGCTGTGTCAGACGCCATATATCGGACACATCACAGCTTCCAGGGCAGACAGCACACACATTCGATCTCAGGTCCTGGCCATCGCATAGGGCCTAGCTGTTGGAGGGTATGCCCCTGCACTGACTGTAGGCCCTACCCTGCTCCCCGGGTGCTGCTACGTGTGCAGGCTATAGCACCCAGTACCCCAGGGTACTCATCCATGTGGTGGAACAGATTCATATTTCTGGTCCACTAATCACGTATGTGGAGGACCTGTACTTGCTCACTAGCATGTGTTGACATGGCATCTGTGAAGTGGTGCAATACTCTGGATGCAGATGCCTGTGAGATACCCATGATATCCCCAGTTGTGCTGTGTGAGGTACCTGTGGCTAGTACACCTAGGACAACACATCCCATGGTATCCACTGTGATGCGTTCCCCTCGGCCTGTGTGATATGTTAGGCACAGGTCAACAAGCTGCTATAGGAGGTCTCTGTCCACCCCATAGTGCTCCAACATCCCCAGCCCATGTAGACCCGGGTAAGTCACCCTTGGACAATAAAGTCTTATGTCACCCCAGTAAGGGTTGTTCGGCAGCTTACACATCTGCACTGCCCCAGCCCCCTGCACATGTTGGTATATGTTGCCTGCTGCAGCCCATGTCATTTGGTTGGACTGTGTCATGAAATGTCCCTGCAGATATACACCGGTGGTGTAGAGTGTGGATGAAACATGTGTGTATGCTGCTTGCTCGCATTAGTGTACTGTCCATGTGTGGGCTGGCCATGTCATCAGCTGATTGTGCTGATCAACACCTGTTTGTGCAGCCTGGACACCCTGACTACCCCACCACTGCTGTCATCCCTCCCAGTGTCACCAGGCAGGTATAGACACACCCCTAGCTTAGGTTTGTTAAGGCAGGAGCACTCCCGAGGCAAAGTTCTGCAATGTACGTACAGTATGCCTGACCCCCCTCCCATGCTATCAACTATATGCGAGACCTGCACCTGGCTGACTACACATATACACTCCAGGGACCAGCAGCACACCCTGGTGATAAACGTGATACACCATAGTCAACCTCATCTGCATAGTATAGTCTTCTAATGAATAGTTATATGACCCATACCGAACCTCCAACATATTAACCACTGCTCAGTGTCGCTCAGATCCACACACAACTGGCAACAGGTGCCTTACCATCACCATATTCGAAGTCCCATGGCAATAAAATAACCGGTGTCGACACAACAACAACCCGTGGCCCTGCACACCACAGACGATGTGCATTAACACCACGCCATGGCAGATATACATAGATCCGAGGTTATCACGTACAGATCATCCGGCACAAATAGTCAATAGTGCTGAAGTCCCCAGACATATGTTCACATCTATGTCCACCTCTACATCTACATATATCACATATATTATTTGTAGACATATATACATGGACATATATATATATATATATATATATATATATATATATATATATATATATATATATATATATATATATATATATATATATATATATATATATATATATATATATATATATATATATATATATATGTATATATACATACACACATATACATGTACACATATGTAAATATGGCATTTATGTCACAACAGCGAACCACATGACAGCAATGCATTAGACAGGAATGGAAAGGAAACCACATGTGCCACCTGCATCATGTAGTGTTGTCAATATCAAGGCACGTGTGTTGTGTTACGTCACATGGGTCAGACCATAGCAAGGGTAAGAGTAGGGCTGCTGACAGTTACTCACCAGACCTATTGGCGACTGTATGTGTTGACAACCCAGTGTCTAGGCAGAATATGCGGCTGTGGACATTAAATAAGTCAGCAACAAAAAAAACTGGACACATCCTGCAGCCAGCCACCCACAGATACCAACACATATGGTATAACTGCCAAACACACACCTGCCATGCCCTGGAATTGAGCATCTACCTGTCTAGCCTACCACACTACAGCCTTATGCAGTAACAGAACGCGCTACCGAGTTCAGGCATCACCACACTCCCACAGGCATACTTCTAGGTGGATGACATCATCCGCAAAGGCAAAGATGCCGATAGGGAATGTATGTGGTGTGAGCCATCTAAAAGCATTACTCTGTCCCCAGGCAGCTGAAAACACACACACAGGCACACACCTGGCAGGGCTGGGGGTCGAACATACACCTAACTACCTTATCACACTACAGCAATACGCAGTTACAGAATGCGCTACCGAGATTACTGAACACAGCACTCCCAGAGGCATACTTCTCGGTGGATGACATCATCCGCAAAGGCAAAGACACCGATAGGAAATGTATGTGGTGTGAGCCATCTAAAAGCATTACTCTGTCCCCAGGCAGCTGGAAACACACACACACACACACACACACACACACACACACACACACACACACACACACACACACACACATACACACACACACAGGCCTGGGGATCGAACATACACCTAACTGCCTTATCACACTGCAGCAATACGCAGTTACAGAGCATGCTACCAAGATTACTGAACACAGCACTCTCAGAGGTATGCTTCTAGGTGGGTGACATCATCCCCAAAGGCAAAGACGCTGATAGGGAATGTATGTGGTGTGAGCCGTCTAAAAGCATTACTCTGTCCCCAGGCAGCTGGAAACACACACACACACACACACACACACACACACACACACACACACACACACACACACAGGCACACACCTGGCAGGGCTGGGGGTCGAACATACACCTAACTACCTTATCACACTACAGCAATATGCAGTTACAGAACGCGCTACCAAGATTACTGAACACAGCACTCCCAGAGGCATACTTTTAGGTTGGTGACATCATCCGCAAAGGCAGAGACGCTGATAAGGAATGTATAGAGAGTGAGCAATCTGCAAGCATATTACTGTCCCAAGGTAGATGTAGACACACACATGGCAGTGGTGTGATCGGGGCAACTGAATATCTATGGAGCACTACAACAACACTACATGTATACGGGATGCACCACAGACAGTACACCCTTCAAGACAGTCAACCAGTGTGTTCAATGTAGGCATCCATCATGACGTAAATGGACATCTATTGCCTGGATGACCACCATCGCTATACAGGATGTCAATGGCCATGCCCATACACAGAGGCACATCACCGACACAA
Organism: Protopterus annectens; assembly: GCF_019279795.1. Lineage (NCBI taxonomy): Eukaryota > Metazoa > Chordata > Ceratodontiformes > Protopteridae > Protopterus > Protopterus annectens. The sequence continues at coordinate 335,520,968 of NC_056748.1, read as the reverse complement.
GGTGTCTCTGGGCATGCCCACACGCTTAGTATCACACGTCCGTTTGGAATGTAATGTGTGTCCATCTACACAATGGCGTACTGGGCATGCTCACACATTTAGCAGTTGCAAAGGGCCGTCTTGCATGCACACAGATTCTAAACACAGAAGGGTGCGGTTTGGCGTCTTGCATGCACACGGATTCTAAACACAGAAGGGCGCAGTTTGTAATGTACTTTGTGTCCATCTACACAATGGTGTACTGGGCATGCTCACACACTTAGCAGTTGCAAAGGACCGTCTTGCGTGTACACAGATTCTAAACATGGAAGGGCACAGTATGGTGTTACTGTCCCCATGTACATGAAGGCCACTCACATGTACTGACCAGTACACACTCAGGAGCCATCACAGATGTTTCAGGTGCAGATCACAGAGGTACACACTGCAGTCTACAATGTAGCCCTCAGACATCACCATGTCATTGGACCAGCAATACACAGCCATACATTACCACAACACTGTGTGACTCATGACCAGTAGACTGTACATAGGTCTACAGCAACTGTGCAGACTACACATGTACCAGCAGGGTTCCATCATGTGTTATGCATTGCAATGATACACTGTAATAACCAGGTTGGCTCTACACATACCAGGGCCCTGGGTCTTACACAGCTGTGACAGATGACTGTCGCTGTACACCCAAGAACACACATGTTTGGATATGACATACATGTCATCACAGTGGATATGTGCATGGACCACACACACAACACATATGTACATAGCATAGCTTTTGCTGTCTTCCGTGCATACAAGTGGCTACAGCAATCACATGCACGCAAATGGAAGGTGGGTCCATGGCTGTTGAATGCTAACAGTACATGAGGTAGCAATGTTGACCGAGGACACATTCCCTCTGTACTAGTTACCCATGACACCCATCATATCATACAACAGTCCATGTGTTATGTATGTCATCACACATGTCCATCAATTGCAATGCATACAAACATGGCTACATGACAGGCATGTAGGACCAACGCACATGTACAACTTGTAGTGCGCATGCAGCTACCATGCATGTGCAGTAGCTGATGTATGTAACTCATCTGTGCCTAACTACAACATGCAGTTGCAATGCAGCCCCATCATTGACACCTGTATATAGTGACATACTGACAGTATGGTAGGATGTGCATCAGGTATGGATGGATGTGTACATAAAGTGGTGATCCACCTGTGCAGATGGATGTTTGCCAGGGACGGCTCACAGGTGTGCCACACGCCATCCTACTATTACATGTGCAAACAATACGCTATGTTACTGTTACTTGATGGTGAAGACATAAAACCTACACAGCGGTCAGGTGTTACTGACTGTACGTCACTTGACACCTGTAACACTTACATCCTCCCATGTGCATATAGCAGCACAATTACCGGACGTAGCGTTGGTACACATAATGCGGCCAATACTGCTGCATGTCTGTCAGACGTATCATCATATAGCAGGTGCATCAGTCATAGTACTGCCATGTGTGTTTGCTTGTGTGACCATATATGCCACATATGGTGGGGAATACATCCCAATTGTTACACACCCCTGTACACTGTTGTAGAGATCTGTACATACTGCAGTGTGGAAAGCATGATGTAGGCAGGGGTGGTGTGTGTATCACACACATCAGCTATCTGTATGTGTATGACATTTGTGGTCTCCACAGTGTGTGTGTGTGTGTGTGTGTGTATATGTATGTATGGCTGTCTGGTGCATGGAGTGAGGGTGTATGCTACCATACAGAACACACAGGATCCCTAACCCCTCATGGTGATGCAGTCTGCTACCCTGTTGATGCCATTGGTCTCAGTGATACTGGCTACCTGTACATGTTCTTACTCTGTGTCGCATCATGCGGGTGCACAGTACTGTGAGGGTGATGACCACATAGGCAGGGGTCCTCACCTCAACACTGTGAGGTGTGCATTATAGTGTTGTTTTCCCCATGAGTGTGGGCATGTTCCTGTAATGTGACAGGGTAATACTGCTACACAGTGAGGCCTCATGCTATCAAGTGGCCTCTAATGTTATCATCGGCCAGACCGCTATGTACATCCCCTGCACCATGTCAACATACCTGTGATGAGACTTGGTATGGATGTCACGTCTCTAGCCACTGTAGCCTATTAAACTGCCCACATGCTTCTGGATCAGTATATGTGTGGACATCTGTGGTATGTTAGCCTTTCCAACAGTCAGTTTGAGGCTACGTATAGCATGCTGATATTGCCATACGTGCCTGTGAGTACTCCACAGTTACACATGGGAGACTGCAAACACTGATACCTGTAGGCACATGCAAGTAGACCATAAGGAGGGAACCAGGGCATCATTACCAACATGCTGTTACTGTTGTTACCGAGACACATACTGTGAACATATAACAATGCCTGCTAAACCTGTACTACATGGTATGTCTGGTGCATGTTAGCAGTACACAACTAATGTAATATACACTTCTCTCACTATTCTGTTCCCTCTGTGCATCAGACCATTTGAGCATGTCCCTGCACCGATGGTGTGGATGACAGGGATGCAGCACAGACTTCATTATATGCACAGGGTGATAATGTTTGCCAGGGACATAGGCTGCACCAATGGAGGACATCATGTGTGTGGGTAAGGGCTGGTGATATGATTGGACATGTCAGTTCAGTATGCATGTGGGTGTTGTGGTGCCCTACAGATGTGTTTGCTGTGTGCATGTATGTGTGCACACAGTTCTGCCTTTTATGAGGCCTACACAGGGGTATTATTGACAGCTCCAGATTGTACAGACCAGGTTGTACAGCTCACTGTGTCCGGCCACTGCCACGTGACCTGTGCCTGCCAGGGGTTGCACGGGCACTACCAGGCGGAGGTACAGATTGGCTACTGTCCAACGACACATGTCCACTGGAACTGTGTCCCTGCTGGGAACATCCAGGGCCACATCCACATGGCCTGCTGTGTCCAGGTGTGGACAGCACAGCACCAGCTGCACTGCTACTGCTACTTGCACTATGTGAGCGGGCATGTGAGGTGGCACGCTTACATTGACCTGCACTGGGTGGTGTAGCTGGCCTACGTCCACGTGGCCTAAGCCTCACTCCTACCAGATGTTCCAGCACAGACAGCTCATGCTCGCTGATTGCCAGGCCACAGTCAAGGATTCCGACCATGTCACCCAATCGCCTGTCCAGAACATCAGCAATCTGTTGTTGAGCATTTACCAATGCCTGGATGTTGTCGTTTAGGGTACGGATAGCAGCCCTCTGCAGCCTCTGCCCTTCTCTGTTCTGCCATTCAGCACGTGCCTGTGCTGCCATTACAGTCTGGAACATGCGTCTGGTGATACCAGCTGCTGCACTCTGTTATGCAGGTACATGTCTGCCAGAGGTCCTCCTACGAGCAGCACCAGCCACATGCCTGTGTGGCACATCTGCAGTCATTACACTGACACCATGGTGTGGAGACCCACCTTCTGTAGCCACCACATGTTCCTGTTCCATGCTAACAGATGCTGACTGTCCTTCCTCTATGGCCACTGGTGATGTGGTATGTGTTGACAGCAGAACTGTGTGCGAGGAAGAGGGGGACATAGCTAGGATGGCAACCATTGGCACAGATTCTGCCCCTGACAACCCTGCCTGTACCTAATGCATATGTTCATCACTGCTAGTATCTGTGGGGACACTAACATCAGATGGACCGCAGGACGGTAACACACCTACATCACCTGTGAATGCAAAGAAAGACTCTAAATTACAATAGACACACACACAGACACACAAACACACAGACACACACACACACACACACACACACACACACACACACACACACACACACAGACACACACACATAGACACACACACACATACACACACACAGACACACACACACCATGCATGTGATTTGACAGACGGCATGCAGCATGCCTGTGATACAGCAGACGGCATGCAGCTCAGACATTAATAGTGTTAGTTAGCATACCTACCTGGGGTGCACACTACAGCAAGCAGGTGTCATATCAGTAGCTATGCAGTTCACACAATCATGGTAGTATGCATGCATCCCTGTGATACACCATGTGGACCAGAACAGGATAACAGTACACATGGCTGATGTGACCTTGACATGTCATCTGCTGACGTGTGCATTAACATGCATACATGTCTGACACAATGTTGTCCTGACACATGTACAGCATCGTAATGGGCATCACATTGCAGTGTTGTCAGTATGCCCTACAGATAGAATGCATGTTTAGCAAATGTGCATAAGCATGGAAGGGTAGTGTGAGCCGTCTACATTACTATACAGTGTGAGGTACAGACACTGTGCCATTGCATGGCATCATGAGGTGTCTATATTGCTATACAGTGCATAATATGTACACATTGCATAGCCATAACTGCATACATACCCATGACATAACTGTGGACGGTGACCCACGATGCTGAGGTGTATATACAACAACCCATCGTGTGTCATATGACAGGTCACTGGAGGACCTACAGATGACACCCCTGCACAATTACTATAGAGTCTTAGCTGCCTGGAAACCATGTACACACATAGCAGACTTGTCAATTCACCATGTCCCACATGACATTGATGTACCACACACACAAGGTGCACAGCTAACGATGATGTCCTACAGCAGCAATAGAAATGTACAGTATCTGTGACCTGATGTGGTGTCAATGTCTGTGGAAGCTGTAGAGGTGACTACTGCCATGCTATGACACAATCGTGATGTTCAACACATCTTATATGGTAGACTTCAGTGACACCTCTGCTAGCTGTGCACAGGCTTTTAGGATGTCCAGTGTACCACATCAACTGTACAATCAGTCAACTAAGGCTATAATTGGACCATGTGTGGACAATGTGCAACAGGGTGTATACACATCACATCTACTGTGTGGCTATGTGTCTCAGGCCATCCCCCATGGCCATGTGTGCACATGTGTTGGCCAAATGTGTGTGATGGCCATCAATCTCACATGTCTGTGTTGTCCCATATGATATACACCCATATATGTCGGATATGTCACCATCCACAGGGCTATGCAGACAACGGGTTGTATGTTGGTATGTGGGGTATGGGTTATTGGATAGTGTGACAATATTGCAGCCAGAACACTATGTGTCTGGGACATGTCAGATGGCACATCACAATGTGTGCACCCATTGCAGGGGCATATAACACAATGGTGACTCCTGTGGGCTGCCCATATCACAGCTCACTGTGTGGTACTGTTTGCGTACCACACGTGTTGTTCCAATGTATAGTACATATGCCTACATTGTACAACACCGCCACTGTTGTATGCACAGCTGTCCACACATGTAGCAATGATAAATACTGTGGTGTCATGTTGGTGTATCATTTCATTTGTATATATTGCACATGGGTGGTCAGTGTGAATGATGGGTGATGTGACCTGCATATCGTGACTGGACCGAAAATCATGTGTACAGGTGTTAACTGGCCACATGGCGAATAGATCTATGCTTTAACATGCCTGATACTGATGACAGTCTCACCTGCAATGGACTGATGTCTGTGCGGCATGCCAGAGGTACCTGTATAGGGGTGACACAGCAGTTTGAACATTATCCATGACTGTATGACAGCCACAGGGTGCACTGTGCATGCTAACACATTCGCCTGTACAATAGCATATAGTATGCACATGTGTGCATACACAGGGTAGCATACTGTAGTATGCAGCATGTGTGTAAACATACCTTGCATATGATGTTACATTACATAATGTACAGTGGCACATGCAACTAAATGGGATATAATAGCTATATGTGCAGTAATGACTTACCAGGCAACTCCAGGCTCATTGGTTGGGAGACACCCACCTCCACGATGGCAGCTAGTGTTTGGGGATGCTGTTCTGAGGGTGTCCCCAGACTGGCCAGTAGCTCCTCGGTGTGCATGAGTGGGGGCCGGGTTGGTGGCTCACCACCTGTTCCACCTTGTTCCCTGGCGATTGCAGTGGCACGCTGTTTTGCATGTCATATCAAGTCTGTGCAGTGTCTGCGCACCTGCTGGTAGGTGCAGTTATGGCCACCCACATCATTCACCCTCTTGCAAAGGTCCTGCCACAGGTCATCACGCTGCTGGGCATGCTGTGGCACATGGCTGAACAACACCTCATAGTTCTCGTGGAGGTACGGGATGAGGACATCTTCCTCCTGGTGGCTGTACTCTGGCAGGCATGTATGAGGCATTATCTGTAAGACATAATGATGGTGACAGGTCACAGTATCAGAGATGTACAGAGATACTGCTGCACATACATTTCTAGTAAATTTAGTACATCTGCACAGTTATTTTTGCAAATCATCATGACACTGACATGACTGACATGTTTGTGTCACACACATGTAACACCCGTTATGCATTGGATATCATCACCATATATGTGTGTCACCTCATTACATTGTTCATACTCCATGTGAATGCTGTCTTGATGTGGGCATGTGTGTTCGCCTGCACTGGTGTTCTTACCTATCAGCACATGCCTGGATGTGTCCACGGTAATGCTGCTGACCTTGATGCTGTGTATATGTCACATATCAACACATACACTGCCTTAATGGACTTGAGCAGTGACAATGCACACATACGCATGGAAACCTTTACATGCATGTGTTTTGCCATATACATCTACACGGCACTGTACAGCTGTTCAACATCCTGCCACGGCTCGCCTGTGTTGCACATGTGATAGACATGGGACAATGGCTAGTCGGACTTCATTCGCAGGGATGGTTATCAACTATAGCATGTGCGGGCAAGGTTTCCTAGCTGTATCTGACAGCCAATTTGCCACCGCGAGGTGCATCAGTGCCACATTACTGATCCAGACAGTTGATACTACATCTACCATGTGGCCATCACACCATGTATGACAGAGATGACATGTGCAGCTTTGATGGACAGGGTTGCATGGTATGGCGGGAGTATGTCACATGTATGGCACAGGGATCTGTCCAGCATGTGGTGATCCTAGTAGTAGGACGGTGGCTGTCCATGAAATATGTCTTTCAGATCAGGATATGGACATGTAGCATGTCCAACATCATAGTGTAGCACATGTCTTTACGCAAGGTAGACAGCATGCTGCATAGTGGAGGTGAGGATTGTAAAGGCTGGTATCGCCCATCCATGCATGGCCAATACCCCTTAAAGGTGATATGTGATCCAATATTGATCACCCAAGTGCTGTGTATGCCTGTCCAATGCTCTCCATGCTCATGGATGGCACCCTGTCATGACATGGGTACCTCGTATGACTACCTATGGGGCCTGGAGGTGTCACCAACTCAGGGAGGTGAACTGCACAGCACCATCTCTTACACAGTGTCCATAATGTTGACCGCAGCTTAGGTGGTAGTTAATGGGTACAGGGATATTCACCTAGCGGTGACAATGCTGATATCATCCATCAGAATGTGCACATATGTCACACACCTCACCCACAAAGCCCATTCTGTATGTTGTTCACAACACTGAGACAGCTATTGCTCATAGGTCATGGCCATTCACTTCCTTACATACACAGATGCCTCACATTTGTCTGTGTGGTACGGGCTACAATGAGGGTGGAGTACAACACATTAACCCTGTTTTACTGTAGCTGGCACTGGTGTGATATGCACGTCACTCTGGCACCTTTTGTAGAGTTGATTCTGTCAACAGGTCACTGGTAGAACACTCCTGTGACATACAAAGGTATATGTAGTCAAACATCCGTACTGTCATGTACATCTGTACTGCTAACATCTAAATTGATAATGGTTCATGGACTTGCAGACCATACTCAGCAGGGTTATAGTGCAGTGCCACCAATTATGACTGTCGTCACCACTTGTGGGTTGATATTATCCAACACCCTATCTGTATTGTATTTCCATGCTCAGCACTTGTGCAGAACTTGTGAGCACTTCATGAGCTACTGATTAATATAGCACCCATTCCACACCATTTCACACATGTACACTGTCTCTCCTGACATTTCCAGCTTGCTTACAGTACGACCGCTGTTGTACACACATAACTCACATATCTTGTGAGACATGGTTGTATATACAGGCATGTCCAACTGTCACGTACCAGTGCTATTGCCTGTCTATATGATGAATATGTCATACATGTGGCAATAGAGCAATTGTCTCATGTACACAGTCAATGCTCACCTCCCAACATACGACACTACAGCCTGTGGGAGATGCACATATGCAGCCCTGTTGGGGGTAATGCTGTCACCAACCCTGACTGCACCTGACAATCATGTGGGGATGTGTAACATTCACAACACACCCCACTCATCACATAGTCTCACAAGATCTCCACCACCACAGGCCACACATACAGGTATAACTTCTGCAGTACCTCTCCATACTTTGTGTAGGCACCAAAGGCAGCCCCCATCACCAAACACAACAACAATAACTTATAGCCCACAAACTCATGTGTGCCCATCACATACAGCCAATAGGGTGTTATAACATACACAACACACCTGTCATAGATGACTCTGTAGGCGGTCACACTGATGTTCCACTCAGCAGGCTACACAAGGCGATAGTCGCTTACATCTTGCTGTCGGGTAACTGGTTCTGCAACATAACCTATGCACCCATGCCACACATCACCAGGTACAATTTCACTGTTGTTCTCCATGTTAGTGTGAATGCCCTAAGATGCAACTTCACAGACTACATGTGCAGGGACATGCAATATCTCACCGGTCTTGTAGCCCTGAGGGTATGGGCCAAGCCCTGGGGAGCATTATGCATTCATCCGGACCCAATACCACTGTACAATGACTGACTGTGTCACTTCAACAGTTGCTATGCTTCTGCTGTCATTCCACAGGCATCTATCCACTTTGACTGACACGGTCAACAAAACACGATGCTTTGGCACAGCTGACCTGCACCTGTCAGCCCTGGGAGTACGGATAACATGTAAGGCTCTTGCTGCTTCAATACTGCCTGTCTTGCACAGTTTCCAATAACATTCACCACCAGAATGGGAACAGGCAAGCAGAACATGGGGTCATGTGACGCAATGCTTGACATCTTCATCTCTGACGCACGCAAGCAAGGCACTCCTTATAATGGACCACTTCAATATCTCTGCAGTGACTGGGACCTGCCGCTAGGCTCTGCAGAGCACACCTGCAATGACAGGTTATACACAGACCATACCTTTCAGTCATGTAACCTGGACCGGCACACCCACGGCTGAGGTGTTCCCATATTCCACTATGTTGTATACACATCCTGGTAGTTACTTAGCACCATGCACCAGAGGTGCTCCACGTGGATTCAACTATAGCATGTCCAGCTATGGATTCTTGGTGTACTGGACAGTAGGGCTCAGACAGGTACTACTGATGTGAGACTGACACTACCCCACACTTAACTGGGATAGCCACTCATGTACCGACACATTAGACCAAAGCTGTCCGGGATTCATAACCTCCACTCGGCTGGATCAACCAATACACACCACCTCTAAGACCAACAATATCCTTGACATGGACACTACCATCATGTGACTGGTGTTCCACACCGGGGGTTATCCCCTCATTGGTGGATTCCAAACATATGCTAATCACCCTTGTTATCCACATCCCGGCACCACACCTTTCACGGCATACACAGTACAAGAGTACTACAATGCCTACTACAGACATCTTATGACAGCAGTAGTTAACGTCATGACACCCGTGCAGATGGACAATGCGCATACAAATGCTGAAACATACCCCAGTGCACTTCATTAGCACTTACACGACTGCATGGATCATGCTATTCCACACAGAGCCATGATGGTACCCACCAGATAACGGACGCCACTCTGGGGGTCCAGTTCCATGGACATAGTTTACAACAGGTGGAGGCTGTTGCAAAGTGGAGTACAATCCCATGGGTGGGGTAGCTCACTGGTCAGCCTCAGTAGGGCTACAGGATCCTTCATCACATACTTTGAAACTAGCTACGTAAACATTACTTTGACACATTCCAGGGTGTACCACAAGGCATTATGGAGGTATGTCATTAGTCAATGGCAATACCCACATCTTCTCTGACATACAACAGTTACTCAGGAACATTACAGAACAGGTGATGTTGGCAACATGCTGGCAGATGGGTTCAATGCTAACATTACACCCTCTCACTCCCTACAGGGCCACAATCCATGCAGGAACATTGCTGTGTCCCTGCGGTCACACCTACACAGTACTAACCTGCACTCTATATGGCCTGGAACACTGGCTCTATGTGACCGTCCAACATCCCAGGCTGTGATTTACACAAACCTCTGAATGAGATGTCTCCCCACTTGGCCACCATATTCAGTAATAGCCTTGTATCAGACATTGTGGCCCCTGAATGGCACACAGCAACAGTTATCACACTCCACACAGGTGGCGCCACAATGCACAAGGGGGACTATTGCCCTACACACCTGACTGGACTGCTCTGCAAGGCTATGGAGCACATCATCATGGAAGTCATTCACAGAGACATTGGTGGGCTCCAGTCCTTTGATTCCACCCAGGTTGGACTTGTTAGGGCCAGAGCATGGCTCCTACACCTGGTGGACTCCTTTCATACAGTTACCAGGGTAGTTGATGATGGTAAGAGGGTCCACACAGCCTACATTGTCCTCTCATTGCCTTGCAGCACCGTTCTCCATTCTGGTATTGACAACATACATATCCACCTGCACATCGACCCCTATGTCTCAGGATGCTATGCAAAGTGGCTCATGGACAGGACACACACAATGAGGGTAGCATACTTAAAATAGTCCCAATAATTTTCATTGTAATTTTTAATTTCTTTTTTGACCACTTTATATAATTTGGATAAAAGACCATTTCCAATTATTTTTGGTATACCATAAACACAAGAAATTCAATTAATTTAGGAACAGAATTTCTTTCCTTTGGCTGCATTAATTTAATTTTATTTTCCACAAATAGTCTACTATTTTGTACATCTAACCACGTCATTACCTAAATCATATTTTTTATGATATAAACAACAGAATGTAGTCTTCATTCATTAACAGTTGAAACCAGTAGTATATCCAATTATTTTCTTTAAATGCAATCATTGTTGACAAACTTTGCAGTAGAAATATTGTTTTAGGTATATGTTATAGGAAAGACAAGAAAACTCCATGCTCTATATATTGAATTTCTGTATCTTACAGTTTTGTAATGATGGACACTGATTCAATATTTTATTTCATTCTAAATGCATTCAGGTCTGTTTTGTTTAACATGATATTTTTGTAACCAGTAATGGTTTATCTACTACAATAGTACAGACTCACTGATTTTTACTAATTTCTAAAATTACTTAATATAGCAGAAATAGCTTTCTCAGAGCTTTTTCAGAAAGATGCCCTCAGAGAACTTTCCTTGATTGGACATTGTTACTTCAGATAAATAAGAAAATCACCTGAAATGGCACACTTTGTATTTTGACATTCTAGTAGCAAGTGGTAAGAAGCATTAGTATTCATGTGTAAGTTCTATGGTATTGGTAATGATGTTTTTACATTTTAGGCCATGTTATGGGTTTGATGTAGTAATAAAAGCTGTTGTTCATTACTTGAATTGAAAATTTCTGTCACTTTTGGAGTCTGTATTATTTGTGAAATCTATGGGCCTTATAGTTTGTAATATGCTATATAGTTTAAAAGGTGTCCATATGGTATCTTCATTTGTGGAATGTTTATGGGGGCATACGTACAGTGACTAATAAGAATTTATGGACAAACTGTGTTTGGACCTGTGAGGTCATATGATCGACAGATGAAGAAGCGAAGGCTGATATATGGATGTTTTTTGGTGCACATATATATTTAGTCACTTGGAGCCTCACATCCATGAAGATTAAGGGAATTACAGTTTTGTAATGATGGACACTAATTCAACATTTTATGTCATTCTAAATGTATGCAGGTCTGTTTTGTTCAACATGATATTTTTGTAACCAGTAATGGTCTACTACAATAGTACAGACAAATGGACGATTACCAGCACCAATAAATGTTTTCGAGAATAGCCAGTGCCAATAAATGTTTTTAGGAATTGGCGTATCACAGTTCTCAGTCATAGGGCCCTCATGTTCGGTATATACTTCCCTGAGGTACAGACTAACACAGAGGGACTTTCCCTGCCTAGCTTTATAGACAACTGCATGCAAAGCACCATGATTGATCCACCAGCTGATACTGACCCCCTCCATAAGGGTGTCACTGTGACGGATACCTGATATCAATATCATGGCCTCAAGCTGCATGACACAAGGTGCATGAACATCCTCTTTGCATTACACCATTCACCCACTGACTATCACATAGGTGGTAGTCCCCTACATACATGTTTCATCGTACGTGCTTGTAGTACACACGTATGTCGCACCCACTCCTTTGATAACCATATTGCCACTGTAGCGTGGATATCCTTCTACGTGGCCACACTTATCTGTACTGGGTTTGTAGCTGGAACATAGGCACCCGTTGTACCTCTGAACTCCAGATGTATACACACATTCAAGGGTACAACACCCCATTTAGGGTGTACCTTACACAACAGCTACGGCTTTACATACCACAACATTAACACGCCATGACGTTTATTGAGCTCCGACGGTTGAGGTATGCGGCAGAACTATGGACACCACGTTTGTACACATTTGCATACTACATACTCAGGGGTGACCTCTGCTGAACAGACAGGGCCCATGTCCACAACAATATTCATGGATATACTCCACATGCGCGACATAAGCAAAAGCCACTGTGAGCAACATGCTCATGCATATGTGCGCACACGCAACAATGAGTGGGATGTGCTTGAGGGTTACATTCCCAAACCAGACACTCACCATGCTTTGGAATATGATTCCTATGTACATCACGCAGGGACACTCAGTAGCACTGTTCATGTGATACCTCACTTGGTGGATGGGAGACACATGTACGCCAGGGATCACTGCAGTGGCTATACTGTGCAGAGGTGCAGGTAACACATGGTTCTGCTGTTCACAGACAGGACACTACCATAGAGAGGTGCTGCTGGTGTGAACATTGTAGTTGTGCTTACACAGACTTGCCAGACTGCATAGTATCCCACTATGAACCTGTGAAGCTATTACATGTCCTTTGTGCATGGTTAATTGAGTAGCTCTTACGTTTAGATTAGCTATCATGCTATTACAGTGTCCCGTGACTACAAGCCATATGTATCCTGTTATTGTATATTGTACATGCCAATAGACGATACCTTTGGTATGCATGATATGCCTGTTATGCTGTGTAGAATATCTGACATATCTACCTACAATACTGTACATTACACATATTTTACATAGTATCCCATAATGCAAAGCATACTTGCACAGCGAGACCACCTTCGACATGTCATTGTCGTTATATGCCCATACATATGCCTACTGTGATGGTATATCAACATATACTATCCCCTGCTATGGCACGTAGTTGTTGGACATACCCTACCACTGACGGCGGATGGTATGGAATTGTTCTGTTTAAAGCCCTCATGTAGCATCCCTTGTGGTGTCTGTGATGTTTACCTTGTGGCCCACTGCAGGACACACAATTTCTACAAGCATTACTATGCTCAGCAAGACATCACTACATAATACCTTTTCCCACTTTATGCATTGCGGACACTTTTAATTAATACAAAACAGGCTATACATACACTAACATAATTGATACATAACAGGCTATACATACACTTACATACCGAGTGTTCTACATACCTTGTTATTGTTCCGGACTTTCATAATTATCTCTCTTACACTGTTTAAACAGTTCTATGGTATGAGCGTATGGTTTGAATGTCTGGCAAGTCATCCTTATATACGTCGATACCTGTAACATGTGGTTTCCTGCTGCCAATTGCTGTTCTTGAGTGACTTATTACTTGTACATCAGCTGTGCAGCTACTCCATTCACCAATTACGTGGCAACAGTGGGATATAATTGAATTCTCCACTTGGGCATTGCCCATTTGCCCTACCTTTGGGGAGACGGCCTGTATTGTGTTTTGTTCTGTGTAATTGCAACTGCTATGTGTAGAGACACGTATAGTTTGGATTCATGTCCCCCGTGGATTGTGTGTGATGGTTAGAGTATGTGGTTCTACATGTGAGTGTACCTGTCATACCAACCGTCTGATAAGGGAGTATTGCAAACAAAACCTGTAACATTGCCGTTTGTTCCATTATACAACGGCTACGATTTCACATGGTGCCTTTAAATGTGTCTCTCACAAGGTATGTTAATGCTTCTGCAGATGTAATTGACTGACTGGATGTTTGTGCTGTAATTACAGTCTGTATTGCTATAGTTTTGTGTGTGGGGGATGTAGGTGGGTGTACGTAGCATATACAGGTTTGTGGGGCTTGCATTTCTACATATTCCATATATGTGTGTGGGCTCCTTCCCTAATTAAAGAGCTATCAGTTAGTAGACATTTGCTACGGGATTATACATTGGGCCGTTGTTAATTGGTTTCTATATAGCATGCAGGTAAGGTTGATACTTCCATACCTCCGGAATTACAGCGATATGTAAAGGGACGTTACTAACTGACAGCTGTCCCGTGTATTTCTGTCCCAGATATTTACAGTCATTGCAGTTGTGTTGGTAACTGAACCTCTTTGGCATGGGTTGCCACCTTTTCAAATGGACATTGTAGGACACTTGCGGGACACACATCGCTGTTTACATACCCATGGTCAGTACACAGTATAGCACATACTTTTATCCTCAATACATACTTATTGTTGTAGGACTTTGGCTACTTCTCATATTGCATGTAACATTTAAGTTTCTTACATACAGGCATAACTATTTAATGCAACTATTACATAATATATGGGACATAATAATGTCCTACAATCTCGGACAGTTGCCCTTTGTAATGTTTTATGTCAGAATACAACTGCCCAGGGAGGGGCTGTCCCTCCTAATGTGGGACAGGTGGCAACCGTATGCCTACGGCTAGCTATAACCACACCTACCGTAATGATCTACCTCCGAGTTGGCACTAACAGACACACGATGCAGACACACACACACACACACATTACAGTCACACGGAAACACACATGGCACCCTCAACACACACATACACAGACTATGGCAATCACAAACACAGTTGAACACAGTACCTATGTGGACCACAACACCGGCAGCGGTAACTAAATGTCCCTTCTTATCGTGATAATATTACTCGCAGTTCTAGTGTTCTAGTGTTCCGGTACTGTGTTCTTTCAGTCTTTCAGCCTCGTGGTTATGCGTGTCAGTATGTGACACATTCCATAGTTGGCAGTGTCCTATTTATTTGTACCTCCAAGGTTTTATGAATGTCGTTGACCTATCTATATATTTGCAGATATCGGTGAATCCGTATATATCAACATATATCTCTATATCACCCTTTCTATCTGTATTATATCTATGTATATATATATATATATATATATATCTGACAGGGAAAGTGACAGGCGGTGTATACTGTTTCCTGGACTCTGCACATTTGTGTCTGAACCTGTCACATTACATCTTGGCTACCATAGTGTTAGGTGATTGTATACATGATTGCGTGTTCTACTCCGGGCAGTGGTCATTTTACCCCTCAGAGCAGGCGCTATTAGTACAGAGGTGAATAATGCTGGTTTCACCTGTTCTGGACATCACTGACCATGATCTGCACGATATTCAGAAATGTTTGGCCCTGTTTCACGCATATCCGTATACTCATATTTAAACAACGCTTACCAGCACTGGGCAATGCATATTCCTGCTGACGTGTGCTAAACATGATCTGATGACCTGCATCCGACATGCATTATTCGTGCCTTCGGGATTACGTTACATCCCTTGCAGGACATGGGACCGGGGACATGCACGATGGTCACTGCATTTGCCACTTGGCCATCTGGGATTTGTACACGTGTTATGGTATTTTGTATGTGGAGTATACTATGGCTGTTTCTCCATACTGCACTCACATGGGTAACTCAGTTAGTTTACATATGGATGAGTCCAATTACTGGTATGTCCATGTGATGTTTACTGGATGTGCTCTGGCATTGGGTATGTATATCACAGTGAGCCACACATGAACGTGTGCTCCGGCATTGGGTATGTATATCACAGTGAGCCACACACGAACGTAGGTGGGGCATGCTGTTGTGATGAATACCTGTCATGAGTACACCCCATGCCTTGACACAACATCCATGATTACATTATGTGGAGCCCCTCATTAACGCAGCAGGGAATCTGTGCAGAGTGTGTGCAGAACAGTGCTTACACACATGTGATCCCGCGATTGCCTCTGCTCCACTGAGCGACAGTTGGTTACTCAATGTTGTGGTGACAGCAGACACTGTTTGCCTCGTTGGTGTATGGCCTCTGACAATTGGGCGTGTACCTACCGATGTACCTAGGAACCTATACACACAGCACCAATATTTGCTGATAGGCGCATGTACTGTTCAGGTGTTGACATTCCTTGTTCCAATAGCTGTTGTGTGTACAATGTTTGAGGGCTGCCTATGTCGGATTCACACAGTGGACCACCTATACATTACAATTTACAGGTGGTCGTGTGTGTGTGCCATCCATTTTACTGTGTGTGCAGGTGGAGAGGTGTGTTAGGCCGTAGGGGCCTACACTGTTAGAGTCTGTGCTATACGTTCCCTCTTTTCCAAGGCGTAGGCATATTGGGCACACCTCTGTCTACCTACTGGGGCTGGCACAGGGTGTTCGTGGTCTGAATCCCTCTGTGCCTGTGATGGCCTTGGCAATTGCAGTGGGCTATGAGGGCCTTCACCATTTTGTCCCTGCTGCAGCTGTTTCCACAGGATCATGTTATGTAGCATGGCACATACTATAAAGATGTGGGCAGACGTGCCTGGAGAGTACTGCAAGGCTCCACCAGATGTGTCCAAGCAACGGAACCGTGATTTCAGCATCCCGAACACACACTCTGTGATGATTCTGGTTTGTGCACGTGCCTCATTATGGCGTTCTTGCATGGGTGTGTGCATTTCTGATGGGAGTCATCATCCACGGCTCCAGTGCATAGCAGCATCCCCCACAAGGTGGCCATGTGGGATGTTCCCTCTGACAAATACCTGATACAGCTGTGAGACATGCCAGATATGGGAGTCATGGTAGCTTCCAGGGCTGCCAGCACACACATCTGTGATAATGCCCTGGGCATTGCACATGCCCTGGCAGTTGATGGAGTGGAATCCCTTGCAGTTTATATAGCGCCTACCATGCTCACCGGGTGGTGACTTGATATGTATGTGCGTGCAGTCTATCACACCCAGTACCTCCGAGTAGTGTGCCACATGGTGGAAGTGACGCATATTGCTGGCCAACTCCTCCTGCGTTCGGGGGAAGTATATATGCTCATTGGCATGTGGTAACATGGCATCCAGGAACTGGTGTAGTACCCTCGATGCTGATGCCTGTGAAATCCCCATTATATCTCCAGTTGGCCTTTGAAAGGTACCTGTGGCTAGTATTCGCAAGCTTACACATACCTTCATGTCCACTAGGATGGGTTCCCCTCTGTTGTTTCTGGTTCTCAGGCGTGGCCGGCACAGCTCAACTATTTGCTGTAAGATGTCCCTGTCCACCCTGTAATGCTCTACTATCTCCAGATCATGTAGCCTCTGGTAGGTTACCCTTGGTCTGAACACTCTTCTCCTCCTCCGGGGCCTGCGGTGGTTGTCAGCATCATCCTCCACAACACCGTCAGTCTCTAACACATGGTGATGAATCACACCTATGGCAGCTCCCAACATGTACATTTTAAAAGTTCCCCGTGTGTTTACACCTATGGTGCAGTGTTTGGGAATACACAGGTGTGTGTAGGGTGCTTTCACACTTTATACTATTGTGCTGTGAACACCGATGATGTCATAGGGTGTGTATGTACAATCGTAGCTACAGGGTATCTTATGTGTTTTACTACAGGGACTACTATTGTGGTGCCTTTGGTGTTGAATTACATTTGGCTGCTGTGGATTACCTCTTGCCCTTCCCTTTACATTTCTTCATGTTTCACCTACAATTTTCTGGCATGCACCCAGCAACTTGCTTTCATTTGTACTTTCCTAGACCTGGCTTATCTTGCGTAATGTGTTCTATTGCCAGTCTACTGTAGGTTTGCTTTGCTCTGCTATGACAGTTCTCCTTTCTTTGCAATCCGATGCCTCCCCTATCCTGTTTTGCTGGTTTCTGTGAGCAGACTTGTCAGCTGCCATCGATTGCCCGCTGTGAGGTAATAGGTGTTAATTGCTCAGTTGTACTCCAATTACCCTACTGCAGCATTTCCTTCTTTTCTTCCCCTGACCTTCCTGTTTGTGCTATGGTTCATGGCACGTGCATCTGCTTACCAGGTTTCGGGCACGTTTTCATCCCCGTACACATGCACTTTCGGGCACCACGTGTGCTCTCAGCTAAACGATTCTATACCTGCCTCCCCACCCCTGTCCTGCAGCTTTGCTTAGCAATGGCCAGGCCAGATTTGCATTGCTCCAATGTGCTTACAGCTACGGTGGCACACCCCACTGCTGATGTCATGTATACCTCTGAGCCACTCCTTGGTGTTATAGAGCTGCACCGTATGGTACATCCTTAATCCGGCGGGACGTTTGCGATTCAGTATTACCTGTCTCATTTGCATCTCATTGACTACTAATTCATAGTTACCCTGCCGAACACTGTCACAGACCCTTAGCAACCCTTGCAGATTGGTTGTGGTGTACCATGCATACTATTTCGTATTATGGTGAAATCCTAATTTGTATTACATTGCAATTTTCTGACACTTGTATATATTTTCCTTGTGTTCCAGTTTGCTCACACATACCCTGCGGTTGTACTTTGTGTTACTGTGGACATGACATTAAATGTTATTTTTTAGGTGTTGTGCATCTTTTCTTATGCCATTGGCTGTGTATTTAGCCATTGGCATATGTTAACTTTGTAACACATGAGTCTGGTCTGCTTCCATAGCTCCGATGTTTTGTTTGGGAAAATGTAAACCGTGTTTTTTGGTTTACATTTCCGTGGGCTTATGCTATGCCTGCACCACTTCATGAATCGCTATTTACCTTCATTTGCATGGTGCGGCACTGTGCATGGGGTGATTAGCATATCTACGCCAAGGGCTGCGCAGTTTTGGAATATGCCAGTAGTGCACATGGAATTGGATCGTACCTGAATCGCTCAATGGCCATATTTGGCATTATACCGCCTACGCTACGCCTGCGCCTGGCGCAAGCTTCATGAATCCTGGGGCCTGATCCAAATACTATTATTGCTTACACACAAACAGACATGCCCATCAAACCTAGTTTATGTGAATAACGTAATAACACTTCTAAAAAGAATAGTTGGACATGGTAGACATGTTGCAGAACAGCCATAGCCAAAGTTTATATAAACTTACCTACCATACATTGCAGCTCCTTAACTTGTAATATAATCATCTTCATAAGAACAGGATGCACTTTTGATTTCTGCAAAACAGCTACTGTAACTCCTGTTCCAAAACATGCAATACAAACATGTACAAACATTATAGGCTGTACTGTATACTACCTGTTAGTTACAGGCCCATTTATTTGAAAATTTGAAGATACCCATGTCAGTGCAAATACTGAAACACATAAACTATGACTTTTTGTTTGACAAGTTCAACACAAATTCAAACAGCAGAATGACAAAACCAGAATGCTTTTCCCATCTACAAACCAGGTCAAGTCTTTCAAATGAATTTCACAGGCTCTGAAGATGTGTCCCAAAAGGTCATTCTACTAGGAGTACATGGCAGTTCACAAGCAAGGATAAATTAACTCGCTAGGGTATATACTTTCTAGAAAGTGAGAAGAGCATGCATTGCCCTATAGTAAGGTTACTTTAACTGGAAACAAGTCTCTGAGAGGAAAATTGTCAAGCTACAGAAAACAGTGTGATCCAACAGGGACTGAATAGGGAGTGGCCACACAAATATTAAGGACACTATATTCAATTGCTAATGGGGGTGGGGGTCTTTGAAAAGGCACCTATGGGGGGTGAAGATAACAAGAACAGAGGGTAGGTGGTAGAGGGCCAGCAAATCTTACTATGGGGAAATTCTCAGAGACAGGGAAATAAGTGTATCAAAATGGGTGCTAAATGAGTTATTTGATAAACCACCAGCCAATCATCTTTAAATGCTTTCTCACCAGAATTTTCAAGAATTGTTGCTGTAAGCTGGCCTTAAGCCTCAGTTACACATTAGTATCTCTGGAGTTTTGAGCACCAATGATAAGATAACTTAAATCCACCCCAATAAAGGAACTTACACAGGGACAACAGTTTCCTGTAGACTCATAAGAGTAAATTAGCTAATGAAACCTACATTTTCAAGAGATCTAGCCAATAGGAGGCTTGCTTAAATGAGTCATTCAGATCACAGGTCTACATTTAATGACTAATATATGAGTTAGCCCATCTTTGGTGAAAACTGTTCCTACTAGACCAATAGAAGGGAAGAAGTATATTACTTAGGGACTTCCAGTTGTGTGCCTGAATACCTAATCTAAAGCTTATTTTGAATGGGGATTTCTAGTGTGTGGGTGTGGGATTCTGCAATCAGAGGTCGCCTGTATTCTAAACAAAATATTTAAGACTGGGAATACATGGATTCTATTCCTAAATATGGCTACTAGTATACTGTCAAGCCTACCCATAATCCAGCTAGAGCTTGTTTATCTCCAGGAAAAATCTCACATGGAACCTCATGGGCTAAGTCACTGAAAAGGTGTCCAATAACCCTGTTTATTTAACTTTTTGTTTGAGGAATATGAGGTCTTGGGTATTTTATGTATTTATTTATTATTTGTTCACTGAGCAAGAGGAACAGGTCTACTGACACTTTTTATGCACGACCAGAGCTCAAAGTGCAGAAATTACAATGCAGTATTTTAATCAACAATAT
The DNA here is from genome assembly GCF_019279795.1 of Protopterus annectens. NCBI lineage: Eukaryota > Metazoa > Chordata > Ceratodontiformes > Protopteridae > Protopterus > Protopterus annectens. The sequence goes on along the minus strand of NC_056748.1, from coordinate 335,499,842 downwards.
TATATACAAAATGAGTGCATAGCAAAAGTCAGAAAATAGTAAGACTGAATGCAGATAGGGTAACATTAAAATATCCAGCCTGAATACACTGAGAAAAAATAAATATATACAAAATGCAAGCTAAGATATGCATAAAATACAGTGCAATCAAACAATAACACATAACTCCTTTATACATGTGAAATGCTGATGTATAAAATGCAACATTAAGAGGCTGAAAGAAGTTTACTAAATGTATTGTATTATTCATGATATGGGATAGTAGGATTCCTTTGAAATGTTCTGTAGTCTGTGGATAGCCACTCTAAAAGCTATTGAGAACTGTCAGCGATGGGACTAAACACACCACTCTCTTATACAATCAAAGGAAACTGTTATACTTCCAACGCTGGTCATCTAGGATACATTTTTTGCTGTGATCCAGAAGCCAACATTGACCACTTAGCTCCATACTTATTGGGAAAGAAAGCTCAACTGGCAAAGACAGTCATCTGCTGAAACTATGAAAAGTTTAGGCAATCAAAATGTATGTGGAAATCCCAATAGGCTAAGGGAACACTAATTCATATTGGTCAGTGACATAAACTGCAGCATTTTGTTTTCCACTCCATTCATTGTTCAACTGACAAACTTTAACTTTAAGGGCCACTGATCAAGGGTCATAAGTTCACCATGGGGGTCTAGTATGTTGAAAATATCTTGAAGATGCTTTCAACAGTTTTACTTAGCAGTCATTTTTCACCATGAGATGTCTATTGTCTTGAAATACTCATATAGAACTTGACCCCTTAAGGTAATAATGAGGGGAAGGTTAGTATTATTACTATTCACAGAATGAGGTTTTACTTTGGGTTTTAAGGTCCATTATAATCTGGAACTCAGCGACCCTTTAAATGAATAGGGACTGAAATCTCAAAATAATGTTTTCAGATATAAGAACTAGTTGTTTAAGTTGAGTTTTAAGACCCTGAGGGGAAGCAGTATCCTAGAGTGGGTCTAAACCAAGGCATTAAATACCTTACCTCTATTCCTGACCCAGGATGACATGTCTGTATATAGTGATTCTGTCTCTTTCTCCCACCAGTTTTGATAAAACTCCTTGTATGACAATTTAGTGTGAAAATCCTTTGTGAACACTGGAAATATTTTTTCTCTGTTAGACAGGAACATATGACTCAACCGAGTATGTAACATTACAATCTAAAGTGAAACTATAACCATTCCTAAATTCAGTAAGCTGTGAATTACAAAAAGAATACCACATCTTTACTAAAATATAGTGTGATAAAGTACTTCAAAGAAAACTATGAGTGGGGTAAGGGTTTGGAAAAAAGAAAAGAAGGGGAGAAACAGGTCATACATAAATGCAGGTATCTTATAAATATTCATAATCTTTGAATTTACACTGTGGCACTAATATTTCCTCAGTTATATGGGTAATAACTGGCACTGCATACCCAAGGATGAGTATTAATATATATTGTTTTGTGTGCCTCCATAGTGAGCATGTGGGAAATTTTACAGATGACTTTGAGCTGGTTAGATGTTCTTTTACAGTGAGTATGTTGGAAGGGAGAGTTTGATAAAGAATTATGCCAAAGTTCATTTTTTGAGATGTGAAAGGCAATAAAATACCACATATATCATTAATATTAAAATACTGTAATTTAACAATACTTTTGAATGTACCAAACAGCATTATAGTGGATTATTAAGCATTACTAGTTATTTCAGTGTTAATAACACAAGCCCAGATATATGCCAGGGGCATCCTACTGTAGTCACCACTGTCACTCACTTGCTGAACTGGGCTGGCTTGAACTCCCTCACCTCCTTCAATGGTATCAACTCACACTCGCCCACAAACTAGTAAATCATCCACTAAAAGTCCCATCCCTCCATAATCTACTCCAACCCTATTGCACCACCAGACCACTAAGATCCAGCAGCAAAAATCACTTACAGGTCACTAAAGCCAATAACTCTACTGGACAAGCACTATTCTCTTGTGCCATAGCCAAATTATGGAACTCCCTCCCACCCACAATTACCTCTGTACCATCATGCACCTACTTCAAAACTTTACTAAAAGTGCACCTAAAAACATGCTGGCTATGCCCTTGCAACTTCCCCTCTAATAGCACCCACCCCATCCACCCACTACCTTTCTTTCCACCCCACTAACTACCTTGATTATAGCAAGCTCGGATGCTTATAAGCCTAATTACTTATTATACAGCAGGAACTTCTTATTGTAACACTTGTCAATTCAACTTTATGGAATTCAGAAGGAAATATATTTCTTCCACCAACAAAACTACTCTTTGACTGAATTAAAGCTTCTACACAGATACTCAGAATGGGCTCAAACTCCATCCAAGACTCTAGCAAGACTAATAAATATCAAAGAAGGACCAAACTATATAAAGGACATACAATACAAAGGGAAAATCCTGTATAGAAATAGTGACATTGTAAATTCATTTGTAGATATTTACATGGAAATCTACAATCCCAAAACTCAGTTCCAAAAAGAACAATACATAGACTTCCTCAATAAGCTTAATGTCCCAAATTCCACACAAATTACCCAGTTAAAAGCCCCTATAACACTAAATGAAATAACTGCAGCTATTAAAAAACTGAAACCTAATAAGGCACCAGGCTCTGATGGATTTACAGGTGAATTTTACAAAGTTTCTGCAGTAATCTTTCAAAAATCCTACTTAGCATGTATAATCATATCATATCAGAAGGGATTACGGTCAAGTATATGAATAATTACAAAACTATTTTCATCCCAAAACTGAACTCTGACAGATCAAACCCTCTTAACTATAGGCCTATTGCCCTTATAAATGTAGATATGAACATTTTATCTACCATTTTTGCAAATAGAATTCAGAAAGTGATGGTGTCAATTATTTCTCCAGAGCAACTGGATTTTATAAAGCAAAGACAACTTTGTGATAATACTCTCACTTTGCATACATTATTAATGTTCCTTGAAAAGGATAATCATCCAAGATACACTTTAACATTAGATGCAATTAAGGCCTTTGATAATGTGGATCTCAACTTCTTATATGTAACAATGGAATACTTTAATTTCCCGGATATGGTCATTAATACTATTAGGATGATGTATAAAAATGCCTCTACTTCCCTTTATATAAATAAAACTTTATCAAATCCTATTAAAATTACAAATGGCACCAGACAGGGGTGTCCTCTATCACCCTATCTTTTTAACTTGTATCTTGAACCTTTTCTTATCTGGATCAAACAGATGACCTATCATCATATCCCAAAAATCTATAATATTGAAATAAAGTACTCGGCATTTGCAGATTACCTTAACATTTACTTTGAGCTTCCTAACACAGACCTCCAGAAAATTCGAAACTCTATTGATCTCTTTTCTAAAGTTGCTAACTATAAGCTTAACCCCACCAAATCATCCTGTTTTCCATTGAAGCATTTAGAATACTTCTTCCCCCTTTCTGACATACCTCTTAAATATTCAATAAAGTATCTGGGTATAAACTTCATGCACTCTCATCAAGAACTTATGAAAACTAATCTTTATAAAGTTTTTGATCAAATAAACAATGATCTAACCAGATGGAAAAATATTATCCTTTCACTGTTATCAAAATCTGCTATTATCAAGATGAATATTCTACCTAGAATTCTTTTCCATTTAAACTCTGTTTTTCTTAATATTCCAAAAAACTTCTTTCGTAAAATGGAGACCACAATTTCTAAATTCTTATGGTTCCCTAAATCAACCAGAATAGCATATAGGAAATTAACTATCCCAAAAGCTAAGGGTGGATTAAGTCTTCCAGATTTCAGTCTTTATTATCAAATAATTACCGCAAGTCGGTTAATAAAAATAGCCAGCTATGATCCGTTTGACGAATCTTGGTCTCCAATATGGGCCAAGATCTGGTATAACTATATACGTTAGTTCAAAATTAATCATCAATCTATCCCCTTTCTCACACCTGTTGGTGAATTTAACATTAAGTTTTTGCCTCTTCTTGTTTGTTTGTCTTTCGACTTTTCCCGGTTAGGGGTCGCCACAATGGAACTCCGGTCCGCTAATGATTGGCAGTAGATTGTCACGAACGACGAGGTGCCAGCTCGACGTTCAACCTTCAACAAAGGCACACCCATTTATGCATGTCTTTTGAATGCCCACCCAACCACAGGGAGGACATGTAGACTCCACACAGAAGGCACTCCCCGCACTCCAGCCGAGAATCGAACGGGAGAACCTCTTGCTGTGAGGCAACAACGCTACCGCTGCACCACCACATTTTTGCCTCTTCTAAAAAACAAAATTCTTATTTTTCATGATCTGATGAAATCCCTTAATTTACAAAATACAATCCCCATTCTTCAACCCATACATCTGAATCCAAATTTAAAAATCAATAATAAAATGATTGACCTATCTAACTTTCCTATTATCAAGAAGGCTACAGTCTGGCATTTTTATAGTACAAAAAATGCAGCAGAGGTTAAAACTTTATTTGGGGCTCCTAATAAATATGACCCTATTTTAAGACAACTCAGCTCACTTATAAAACAAAAATTCCTTAAATACAGAGTTATGGAACAAGATATTCAATTAACACAATCAATCATCAATTCGCTCTCCCTAAAAACAAAATGATCTCACATACTTATAAACTTGTGTCGTCCATTATATATAGTCATTCACTTTTATTTTCCAAATACTAGGATTCAATACAGGATGAAATCTCTAGCAAATCTAAGTATGAAGCAATCAGAAATACATTAAACTTGACCCCCTTCAAAAATCTCATTTACACACAGCTAATGATAAATAATAACTCTTACTACACCCCAGTTGTTTTACAAAAATTTGGATGTAATAAAAACTTAACGTGTCCGTTCTGCATTCTCCCTCATGTTGACATAATACACATGTTCTGGAGTTGTAAGACCATCTATAAACTCTGATGCTTCCTCAGAATTCAATTAGAAAAAAATAGGTATGAGAAAACTACATTTTCTTGGCAAACTATGATCCTTAATATTGTTCCTATTTAAATCAAAGGTTTTCACCGTCATGTTCTTGTCTCAGTTTGTGCTCTCTATAAATATTTCATTACTAAAAATTGGATCAACCCCTCAGCAATTTCATGGGAAAGCTTTAAGGATGTGGCAATAAAATATGTATCAGCACACAAAATGTGCACGAATAGCAAAAAGAAAAATAATTATTTTAAAAAGGATTAGGAAAATCTCTTTGATCTAATCTGGAATAAGTAAAATCCAGCAAATATTTTTTTTATACATTTGCATTCCAAGCTGGATCCTTTTTGTACTAGGTACGGTCCAAAATTATTTGATAATGTAAACATTACACTTTACTAATTGTCTTATGTCATTTTATTCAGAGAGGTCCTCTGACATCCATGATGTAAATATATTGTAAATATGGTGTAAATATGTTTTTAGGACATGTATAGTTTACTTTAGGTGGTGTACCCCCAAAATAGTTAATAGTTTATACTTTATATAATAGTATGTTATCTGATTAAAGTTATCCTCCTCTTGGGAGGCCTGATATCTATTTGTATTATGTTTTTCTGGGGCACCCTAGTGAATGTTTTACCCATTCAGGAGTAAGGTACTTGTTACAATAACTGCTTGTCTATAAATCAAAACTTGTTGTTAACTGTTTATATTAATTTAGAATGTACTTTACTTTCTTTTTCTTGGTTTGATGTACCTTACAAGTTCCTTATCTTGTATTTATTTTCATTTCTTTTTTGTAAAAGTTTTAAAACTAATAATATTTTTTGAAAAAAAAAAACAATTGTTAATGTCTGTTTCGTACTTCGCAGATGATAAAGATTCTAGTTGTCTACTGATGTACTATTTTTTCCTCTGTAACTACGTTTGTAATTGTTAATTGCTATGTTGATCAAATTGTTAATTGCTATGTAAATCCAATGTAACTACTGTCTGTATATTTTAACTGTGGGGCTTTTCTCCCCGGGCCTCCGCTGAAAATGGACCTACGTCCAGTCAGACACTCCCGGTCAACAAATGTAAATAAATAAATAAATAAAGATAAATGATTTTGTAGATTGTGGCTAATGACTTTGAAGATTTGTGAGACCTAGTTAGTACTTTAATCTGCATATATAATGTAGCTGAGCTGGGGCAGACCAGTACACATTAATTATCTGTAATGACAAAAGAAGAGATCCAAATACTGACCTTTTGGTGACCCCTTCAAAAAGGATGTCTTACTCTCTGCATGCATTATTACTAAATTTTGTAAATGCTTTAATTGTTAGGTAGTTTTGAGATCATCATACAACTTCAGAATAAAAGCCACAGTCATCTTGTTTGCCTATTAATAAGCCATGATCATCTGTTTTGAAAGCCCTCTAGCAATACAGTCCCTGTTAGACCTTTCTTTAAGTCCCCAGGTTTATCTCCTCCTCTCTGCTCATGAAATGGTCATCCATAGATTAAGTCATACTCTTCTATCCCAGCCCAACTCCAGTTTGACGTGCACCTCCTCCAACAATGGCTAATTCAACGTAACCCACATCTTAAGCCTCAAAAGTCAAATCTGTTCTGTTCAGAACACTCCACAGATACTCTGACCTTCTAAACTATCTTCCCATATCCAGTCTTAACCATTCAACCATTGAAACCACAACCACCTTCTGATATCTTAGCCTTTGGTTGGATCAGTCTTTTAATTTTCTCTCCCACATAGAAAAAAAAACACAATCAGAAATGAACTCCATGCTTTCCTAATCACACACAAAAAAAAATATATATAGGTGAAATGGCAGTGGAGTTTTTAACCAGATTGTTTAATGAAATCTTGGAAAGTGAGAGGATGCCTGAGGAATGGAGAAAAAGTGCTTTGGTAGCGATTTTTAAGAATAAGGGTGATGTGCAGAGCTGTAGTAACTACAGAGGGATTACATTGATCAGTCACAGCATGAAGTTATGGGAAAGAGTAGTGGAAGCAAGGTTAAGAAGGAACATGATGATTAGTGATCAGCAGTATGGTTTCATACCGGGAGAGAGCACTACAGATGCTATGTTTGCTCTGAGAGTGTTGATGGAGAAGTACAGAGAATGTCAGAAGGAGTTGCATTGTGTTTTTGTAGACTTAGAGAAAGCATATGACAGGGTACCTAGAGAGGAGTTATGGTATTATATGAGGAAGTCAGCAGTGTCAGAGAAGTATGTAAGAGTGGTACAGGATATGTACGAGGGTAGTGTGACAGTGGTGAGGTCAGCGGTGGGAGTGATGGATGTGTTTAAGGTGGAGGTGGGGTTACATCAAGGATCACCTCTGAGCCCTTTCTTATTTGCAATGGTGATGGACAGGTTGACAGACGAGATCAGACAGGAGTCCCCGTGGACTATGATGTTTGCAGATGACATTGTGATCTGTAGTGAGAGTAGGGAACAGGTGGAGGAGACCCTGGAGAGATGGAGATATGCTCTAGAGAGAAGAGGAATGAAGGTCAGCAGGACTAAGACAGAATATATGTGTGTGTGAATGAGAGGGAGGACAGAGGAATGGTGAGGATGCAAGGAGTAGAGGTGGCAAAGGTGGATGAGTTTAAATACTTGGAGTCAATAGTTCAGAGTAATGGTGAGTGTGGAAGAGAGGTGAAGAAGAGAGTACAGGCAGGATGGAGTGGGTGGAGAAGAGTGTCAGCAGTGATTTTTGACAGACGAGTACCTGTAAGAGTGAAACTGAAGGTCTGCAAGAGGGTAGTGAGACCAGCTATGTTATATGGGTCGGAGACAGTGGCACTGACAAAAAGGCAGGAGTTTGAGCTGGATGTGGCAGAATTAAAGATGTTAAGATTTGCACTGGGTGTGACGAGGGTGGACAGGATTAGGAATAAGTATATTAGAGGGTCAGCCCAGGTTGGAAGGTTTGGAGACAAAGCCAGAGAGGCACGATTACGTTGGTTTGGTCATGTGCTGAGGAGGGATGCTGAGTATATTGGGAAAAAGATGCTAAGGATGAAGGTACCAGGTAACAGGAAAAGGGGAAGGCCTAAGATAAGGTTTATGGATGTGGTGAGAGAGGACATGCAGGTGGTTGGTGTATGAGCAAGATGCAGAGGACAGGAAGAAATGGAAACAGGTGATCTGCTGTGGCAACTCCTAATGGGAACAGCCGAAAGAAGATGATGATGATGATGATATCTATCTATCTATCTATATATATATATATATATATATCCTTGCCTCTCTCCCACTGCAAGGGCTGCTGCAGGTTAAGGTGTTCTTCTTTCCTAACTTGTATATGATCTTTCTATTGTTGATTCTTCCCCCAAGCAAAACAAGGTTATATATTTCAAACCATTTCTAACTCCATATGTTGATTCATTATAGCTCTCCTTTCCATGAACACTACTTTCTCACATTCAGAAAAGCAAAAGGGCTCCCCATCAAACAGAGAACTCATATCTTCCTAGGTATACAGTTATAAGTTACTCCTTTCAGAATCCTATGCCCCACTATCTGTTAAACTGCATGAAAGAAAACTCTTTATACAGCTTAACATCATGCCTCTCAACCTCTTTCTGGACAAAGCCACAAATAATAGGGGGACAAAGAGCCAAAAATAGGGACACTTTTTAAATATTGCTTTTACAAACTTAGAAAGTTGATAAAATAACAGGTATTTCATTAGCATAAATTTTCTGAAGGATATGAAGTCTGAAACTTAATTGTCTGCCATTATGTTCTGACTTCAGTCCTAAATGATTTGCCAGTGACTTGTCAGAAAACAACAATTTTATGAGAAATAGACCGAATATATGAGGCAGAAATCTGGATATTCTGTGAAAATCTGGACAGTTAAGAGGTATGCTTAACATCACTTTTCAAAGTGCACTTTTCCTCTCTACTAAAGATCCATAATCCAGTCCACAAGGCATACTTACCTCATACTTGATCCATCATTTTGGTGACCCCTTCATTCACTCATCAAAGAAAACTTCAACTTATCCATCTTCAAAAAGGACCTTAAAACCCAGCTTCAACGTTAGGAAATATACTCTTGTCTCCAAAATGAACACATCACCTAACTCCCCCATCAGGTCTAGTTACATGTCTTCCAACGTCATCATCTATATGTCTACCCTCAGTCTTTCATCTGTTGCAGACACTATTTAACTTGAAATGAACAACTTGTTTTCAGAATTAATAACTCATTTATCTATATGTGAATGTTTCATTTTTTACCCATGCTGTACCTACAAATGGTAACTTCTGATCAGTTCAGTACCCCAACAAACCAATATAAATAAATGGATACATACATAAACTAAGACAGAGAGAATTTGGATAGTAAGTGAGAAAGTAGCTCCCAAAGTTTATGTTTGAATAAAAAGAATGCTGTTTGTTGGGCATAAGTTAATATTTTTTTTACATTTTTGCCCTTGCTCCCTACCAGTTATCCATCCATCTTCTGAACATCTGGCTCATTTGTATCCTATAACCAAGGGCAGGGTTGTCAAAGATCATCAGGCAGCCATCGAGGGTGGTTTGAGATTTTATTTTAGTTTTCTACTCTACTCCCCTTTGCATGTTTAAGAAAGCCATTCCCAGGCAATCATGAAATGGATTAACCATGCTAGGTAGCTCTCCTCACTTCTGGGCGGGTATTCCCAGCAGGAAACCTTGCCCTCTGTCATAAGACACAACTGGCTGTCCTCCAAAGTGTCCACCAGGGATGAGTATACTGTTCATGAGCCTCCAAAACATGTCTCTACCAGGGAAGAGTATACCTTGTTCATGTGCCTCCAAAACATGTCTCCACCAGGGCAAGTATACCCTGTTTGTGTGCCTCCAAAACATATACATTTCCCTCCCTGAGAGAGGCAGGTGTACCCCTCCACCTGACTCATTTCTCACTCCTGCCCAGCCTTCCAGTCAAAGGACCCCTTGATCACCTGGGCCACAGGGTACTATTCCTCTGTACCAAGGAACCAGGTTTAATACCATATTTTTGAAAGGACTGCAATATTTGTTTATATATTATTATTATTGTTTAAGAAATTTTGCAAAATGGAAAATATTAACTACAAGTCTGTCATCTGTTACATTAGGAATAGAAACACAAAACGTGTTTGATACTGTGAGGAATTTAACTGTTTAAGTCAAGTTATAAATGAGGGTTAAAGGCTTGTTATGGATTGAGATTCCAAGCTATAGAATTTTTGGTTACACTTATAAATGAACATTTGAAGGTATTCCATAACTATCAATCCACTAATTGTTTTTAAGTAGAAAAGTGAGTAATCAACTTGTTAATGTACTGGAGACAATAAAATATGAAAAAAAGGTTAGGAAAGCAATTTTTACATTGTACTGCTGAGTTAGATCAAAGATAATTTAAATTAAAAAATATTAATCTGCAGATCAGTTAGCCCTGTATTCAGTGAATCCGGTTTATATGCAAAGAATATGCATACAGTCTTAAAGTATGTTGCATTTTTATTTGCAGCTTTTTCCTTTTAAAATGGCATTATATATATATATATATATATATATATATATATATATATATATATATATATATATATATATATATGTATATATATTGTGAAGGCTGCCAGCCTACAGGCTTGTTCTACAAATGTAAAGAGAACTGTATGTATGATTAAAATATATGTTGTACTGAGCTTCATAAATGTAACCACAGTGCACTCTGCTGGAAGAAAGCAATAAGTCAAGCATTGTATGACTGATCTCAAGCTCAGGGACAGGATGCCTGGGCCAGGAAATTATTTCTATTGTCTTGATTTAAGAGATAATTACTAAGGATTTACATGTATAATGTCTTTTATTGCTGTGACTTCCTGGCCAGGTGCAGCTTACTAAGAAATGTAAATTATGAGGTTCTGTTAGCCTGGGAAATAAAGAAGTGATAAAAATAATATAATGTGAAATGACAGCAGTACTGGGTGTTTATCAATTTAAGACTTTCTCAGAGAGAAAGAATTGAGCATTTTGGATTTTGTCTGAATCTGAACACATCAACTCACCAGCACTTGCTTGCTCTGTAAATAAGATATTTATTTAGACCAGTGATTTCTCTTAGAGAGAGATAGAAATAGCCAGATTAGTCTAGCTGTTTTCTATATTTATGTCAGACTATTCTACAGTATTATTTTAAAGTATTTTCCTGGGATTTCTAAACTCTGCAATGTAATTGCGTAGAAGTAATACGATTTGTCTTGTAGTTTTATTATTTATTATTAAATATTTTTAGACCTTTCAATGGTGGCTGTTTTGTGTAGAGATAATTTAGGCTCTTAGTGTACATTGCATGTATTCGGTGATACTGCCCAAGCCACACCAACAGCTTTAGCCCTGGGTCACATTTACTATTTAGATAACAGTAATATTACACAGTGAAATTGGTCACCCTTTGGGAAGGGCCTTATTAGTAGCTGATAAGAGTAGTTGGTGGCAGTGATTACTACCTTATAGTCTTGCAGGAGGAGGCATAGCTGGAGAACCTGTCCCATCCTTCCCCAGGAGTATCTGTGTGTTTGTATATAAACCAAATCTCAAAGTGTGTGTGTGTGTCAACTACTTGGGTAGGGACAAGAAGCACTGGTTGGACAGAGAGAGTACTGGAAGTTTTGGCTTGACTATTTGGCTGGGATATGAACCCTACAGCTGTGCCAGTGGGGAGTCTTATTGGGGATCTGGAGAGAAAGGGAAAAAACAGCCCCAGACTGACTGTGATCTCTGTGTGCTCTTAAGGGAAATTGTACTTTACTGTGTGTGTACTTGTTATCCTTCCCAAAGTGCATGGCCCTCACTGTTGCTAGTGGTGAGGATTGAAGCTCCTTGATTATTGGGCCAGCGCACGGGCATCAATAATATATATATATATATATATATATATATATATATAAATCTTAAGTAAGTAACACTATAGATAACAGAAATAGATTATGGTGAGAGTCAGACAAAAGCATAATATCAATGCACAGTAGTAAATACAGTGGAGTGCTAAATTCAGCATGATGTGGTCTGACGCAGCTTAGGGATGCACGAGTGTCAACAGAGTGGTCATGCCTGGGAAAGATCAGTATAATGAAACTTTGCAGCAATGATAACATCAGTAATGATTCTGCTGGAATGACCATACCACCCAAGGAAAAGCATTAGGCAGCTGGCATACCAAATCTATGTAAGTTAAAGGAACACCACAACAAAATAATGAGTCATTTTATCATATAAATGGATTATATAAGTGCGGTGGAAAGTGGAAGGCAGAAATGTGGAAGAGCAAGCAAAGAAACACACAGAAGGATAACAGGAAAGGAAGATATGCTTTGAGAAAAAAAAAAGGGTATATTGTTGTATGAGTTCAGGTGCCCATTTTGTTATTTTTTCATGAAGAAGGATGGAGTGTAAAAGTAGCAACTAAAAGTGCAGGCCAGATGGAGGGTAAGAAGAAGGTACCAGGGGAAGACAAGCAAATATATAATATAGGCAAAGAAAGAGAAACAGACTGAAAGATGGTGGATAATTGGTAATGGAAAGGACTGAATTACACAAAGTGGACAGGACATCAAATGTCAGTCACCTCTGTAGCTGACATAGGCTGGCAGTACCTCCACTGGCCTGATCGATGGCTTGTCTGGTCATATAACTCTATCTGCCAGACAAGGAGATGCTATGGTGTGCCATTGTCGGCAAACATGAGTCCATTTCAACCCTCACCAGCTGTGACACTTCCGACTGGGTGATCCAGATGTCCCCCTCCAAAATCACTGTCAGATAAGAACCCCTCATCCTCCTACAGAGAGGTGGTTACACAGGCTACCAGTGAGTCCACCAAGCTGCCTTCCATGTGGTGACCTTCATCAGTCTGCAGAGAGGCAGACATGACGACTGCTGAGGACCCAACAATAGGAATGTGTCCGGTGCAGACCATGGCAGCTGTTGCCTTAACACATATTGCACCATGACTGATTATTTAGGAAAAGAAAATAAATTAAGAAAAACAAAGCAAGAATGAAAAAAAAAGAAAAGAAAAGAAAAGAAATAAATATGACAAAAAAAAAAGAAAATAGAAAACAAAATCAAAGAACAACCACAATAGATTAATAATATGCATCACACTTTACAAAATAGTATAGTATCCCCAACAATACACTACATGCAACTCACTGCTTGGAGATTCTGTCTTGCCTCCTCAAACTGGTCATCAAATTGTCTGTATCTCCTGGCCAATGAAAACATAAAATAAAGAATAATTAGTTCTGAATATCCCTGTCAACAGAAGGCAACTGCAGCTGCAGGTAGTAGGCCTACAGAACAGTATCAAACCAAGGACATAATGCTTATAATAATAATGTGACTCCTTCTCCCTAACCTCTTTTTCCTCTGACAGAAAAGGTCTTTTTGATGCCTTCACAGGCCCCTGTATTTATACTTGCACTGCTTACTATAGAGTGTGCTCTGAGTAGCATTACATAATACTCTGGCAAAATGGTTTCAGGCATCAGTTTTGTAAAGGTGTCCTCATACTCCCTCAGCAGGTGCTCCCTACATTCCCTTTTAAGCAGGTAAGTGATGATGTTACACTCCTTGTAGCACCATGTGGGAACCTTGCCAAACTCTGTGCCTGTAGAGGCCATGGTTACACTCCTTGTAGCACCATGTGGGAACCTTGCCAAACTCTGTGCCTGAAGAGGCCATGTCCATTTTTTAGGTTTCAATTAAGAGAAGAATGACAATCTGGTGTGCACAGCTACACATACTAGACTTCATATTATTTATGGCGATAAGTGGCATGATGGGATGATACAGAAGGTCAGTAAAATAATGGAGAAGCATGTTGCAAAATGACAATAATATATCCAGGTATTTTAGTAGCCATGCATGCAGACACACCACACATGAGCTCCCAGCCCAGAAACTGGCAGACAGGAGCACTGATGTGCGGACTATGGCAAATAACACATTACAACTCAGAGAAAATCATGATTAACAAACTCATCAGCATCATTACTGTCTTATGAAATCCAATTTTATGAGACAAAACCTGTATCTACCACATTTCTGGAGACTGCATTATGATGAGCAACACTGAGAGTAGTGGCTATTAGAGTGTACTGCTAGTTTATCCTTTGCTTACTTTATGTTCAGCTGCTCACAGCTCATTTGCTCAGAGCTGAATGCCTGTCCATTTATTCCACTGCAGGAGTCTCAAATTGCAGATTGTGTCTGTAATTATACTTTTTTTGATTTTTCTGCAACCTAGAAGGTAGTTTACTTATAGTCTCAGCATTTTGGGATACTTGCTGATTGCAAATACAGATGAGTGATTGGCAACAACTTGTTAAAACATAAGCAGTTGATATTTGAGTTATAAAGTAGATCTGCAGTGCCATATAAGCAACTTGAAAGCAGGAAGGATTACTAGTAATGGACCACAGCACTGCAGTGACCACACAATAATATATATAAGTAACCACACTGTAACATAGCAGAAGAGTATGATGGGATAACACACAACATATCAGACAAGGTACTGACATGTAGTGGGCTTAACCCAATAAGCACAAAGGACAAGGCAAGACAGATTACAGTCCTGCTGGGGGTGGGAATCAAAAAGGCAGAGAGGTCAAGGCAAGACAGGTTGCATTTTTAATTTGGGGGCCGTAAGGTGATAGGGAATAACAACAAGATTGACACATAGTGGGTGCAACCCAAGAGGCAGTGGGGCAAGGCAGGACAGATTGCAGTTCTAATGGAAGTATCTAACCTGACAGGGAACAGAAGACAGGGCAGTACAGGCTACTGTCCTGGTGGGGTCTCAATCTGATAGGGCACAAGGAACACAGTCAGGCCATGTCACTGTCCTGCTGTGTATGGTTTGCAACAATGTTCCATATGTTGATAGATTGCATGAAGTGCTACAGAGAATTTGAGCCCTCTAGTATGTCAGACACAGATTGTGCTATCTGTATATTTCCAAAGGAAAGCAAGCATTGCAAATATGCCCACTGTTGCCACGTTATGGCAGGGTCAGTTAAGCTCACCTCAGCAAACATTCTTAAAGGAGTTTCACAAAGTTCAAAACTGTCCCTCATTCTGTTTTCTGTACTTATAAATAAACTACCAGCAGACGTTCCTCACACACCAATCATTCTGTATGCGGATGACATCATCTGCAGAGAAAACACTTTCTACAAATTACACATGCTTGAGTTTATAGCTTGAGTCGATCTTCAGATTTCAAAAGCACGTGCAAATTACAAAATCCCAAGCAAACGGCATGTCTTCTGGGCTAAGTATATCTCATGCTTCCTTTCTTCAAAAGTGAGAGATCAGCCATTGGCAAGTGATTTATTTCTGTCATAATTGGAGTATGGTTTACCTACCACTCCAAATGCTCCAAAAATACTCTTAGAACACTACAAAGTGCTTGAAACTATATCTTCAGAGACAGCAGCATCGCTCCATACCTCAATTCCGATCCTCACTACTCTTGATTGGACTAATCTGCAGACTGATTTTAACTCATTTCCCCTTTCTTGCAAGTAGACATTTTAAGAGATCCACCCTGTACAACATAATATTCTTTCCACCATCTAGTAGCAATCTACCAAACCCAACAGGATATTTGCTCATATCATGTATACGAGTTTGGACATCCATCTCTACAAACATTAAATCCATAACTATCTTCTCAAAGTTTCACTCAGAAATGACAACCTTCCTTTTCAAAGTGCAAATGCTTTTATAAGAGAGGTATTACCTTAACCATGTTCCCTCCACTGATATACTTTACATCCTAATCTATACTACTCCATTGTACCACTGACATGTCCAGCATAACTCGTCTGCTATCTCCCCCATAACTCTCTTTCTCCCCTTTTTTATATTAATCCCTGCTAAACATACCTCTACATCTGTCTTAGTCTCCTCCTTCTTATCACTCACTTTTTTGTCTTTTAACTAACTCTGTAAATACTGCATATGACTTTTCAGAGGTCCATCTTCTTCACTTGACATGTTTTGAATGCGTCTATATTCTTATCATAAATTCAGTTCAGTGAACTGCATGTACATTGGAAATATAGTTCAGTGAACTGTTAAAAGTGAGATTGAAGTACAGTGAAGATTATAGCAATAACCCATGCCTGGGTGTGGGTAATGCGGGATTTACCCATGGTTGGCATGGTTTGGTCCCAAGTTCGAAGCCCGAGGGACCAAACAAAGACAACCATGGGTAAATCCTGCATTACCCACACCCAGGCGTGGGTTATTGCTATTATACTATGACATTATTGAAGAAAAGAAATAATTACTTTTCTTAAATAATGGCATTGTATAATGCCTCTTTGCTGCCCTTCCGCAGCTGTCTGGTATCCGCGGCAGTTCTGATGTACTGCGCATGCCTACACAATACATCAGCGCTGTGGCCAAAAGCAACGGAGAAAGCAAGATCTCTGTTGCTTTTTACTGTTTCGCTATGTTAAATAGGTTTAACATAGCGAGACAGCTTTAAAATAAGCAACAGAGCCGTTGCTTTTTTTAAACCTGTGTCGCTATGTTAAACTCTTTTAACATAGCGAGACAGTGTTTTAAAAGAGACTTATACTAATGGAAAAAGTCCAGGTGACCGGACCTTTTTCCATTAGTATAAGACAATTTACAATGTGCACGCTGGCCAATCAGTGTGCACGTTTTGGAATATTAATGGGGGGTCATGGTATAATGGAAAATTTGCCCTTTCCTCACTGTAGTGTCATCTCAGAGTTGGTATATATAATTAGCGGTGTTCGCTGAACTGCATTTTTGATGTACATGCAGTTCACTGAATTCAGTTTTCGATAAGATAATATAGACCCGTTTTGAAAATGATGTTTTGCTGCAGCACTATGTAACCATATTTTATATTTCTTGTATGTGTTGCTGCTTTGTTGTTGTTAGTGTATTATAAATTTTTGTAGCCCCAGGCTGAACCCAAAAAGACCTGCATGGATCAAAGCTTTACCATGGTTAACAAATCAAATATAATAAAATAAAATATAAGTCTTTTCCTGGGACCAAATTAATTGCAATATCTGGAAAATGTCACCATACAGAGACATAGGTGTTATTACAGGTCCTACACACATACATGGCATGCATAACCTTTAGAAGGATAAAGCAGTAAAAACCATCCAGGACTAGGTGTGTCAGGGACTGGTGCAGGACATAATGCAGTGGGCAGACATAATAGTACAATAGTACAGATTCATTGCAGCATCATGAAAATGTTACTTCCCTCCCTGACCACATCACAGAAAATTGCCATACACAGACTGACCAGTGCAGGTGGAATAATTTCTAGTATTCTCCTCTGGCAGAAGTGAGAGAGCCTTCTTACCTGGAAGTGGCTTTGATGTGGAAGCTGGGCTGGTATTGACTGTGTGATTATTTGGAGGAGATGTGCCATCTGATTACTGGCATGTGTAATTCTTGGAAGACAGTGACTTGCAAATGTGAATGGTTTACTGAGACAAGAAAACATATGTATATCTTCCATCCTGGAACATTTAGACTTTAACAGCAACAGCCTGTACCATTAGACACATATATGCCCATAGGCATGTAGCAGACTGTGTGTCACATGGTGGTGGTTGGAGTCAAAAACATAATGCAGCACTTCTTCCAGAGTGTGATCTGTATGCATTCATAGGTTCTACTGTGAGAGGATCCAACATAAGTCAGAACATGCCTTATGTCAGTAGGTCACTGGTGGCTGAAGATGTTGACACCATGCACATGACTTGATCATAGGACACAGTAGCAATGCTAACAGTGGAGGGCACATTTGCATCACTCACAGCTGGGATTCTACTGGATGGACAACATGGACCTCTAACATGTTCTTTGTTCAGTGAATGATGTCCCTTTCATGGCAACCCCACCCATGTTACACAGATGTTACCATGACAGATGGTATCAAAGACCTGCACTGCCTTAAATTTGTGCAAAAAAACAACACAAACTGAACTGCAAAATACCAAAAAGCAAAGACGACTCCAAGCCACAAGTAATGTGATATTAGCACTTTTGTTTACTCAATTTAGCAAACTTCATCAGACAAAGGATTAAAAATGACAAGTTACTTAAATAAGCACAATGAATGACATCATCAAATTTCAAACTAAAAGCCGCCCACATTTAAAGCTAAATGCACAAATTCATATAAAAAAGCTAAATAAATATATGTAGAAATAATTTACATTGCCAAAGCACCACAGGATATAAAAATGCATATTAAACCATCATAGAAAAATAAATATATATTAAATAATATATATGTACATATATATGCATAAATATATGTGTCTCTCTCTAACTTATGTAAATATATACACATACAAAATCCTACAAGATTGCAAACAACCCAACAGAAGAAAACATAGCCCAAAAAGGTTACCCAAAATAGACCAGAGCCCCACATTATCTAACCAACAATTTCAACTTTAGAATGCATTTAATGGATAGGCTATCATTAAGTCCTGGGTATACATGTGCATTGAATCTAAGCTGCCAGGCTAATTATTTTTCGTCAAGTTTCAAAGGTAGTGGTCCTCCCCTGTCATCCACGCCAACCTTATCTATAGCAGTGAACAGAAATTCATGGGTAGGGTTAATCTTCACATGCCTAGCCAGAGCATTATTTAAATTCAATTTCCCAATATTATGCACATGCTCATAGATCCTATTTTTCAGGGGTCTCTCCATCCTACCAATATAAAAGGCTGGACAATTTTGACAAGTGCTCAAGTAAACAACCCCCCCTTGACTCACAATTAAACCTTCCTTTAACAGAATACTGTTGATTACGTACTGTAAAAATATTAGTGGTTTTAATATATTTACAAAAACAGCAACATCCACATTTAAACATCCCAGAATGTGGAGAATGATGGAAGGACATACAACCTTCTACTATTGCTTTCAAATTCCAGCCCTTCCTAAAAACCACCCTGGGCTCATCTCCCACTCTATCTCTAATGGTCATATCCCCATACAAAAAATACCAAGTCTTCATTAAGATAGATCTAATTAAAGGTGCATCCAAGGAAAAGGTAGTAATAAAACCAAAATTAATGTCAACACTCAACTGCGGTTGTGAAGACCTCATATTCACTGAGGTATCAGCTGAAGTAATTGAAGTAACCGAGATGATGTGCCCCTCAAGAAGTGTCGAAGGGTCCACCTTCAGTGGGCTAACAATGTGACCAATCAAATTTGGAACTGTTTCGCCTACATGTTCCTGATACCCACTTTGAGCCCCAAGCAGGAGTGGTCTAAAAGTCCCACTATTCCTTTTAGCATGAACCTCACTAATCAACTGATTGACAAGTCCCACTGGGTAGCCTCTCTTAGTGAACATATCCTTCAACAAGTTACACTCCACCTGGAACTCAGAATCAAGGGACACCATTTTGGCCACCCTAACCAGCTGAGCCTTGACAACTGCTGTTTTTTGATAAAAGGGGTGAGAACTGGTGAAGTGTAGAAAGTCACTGAAATAGGTAGATTTCCTAAAAATCTTAGAAAGAAATCTCCCATTGATCCTATCATTGATAAATTCGACATCCAAGTAAGTTATTTTATCATTTTGGAAATCCCGAGTGAATTCCAAAAAATTGGTAAATGTTGTGATGTGATCAACAAAGGCTGATGCCATGGGCTTGTCGCCTTTCCAAATGATAAAAATATCATCCAAATAATGAGTGTACAAAATCACTCTATGCTGCAAGGTTGCATCCCTGAAAAGAACATTTTTATCCCAGTATGCCATCACAGTGTAAGCAAAAGTGGCACCACAGGGAGAGCCCATGGCAACGCCAGTTTTTTGTAAATAAAATTCCTTGTTGAAAATGAAATAATTATTGCTGAGCACCAGATCCAGTAAATAATCAATCAGATCAATAGTGGAGCCATCGACTTGTTTTTCCAATAAATAATCCCTCACCCAATTATGCCTGATTTCTTAAGGAATAACAGTGTGTACATCTCGGACATCAATTGTGAGAAAATTATACTAATCGCTGTAATGTAAATTAGCAACATCAGAGGTGCTTGTAGAAGTGACATGATCCCACTTATTAGAGATCCTTTCACTTCTCCTAACACCCACTCCCTCAGGGACCATATCGTCCATTTGACCAGGTTGTTCTGATCTTGTAGATGGAGCATCTGCTGAATTAGTCCCAATAATCCCATTCCCATTACCAGCTAGAGGTTTATTGCGTGCATTCATAGGGGGTGGGGAGTGGGGGGTATGCCAGCCCATGTTTGTAATCATACTTCTCCCTATTTAACTTCCTTAATTTGGTGTCTCTAATTTTAAGTAACATGCTGTCATTGCTGGAAAAAATACATATGAAATCGTATTTATAACACAAAAGGTCATTGTCCGCCTGAATGTCAACATCCAGATGAACAAGTTCAGTTTTAAGGACGTAGATCTTTGAAATTTAGTCCTTAATTAAAAGTTTTAAAAATTCGCAACCTTGTCAGTCAAAAAGACGCAATAATTCAATGCAAAGAGTTGAGTTGAGTACAAGTCCAGTGGGGTACTGCCACTGCCTTAACCCCTTAGGGACCTGTTGCCTATTGACGAATTCCCTGAGATACTGGACTTCCAATTGAAGTTTCTTAAATTTGAACAATTTATGGTCAAACAACTTCAGATTATCCACAATAATATTCCTATTCACCCCAGAAGAGTCTGCTGGTAAATTGGAGGGAACATTAATGGACCCTAGTAAAACCGATTCCTTGAACCAATCATTTAAACAAGGTACCATAGAAGAAGTACTCACAAGGCCTTGATGTGGACTACTCGGCTGACTGAGCCCATTGTTGGAATGACAAAGTTCTGATGATGTCCTTTGGCCGAGATTGCCAAGACTGATGGAAGAAGCAAAGGCAATTGGAAAGGCCCCTTGATCCTGCGATCCTGAAGGGTGGGTGGAAACTGTAGCCTCTGAAGGTTGTAGAAAATTTCCACTAATTTGACTGTATAAACTATCAACACATTAGGTTAAAATATGAATCAATATAGTCAAATTCTTGATAGCATCAGAGCCAGTTGCAGCAGTAAGGCTAATGCTGGGAAATAACACTTGTGACCCAGGAGCAGGTTCATTCTCAATATTAAACCAAAAAAAATGCAAAAAAATGAAAGTGCTAATATCACATTACTTGTGGCTTGGAGTCATCTTTTCTTTTTGGTATTTTGCAGTTCAGTTTGTGTTGTTTTTTGGGGGTTTTTTTTGTTTAATATTGCCTCTGCTCCTTCCATCAGTCTTGGCAATCTCGGCCAAAGGACATCATCGGAACTTCGCCATTCCAACAATGGGCTCAGTTAGCTGAGTAGCCCACATAAAGGCCTTGTGAGTACTTCTTCTACAATACCTTGTTTAAATGATTGGTTCAAGGAGTCAGTTTTACAAGGGTCCGTTAATGTTCCTTCTGATTTACCAACAGACCCTTCTGGGCCAAATCGGAACATTTCTGTGGATAATTTAAAGTTGTTTGACCATAAATTGTTCAAATTTAAGAAACTTTAATTGGAAGTCCAGTATCTCAGGGAATGCATCAATAGGCAGCAGGTCCCTAAGAGGTTAAAGTAGTGGCGGTACCCCACTGGACTTGTACTCAACTCAACTCTTCACATTGAATTATTGTGTCTTTTTGACCGTCAAGGTTGCGAATTTTTAGAACTTTTAATTAAGGAATACATTTCAGAGATTGACGTCCTGACATTCAGGTGGACAATGACTTTTTACGTTATAAATATGATTTCATACATATTATTTCCAGCATTGACAGCACATTACTTAAAATTAGAGACACCAAATTAAGGAAGTTACATAGGGACAAGTACGATTACAAACATGGGCTGGCATACCCCCCACTCCCCACCCCCTATGAATGCACACAGTAAACCTCTAGCCGGTAATGGGAATGGGATTATTGGGACTAATTCAGCAGATGCTCCATCTACAAGATCAGAACAACCTGGTCAATAAATGATATGGTCCCTGAGGGAGTGGGTGTTAGGAGAAGTGAAAGGATCTCTAATAAGCGGGATCATGTCACTTCAACAAACACCTCTGATGTTGCTAATTTTCCATCCTCGTCACAGGATTTTCAAGGAGCCAGTGGCAGGAATTCAGGGGGTCAGCAGGGCAACTCACAGCAAGGACGCTGGAAGAAGAGGAAACAACAGAACAGGCGGAGGAGGTAGTGGACACTCATCTTGGGCCTTTTGCTTCTTGTCTAACATCACTACATGAGACTGCAGTGCAAGTTATAATCAACAGCACTAAGGATTTTAAAATATTTAATTACTCATGTTTTACACCATCATCCACATTGGTCAAGGTTCTTGCTAAAGATTGCACTTTCGTGCCTTCTGCACAGAGTGGCATGGCAAGAACATTGGTGGACTTAAAATGTTTTACCAGGAAGTTGAATTTAAATGTTTTGTTTGGTATTTCTAGTAATTTAACTAATGATGTTAGAATTACCAGCATCTTCAACCCCCCATTGCAGACTTCTATTTTGTTGTTTGAAAAACTGTGTGAGAATGATATTAGGTACTTACTTAAAAATAGATCTGTCTATGGTAATTATACCTATAATCTATCTCTTGTTGAAAGGGACGTGTTGTTCAATTTGAGGTTTGCTGGTATCCGTATTATAAAACCGGATAAAGATGGGTTGATCTTCATGGATAATGAGAATTACAATAGGAGGATGTGTTCATTGCTGTCTGGTAGGGCCTATGAACGAGTGTCCAGAAATGAAATTAATGAGTCTTACCGTATAAGGGCCTTTATCAATGACCTTTTTATTGATGGATCTGTGGACATCGATCTATACAATTATATGGACATTACTAGCCCAGTGTTGCCCGTTATTTTCGGGCTGCCAAAAATTCACAAAGATCTGAATAATCCCCCACTACGCCCGATCGTGGATGGTAGACAATCAATTACTTTTGCGTGTGCTAAAATTATTGACACAAAGTTGAAGCACATAATTTTAGCTGAGTTTCATGTTTGTAAAGGCTCTTGGGCCTTTTTGAAAGCCATCAATAAGTTACCTTACAGCGATGAGTATAATTTTCTCATAATTGATGTCTGAGATTTATACACTGTTATTCCTCAAGAAATCAGGCATAATTGGGTGAGGGATTATTTATTGGAAAAATAAGTGGATGGCTCCACTATCGATCTGCTTGATTATTTACTGAATCTAGTGCTCAGTAATAATTA
Organism: Protopterus annectens; assembly: GCF_019279795.1. NCBI lineage: Eukaryota > Metazoa > Chordata > Ceratodontiformes > Protopteridae > Protopterus > Protopterus annectens. The sequence goes on along the minus strand of NC_056748.1, from coordinate 335,476,473 downwards.
TTTCATTTTCAGCAAAGAATTTTATTCACAAAAAACTGGCATTGCCATGGGCTCTCCCTGTGGTGCCACATTTGCTAACTCTGTGATGGCATAGTGGGAGAAAACTTTGCTGTTCAGGGATGCAACCTTCCAGCAGAGAGTGGTTTGGTACACTCATTATTTGGATGATATTTTTATCATTTGGAAAGGCGACAAGCCCATGGCATCAGCCTTTGTTGATCACATCTTAATGTTTACCAATTTTTTGGAATTCACTTGGGATTTCCAAAATGATAAAATAGCTTACTTGGATGTCAAACTTATCAATGATAGGATCAATGGGAGATTTCTTTCTAAGAATTTTAGGAAATCTACCTATTCAAATGCCTTCCTACACTTCACCAGTTCTCACCCCTTTTATCAAAAAAGAGCGGTTATCAAGGGTCAGCTGGTTAGGGCGGCCAGAATGGTATCCCTTGATTCTGAGTTCCAGGTGGAGTGTAACCTGTTGAAGGATATGTTCACTTAGAGGGGCTACCCAGTGGGACTTGTCAATCAGATGATTAGTAGGGTTCATGCTAAAAGGAATAGTGGGACTTTTAGACCACTCCTGCTTGGAGATCAGAGTGGGTATCAGGGACATGTAGGTGAAACAGTACCGAATTTGATTGGTCACATTGTTAGCCCACTGGAGGTGGACCCTTCGACACTTCATGAGGGGAACATCATCTCGGTTACTTCTGTTACTTCAGCTGATACCTCAGTGAATATGAGGTCTTCACAACCGCAGTTGAGTGTTGACATTAATTTTGGTTTTATTACTACCTTTTCCTTGGATGCACCTTTAATTAGATCTATCTTAATGAAGAATTGTTTTTTTTTGTATGAGGATACGACCATTAGAGATAGAGTGGGGGATGAGCCCAAGGTGGTTTTTAGGAAGGGCTGGAATTTGAAAGCAATAGTAGAAGGTTGTATGTCCTTTCATCATTCTCCACATTCTGGGATGTTTAAATGTGGATGTTGCCATTTTTGTAAATATATTAAAACCACTAATACTTTTACGGTACGTAATCAATGGTATTCTGTTAAAACAAGGTTTGTGAGTCAAGGGGGTTGTTTACTTGAGTACTTGTCAAAATTGTCCAGCCTTTTATATTGGTAGGACGGAGAGACCCCTGAAAAATAGGATCTATGAGCATGTGTATAATATTGGAAAATTGAATTTTAATAATGCTCTGGCTAGGCATGTGAAGATTAACCCTACCCATGAATTTCTGTTCAGTGCTATAGATAAGGTTGGCGTGGATGATAGGGGAGGTCCACTATCTTTGAAACTTGATGAAAAAGATTTAGCCTGGCAGCTTAGACTAAATGCACATGCCCCTCCAGGACTTAATGATAGCCTATCCATTAAATGTATTCTTAAGTTGAAATCTTTGGTTAGGTAATGTGGGGCTCTGGTCTAATTTGATTAACCTTTTTGGGCTATGTGTTCTTCTGTTCGGTTGTTTGCAATCTTGTAGGATTTTGTATGTGTATTTATTTACATAAGTTAGAGAGAGTCACATATATTTATGCATATATATGTACATATATATTATTTAATATATATTTATTTTTCTATGATGGTTTTAATATGCATTTTTATATCTGATGGTGCTTTGGCAATGTAAATTACTTCTACGTCTATTTCCTTAGCTTTTTTATATGAATTTGTGCATTTAGCTTTAAATGTGGGTGGATTTTAGCTTGAAATTTGATTAAGTCATTCATTGTGCTTATTTAAGTAACTTGTCGTTTTTAATCCTTTGTCTGTTGAAGTTTGCTAAATTGAGTAAACAAAAGCGCTAATATCACATTACTTGTGTCTTGGAGTTGTCTTTTTTTTTTTTTTTTTTTTTTTTTTTTTAAATTTGTGCAAAAGCAACATAGAGGAGAGGTATAAACGTGGCTGATACCACCAGGTAATCCTCGACCTGAGTTTCACCCCTGGCATCAATCTGTAGATGTGATCTGGGCACACATACCCAGTACTCACATCATGTCAGTGATGCTGAGTGTACTACATTGCCTTTGTGAAGAACTGCAACCTCATCAAGAACTGCAATATATATCTTGCAACACATGCAGAGTGATATGCCAAGACTGGTTGAATAATGTTTAAGGTCTTTGAATCCAAGGTACAAGGTTTCTGATCTCTGACTTATTGTCTGTATGAAGTTTACATGTTCTTTCTGTGTCTGTGTGGGGTTCCTCCCACCTTCCAAAAACATACAAGTGTTTCCAGTTCAAAACTCATCCAATAATGGAGTTGTGGGCAGCAGCACAAACTCTAGAAGGTGCTTATAAGGGTCTATATTATAATCTTGAAGGTTTAAAACTTTTAATCACTAAAGATCGAACTTTAGTGACTTGAAGTCTTAAACCATCAAAACCAAAAAAAAAAAATATTACTAAATTAAAAAAAATATAAATAAATAGTGTGTAGGCAGTGGGAGATTTTCCATTTAAAATTTCAATGTAGTGCACTTTTGGTATTCTCGTGTCGACAATATCATATTCGATATTATCAGACTTCAAGATTTTAGTATAGACCCACTTATAAGGGGGAAGAGTTTTATACATCAACTGCTTTGGGCAGTATCCTCAAGACAGGAGAACATGGATCACAGACTGTCCACTGTGTCAGGGCTAGCCACTCAATGGTGTAAAAATTTGCTCTACTTGATTCAGTCATGTTGGCTACTGTCACCAAAATGGGCATGGGTAGTTAGTGGCGATAAGTAGGCTGTGGATCTTGCCTACTCTGCCCTATGCCAGGGGCCCATGCTAATTGTGGCAGGGGGGTATGTGCCTCTATTGGGGTCTGCCATTATGCCCAGCAGTCCTGGGTCAATAAACCACTGGCTGGCCAGTGTCTAGTTTGCCAGCTTGGGTTACCTGGGAAAGGTCTGTTGAGCAAAAGCTGTATCTAAAACCAATGAACTTGCCAAATTAAATGTAGGTTCACTGACGGGAAATAGCTTGGAAGTAGATGACATGATGTTAAGAAGGAGGCTGGACATTCTATATATTCGGGAAGCAAGATAAAAGGGTAGTGCAGCAAAGTCACTTGGCTTGGGATCCAGAGTCTACTACTCATGAGGAGGACAGACTAGAAATGGGGTGGGAATTGCGGTCAGGGAGAGGTTTCAGAAGGCAGTGAGGGATATCATCAGAATTAGTGATAAACTCATGACAATCAAACTCCAGTATAAATATAGAGCACTATTCATAATTCCAACATATGCCCCACAGCAGGATTGTGAGAGTAAGGAAAGGAGTCCATTCAGGCAGCTGTTGCAGTTCCTTCTAGATGAAGCAAGACAACATGAATTAGTATTGATAATGGGTGACTTGACTGCACATATTGGGACAGATAGAAAAGGATATGAGGCCTGCCTGGGTTGACATGGGAAGGGCAACAGGAATAAAGAAGGAGAGGCCATTCTTGACTTCTGTTTGACAAATGGCTTTATGGTGGCCAACACATGATTTAGCAAGAGAGACATTCACAAGATCACACACTAGAGTGGCCAAATTGCAACTTGGGTAGGCTTCTTCCTAGTAAAGAATGGGCACTGGGGTAGAATCAGTGACTGCAAAGTCATCCCCAGTGAAATAGTTGGCCCACAACATAAACCACTGGTTGCCACAATCAGCTGCAAATAGTGCTCAAAGAAGGCACTAAGGTCAACAGAGACTAGGAGGAAGACCTGGAAGTTGACTGGAGAGAAAGCATAGGAGTTGGCAGAATTATTCAGGGCTCTAGCACATAAAGAAGAAAAGGAAATAGGTGGAGTTAAAGAGGAATGGCAGTACAACAAAATAGGATGTGTGAGGACAATAGAACAGAAATGTAGCTGAGTCAGATATGGAAGCAAGTTACATAAGAAAAGCTGATAGTGGAATGCAGAAATACAAGGGGCCATCAAAAGAAAGAAGGAGCACAGGAAAAAGTGGAAGGTGGAAAAAATGGACCAGACTAGGAAGGAATGCTGGTTGGCGAACAAAGAGGGTAAGAGAGGAGTTGCAATAGCAAAGAACAATGCATCATAGGTACTCTACCAGTTTCTGGAAACTGCCTCAGTAAATGGCACAAAGAAACTCTATCAGGTTGCAAGGCAAAGACAGAAAGATAAAGAAGACAGTCAGACACCTTTCATAAGGGATGCCAGCAACCACATGCTCTCCAGCCACAGGGCATCAAAGGCAGGTGGAAGGAGTGCTTCCACCAGCATCTGAATGAAGAGAGACCCTCAGAAGCTGTACTGCTCCAGACAGTCTACAAAGAAAGAAGAGGAGAAGCTCACCCTAGAAGATCTATGAACAGCACTGAGAAAAATAAAGACAGGGAAAGCAGCAGGCCCAGGTGAGGTCACAGCAGATATGATGAAGATGTTGAGTAAGATAGGGAAGAAATAGCTTCTGATGGTACTCATAGCATTATGGAGAGAGGTGTATCCCAGATGACTGGAGAATACGTATACTAGTGCCAGTGTACAAGAACAAAGGGGGCATTCACAACTGTGGACAAAACAGAGGTATCAAACTCCTGTCACACTGCATGAAAGTCCTGAAGAGGGTGACTGACAAAGAATATGAAGAGTAGTAGAAAAGATAGGAGATGAGCAGTTCTGATTCAGATCAGGATACAGCACAACTGACCCAACATTTGCAGTGAGACAGATAGTTGGGAAGAAACTATAGATGAGAAAAGAGTCAAATTGGCCTTCTTAGACTTTGAGGAAGCATATGACAAAGTCTCAAAAAAAGCTGATTTAGGCAGTTATGTGATCCTTCAAAGTTCCAGAAACATTGGTAAAATTGGGAAAAGGCTATGTACAAGATCCAATGACTGAAGTCCGAACAGTGTTTGGACTCAAAGAGGGGTTCCCAGTGGGACTGGCTGTGCATCAGGGTTCAGTTCTGAGTCCACTGTTGTTCATACTGATGATGGACTACATTAGCAAACAGCTCAGAGAGGAAAGGTCAGCAAAGTTACTGTATGCAGATGATGTGGCATTACAAGCAGACTCTGAGCAAGAACTTCAATGAAGGATAGATGAATGGAATACAAAACTGAAGGCTCATGGGATGAAACTGAGCATAGATAAGACACTTGTAATGGCAGTAAATGGGAGAAATCAGAATAAGCTGAAAGTTGACACAGAAGGGAAAACAGTGTAACAGCTACAAGTATTGTGGAGGGATTATTAGGTTAAGTGAAGTCTGAATGAGGAGGTTAAAGCTAAAATCAGAGGGGCTGCAGATACCTGACACAGTGTGTCAGGGGTAGTGTGTAACAGTCAAATTCCAAAGAAGCGGACAAGTAAGGTGTACAAAACAGTGTTGTGACTAGTACTACTGTATGGTACAGAAACCTGAGCAGTAAAGGCAGAGCAGTTGAGGAAGGTAGCGGTCATGGAGATGAAGTGCTGAGATGGGTGTCAGGATGCACACTGCGGGACAGATGAAGAAATGAGGATAGCAGAGCAGAAGCCAAAATAGCTTCAGTTGCAGAAAATGTTAAAGAGAACAGATTATTATGGTTCAGACACATGGGCAAGAAAGCACAAGGTGATGTGTTAAAGAAAATTTGGCAGAGACAAGAAGACTGCAAGAGGAAACAAGAGCATCCAGCCAAGAGGTGGATAGATTGTGTGAGAGAAGGCTTGTGACAGCCAGTCATGAGTTTTGAAGAAGGTAGGACAGCAGCATTAAATTCAGAGAAATGGTGACAGTTGACGTGACACCCAAACCCCATGTAGAAAACAGGAAAAATGGGGGGTGATGATGATGATAATGATGGCATGCAGAGTGACATAGCAGATGGGGACATAAAGTACTCACACCTGATGAGAGCATTCATAGCCCAGGTGGTAGCTATTAGTGCAGCAGTGAGGATGCAGGCACCTGGCCACCATGGCTATGCTAGGCTACAGATAGTCATGCACCAAGCTTCTACATATGGCAGAGATAGCTTCACTGTTTACATTGTCTATGACTGACTGTTTCCCAGGGCTGAATATTCCAATGGTCATGGTCAACACACTTCAGGATCTGTTAGGGACATACCCTACCAAACAAGCCAATCAGGGTCATGCAATTTGATACCATCACATTCTACACGTCCCTACAGTTAACACTAACCATGCAAGACCATTCCTGGGGTCATGAATATCAATAATATATTAGAATACAGCATTTTGGAGGGGTAGAGCAAAGTTCCGTTACGTACTCTTGATGTGGTGTGCCATCACTTGGAGAACATGCCTTCAGTTCTGTCATTGTGGGTCATATAGTGCATCCAGCCTCCATTTTACTTATGGACATTTCAATCCATCACTGAAGGATGTAATTCCTTACCCAACCTCCTACCATTTGCATGGCTACTGCATCTACCACACAGATTCCACATATGCTAGCATTACTGTGCCTTCTGGTACATAAACAAGCAATGGTAGCCAGATCTTATCCCCATGGAGGGACAAGGGAAAAATTGCAGCTGTATTGCAGGAGAGTTTTTTTGGTTTGTAGGAAATCAGAGGTACTCAGGAATAACAGTTTTAATAAAAACGAGAGTAAGTAAAATAATGTACAAAATAGTAGTTATAGCAAGAAGACTGGTAATATTTGAGTACTAAGACTGTGTGTTATTTATACATTTGCAAATATGACAGAGGGAAAATTAAGTGATAAATAGGTTTGTAGTGGTGAACATGTCAGCAATTATGATAGGAGACTATAAATGTAATTTAATGAAAGAAAAAATAACTCAAGACATAAAAATGATAAAATAAGTTTTTAAAAGTGGTGATTTAATTTTAGGGTAAAATAATAACTGACTTATCAGACAGGTATATTTTAAACAGAAATAGATTGTGTTGTATCATCATACAGGAATATGGGTTTTAGTGGGTGATAAAATGTTATAAAATAAGGAAAAGGAATAAGAAGATTGATAGCAAACTTTAATACACAACATTTAATACAGTCAAGTTGTGGTATGAGTATATGAACTTTAGGGAATATTATGAAAATTGAACTTAATCGGTAAAGTTTATATATATATATATATATATATATATATATATATATATATATATATTTAAATGTTGAAAGTACAAAGAAAAAGAAAATAAGAAAAATATGCAGAAAGTTTGACTTATCTGAAGACTGAGGTTGTAAATGAATGAAATAATGTTTAGACAATATTTTAAAGGAAAAAAGTATTTTCTCAATAGTTAAGGAACAGTTTAAAGTAAGAGAAGCAAAACGGATGTCAATAATGACGGAAAGGGGGCTATTATATATAAAGAAGAAGAAAGACACTTAAGCATGAAAAGTTATGAAAGTAACAGATGAGACAGAAAGTGAATTAGAGAAAGAAATAAATGTAAAAAAAAAAATAGCAAGAAATAAGATAATAAAAAGAAATTCACAACCTGGTCCATATGGACTAGGATATATGCTTTATAAAGATACGAGTAAAGAAAAAATGATTTTTTTGTAATTCATTAAGTGAATGGTTAAGAAAGAGGATAAAAGAAGAAAAAAATCTGTGATAGTGTGATAAAACTGATATGATAAAAGATGACAGAAAGAAAATAAAAACAAAATGAAGCCCGATGACCTTAGCTATGCTTTCATGCCTGATATGGCACTTCATCAGATTCTTAAAAATCTGTTCAAGTAAATGCATTAAAAGAAACAAAGAACCAATCAAAACAGGAATAAAAACAAAACTGAAATTAATTAAATACTCCTTAAAGTGTATAGCCAATGGTGTCATAGTGGGAAAACTACTCAGCCTATCAGCTTGTCCATCCCACTACATTCAAACTGTTCAAACATACACCAATAAGCTAAGAAATAAAAAAAAAAACTAACATAAACCAGAAAGCCAATAGTGATTGAAAGGTACATAATGCAACCAATGATGTTAAAATAAACAAGGGGTCTATAGCCTATCATCTAACCTGCCTAAACCAATAAAAATTGGTTCAGCAAAAACTAATCAGATTATGTCTCATTATGTACACGAACCATTGCTATAAAGAATCAAAAAGCAAAGAAGATGATCTATCAGAAAAAACATATGCACTTCAACATTAATCAAATAATGCAAAACATAGCCAGAAATAATCAACTTAACATGACTGGACACTCTAAAATATCTATAATCAACCATAACAAAGCGAGAAAGCTATCTAGCCTATCATCTGGTCCATCAAACTAAGTCCAGACTGGTTGAACATACAGCAGTCAGCTTTCAAGAATAGAACATAGCAATAGTGATTAGGTACTACACAGTGTAGCCAATGATGTAAGAGTAGGTAGGCTGTACAGCCTATCACCTAACCTGCCACACTAGAATGGTAAAGTGTAACCCAATACACAATTAAAATGAATCTCAACCGAGATACATCTACGCACAAAATCATGTCACAGAAAGGCATAATCTGTCAAGAAAGAGTAAAAAACATGTAACTAGATGAACAAAAACCTACACAAAATAAATCCTGTTCCAAAATAGGGCAAGAACAGCACAGCCCATATCTAACAAGAACACATACATATAAATATCAGAGCTGAACTTGAAACTGAAAATCAACTAGGTCCTTGTCTCTGCTGCCTTGGAGACAAAATACAGACATGAAACCAGACCTCTCAACCTCTTAGCCCAAGACAGCTGGACAAAGCATTATATAATGATGGGACAAAGGCCCAAAAATAAAAACAGATTTTAAATATTGCTCTTATAAACTTAGAAAGTAGCTAGAATAATAAGGTTTGTGTTAAAATGTGTTGTCTAAATGATATGAAGTCTGAAACTCTAATGTGCGTCATTATTTAGTGATTTAATTTTCTCACATCTTCCCAGTGATTTGCTAGAAAACTACAAATTTTATGAGGAACAGACCGAAATTTTGAGGCAAAAATCTATACATTCTGCGAAAATCTGTACAGTTGAGAGGTATGCATGAAACACCTCTGATCAGACAAATAAAAATAAAAATAATAATAATAAGAAGAATGAATGAAACATACATAGTAAATAATAAACAGAAAAAAACTCTATAATCATTGAAACACATTGATTCAATGGCAAATAATGAGTTACTGATGTAGTGGTTCACAAATTAAAACATGCATTCATAAACATACTGCAATCAAACACAAGAAAAAAATGGCAAACACGTTAAGCAGTTAAAATATGAGATATGAGTGTATAGCCAACCATAGCAAAGCAAAAACGCTATCTAGACTATCAGCTGGTTTATCAAACAAAGTCCAGACTGGTCGAACATACACCAATTAGCTATCAAAAATAAAACATAAAAACATAACAATAGCGACTAAATACTTCACAGTGTAGCCAGTGATATAAAAGTAGACAGGCTCTGCAGCCTATCACCTAGCCCACCACACTTGAATGGTAAAGCATAGCCCAATACATTATTACAACAAATCTCAGCTGATATATATATATATATATATATATATATATATATATATATATATATATATGCACAAAATAATGTCATAGAAAAGTATAGTCTGTCAAAAAAGAGAGAAAAATGTGTAACTAAGCAAATAAAACCTACACAAAATAAATTCTATTCCAAAATAGAACAAAAATCACAAAACCCATATCTAACAAGAACACATACAAATAAATATTTTCATATATTTTTTTTCTGATTAGAGAGGTTTAATGTCTACATTATGTCTCTGAGGCAATGGAGCCAAGGACCTAGTTGGTTTTCAGTTTACTTCTGATATTTGTTTGTACCATTAATACCATGTATTAGATGATGGTGTTTTGATGCTAAAGGTAGAGAAGTAAAATAGATATTGGTAATGGTTAAAGATGTTAAAAATTTGATATTAGAATGAAATGACAAAACAAGAATAGTAACACGATATTCAAAAAGCTTTTGAAAGGTTTAGTCAGGATGCAGTGAGGAAAATATTTGAAGCATATGGAACAGGTGAGAAAAATAAAAAAAAGTTATAAAAACATGTTATGCGAGTTCTGGGGTATGGATGAGTGTAAAAGTAAATGTAGAAAGGGATATAAGTCAAAGTTGCCCCCTTAAGCTTGTGCTTGTTTCTTCTGGTAATGAATTCTATAAAGCAAAGACGTGAATATAGATTCAAAATGCAGCACAGGAGTTGAATCATGAGAATAAAGTACCGAAATGCATTTCATAAGCAGATGACTTGGTTAGAGTTGGAAGTAATAAGGTAAAGATGAAAGAAGTAACTAAGAATTTAGATACTATGAAATAAAGTATGACTGCGATAAAACATCTAAAAGTAAAGGATTTGGTAAAATAAGAAAAATAAATGGATATATTATAATAGAAACTAAATAGATATGCTAGGTAGATTTGGTGAATATAAAAGGTTAACAGAATAACAGAAAGAAAGACTGGAAGAAGTAAGGAAATTAGCATCTCGGTGGAAAAGTTTTACTCTGCCTTCCTTGAAAAAGGTATGCATGTTAAATGCCTATGTATAAGGGAAATTAGCATATGCATGTAGAATTTATATGCTTCCAAGTAATATGTATAAAGAACTTAAAGAAATAATGTTTTTTTTTTCAATTTTATTTGGAGTACAAGATTGCACCCTGTGAGAAGGGGTATAATTTCTAAAAGAAAGGAAGAGGGAGGATTAAAATAAATCTACTGTATACCTGGCATCTATGCATTTATCTGGATAATTAAAAAATCCATCAAAAAGAGAAAATATGGTGGGGAAATATTGCATGTGAAATTTAAGACAGTGTGGAATTAGAAAATGTGATATTACCCAAAAGGAATGACACAAAAATATAATGGATAATTGTTATTTAATATATAGGTTCATAGGTTCATAGGTAGGTATTATGCTATCTGCCCAAAGGCATTTATAAGCCTAGCCAGAATGTGCTGGCTTTCGCCACCCCCTTAGATTAGTTCCCTGTGCCTCTGTCCAGCAGAGCCACTGTAGTGATCCCCGGGGTAAACTTTCTCTTTCCCATCCACTCGTCAAGGTTTCCCTTGAAGAGTGCTAGCGAGGAGATCTGCCTAATGTAGATTGGAATCTTTTTCCAAAGCATGGGAAGTCTCTGGGACAGGAATCTATCCCTCTAGCATGTCCTATTTATTGTTGTGGTGAGGTTTAGATCCCTAGAGCGTGTGGCTCGAGCGGATAAGGTTTTCTTTAGGTGGAGCATGTCCATCGATTCTGGGTTGGACATGGCCTTATATGTCAGGCAGAGATCACCTCTGAGCAGGCGGTCTGCAACCAAGTACAGCTGGAGTTTCTTCAGTCGAGCTGCATAGTACATCTGTTTGAGGCCAGTGATCCTCTTGGTGAGGTACTTCTGTGGTCTTTCCAGCTGTTGCAGGTGTCTTGTAAGGTACATCCTAAATGGGGCATTCTATTCTATGATGGGTCTGATGAGTGATGAGTAGAGGGGCACAATGACCTCTTTTGATCTGGATGCAAACCCTTTTGTGATTAGGCGCGCCACATAGAAGGATTTTCTAACCACTTTGGCAATGTGATTATCAAAGGAGAGATTACTATCTACTTGGGTTCCCAGATTCCTTATTACGTTTTCTGTATTTAGAGGACTACCACCTATGTGGTAGTTTGTGAGTACCTTGTTATTTCTAAAGGGAATAACTGTGCACTTTTTGGCATTTAGCTTGAGAGCCATGATTTTGACACCAGGTATCCGTCTCAGTGAGACCTTTTTGGAAGATGTCTGTGTCAGCCGGTGAGCCAATTATAGACCGTAGTTTGCAGACATCTGAAAACCTGGTCATCCATAGTCCTCCTGTGCTTGTCTGTACCTCTGAAAAGTACATGCCGAACAGGAGAAGTCCTAGGACTGAGCCCTGGGGAACGCCACTTGTAACCGCGTTAGAGTCAGACCTAGCTCCCGCAACTCTCACCATGTGGGTTCTGTCCATGAGCCATTTGGCAGCCCATCTTGTGACATAGGGGTTTATGTTCAGGCTGCTGAGCTTGTCTATAATACCACAATGGGGAATGGTGTCTAAGGCCTTTGCGAGGTCTAGGTAGGCTGTGTGTACCACCTTTCCCTCATCTATAGCATTGGTAAATGTCTCAAAGAAGTCCACCAGGTTTAGGAGGCATGATCTGCCCTTAACAAAGCCGAACTGGGTAGGGTCCAGTGTTTGGAGATTCCCAATGTCTCTGTTAATGAGATCCATGATGATGTGCTCCATAGCCTTACAGACCAAGCTAGTTAGAATTATAAAGTGATAGTTCCCAGGGTCTGTTGTGGCTCCACCTTTGTGGAGCAAAATAATTGTTGCTGTGCACCACTCTATGGGTATGTAGCCTGTGGAGAGGCTGAGTTTGATCACTGTGTTTAGGTAAGGGGTTAATTTGTCTTTAAGCCTGTGTAGGACACAGCCTGGGGCATCATCCGGTCCCATTGATGCTGTGTTTTTGGCTTCGGAGAGGTCTATTTTAACCTGAGTGTCTGTGATTTCAGGGGCTCTACATTCTTCTGGTATGGTTATGGGCCCTTTTGGGGGTAAGAGGGGGGTGAAGTTTGCACTGAACCTGTCTGACAGGATGTTGGCAATATCGGTTGGTTCAGTGTATTTTGTGCCATTCTGCACTAACTCTGAGCAGATCTGAGCATTGTCACTTAGATTCTTGACATAGCTAAAGAATGCCTTATGGTTATCTTTGGGGTCCTTGGCAAGTTTTCTTTCAAAGCTCACCTTGGACGATTTTATGAGGGATCATAGTTTCTTGATGATACTGATCAGGGATGTCCTCCCTTCTTTGGATTTTACTCTTTTCTGTACTAGTTTCCTCCTTCTATTGTATCGCTTGTTTATGTCAGGGGTCCACCAGACTGGTTCCCTTTTCTTGGAGGAGTGAGTCTTGGTTTTGCTTGGGATAGTATGATCCATGCATTCTTGTAGGTGCCCGTAGAATGCATTAGTAAAGGATTTTACAGCTTGGACAGCGTTATCCTTTAGCATGGAGGCTTTGAAACTTTCCATCTCCGTCTTAAGTAATGTGAAGTTTGCTTTTGAAAAGTTTTTCATGGTGGTTTCCTTTTCCGGGGGTGGGGGTAGAATGTGCATATCCAAAGTGATTTGTTTATGGTCAAATCTAACCAGCAAGGGGTTGACCTCCGGTGTGGAACACCGGTCGCCCATGTTGGTGATGACCAGGTCCAATATGTTGTCACCTCTGGTGGGAGTGTCAATCAGTTGTTCCAGGGTGTTTGAGTTTATAAATTCTAGGAAATGTTGGGCAAGGGAGTTAGTACTTGAGTAGTTCTCCCAGTTATTGTTTGGGTAGTTGAAATCACCCAATATTAGGGTGGTTTGGTAGGACCTTTATGTTACCCAGTGTTTCCAGAAATGCAGAATGGGGGTCCTGGGACATGGTGGGTGTTCTGCAGCAAGCTACAATTTGAATTGCAGTTTTGCCTGTTGTTAATTGCACATGGATAAACTCTGAAGCATCGTGCTGTGCCACTAACCTGGCAGTGTCGGTATCCTTGATGAATATGGATACACCCCCGCCTTTTGTATTTCGGTCCGGGTTCTGTGGCCAAAATGTATGGTATGAGTTGTAGCCTGGTAGTGCTGGTGTGCTCTCTGGAGCCTTAAACCAGGTTTCTGTTACTGCACATATATCGATTTTCTCCATACTGATGAGTGCCTTGAGTGCATGCATTTTGAGGTTTAATCTTCTGGCATTGAGTTGTATTACCCTCAGATTTTTGTTACTTGTGCTATTTACGGCAGTGGGTTTGTCTTTTGAGCCTTGTCTAAAAAAGGCAATATGGGGGCAGCAAGAGCCTTGGCCAGTATTCAAAAGCCTAAGGGTGACAGGTGCAAGCAGTCTCTAGCAAAGCAGCGTGGCTTGTCGAGCATGTCATCCCAGGCAGACAGACACTGGATACCCTTTGAATGACACCAGAAACTTAGCCAGTTGTTGAAATTGATAATTTTTTCTTTATACCGTGGTATCATTCTTGGTGAGGGCAGGATGCTACTCAGGGTCAGAGTCATACCGGCCTGGGCTACCTGATCAGAGAGCTCTTACATGTCTCTTTTCATGTAGTCCAGGGAGGTACGGCTCAAATCATTCACACCAACATGGACAATGACAGAGTCATATTTGTACTTGTTCTGGAGTGACCTGAGTGCTTGTGTTATGTGGCGGATCCTGGCACCCGACAGGCAGCTAACAGTAACCTTCTCCTTATTCAGCCTAGTGAGTGGGACGTCAATGTGCCTGACTATAGAGTCACATATTACTAGTATGTTGGGCATGTTATTTTGCCTTGAGGGCTGTGATTGCCTGACACACTGGTTTTGTAAAGTATGTGTTTCATGGTTTGTGTTGCGGGGTGGAGGTTGCTTGGATGTCTGCTTTGGAGGGCTCTGTTGCTTTTGCAGATTTTTATTTAGAGCCTCGGAGTATGTTTTCTTGTATTTATGGGTGTTTTTTACCGGTGCTGGTTTAATGGGTCTGTGTGAAACTGGTGGTGTGATGCCAGTATTTCCCTTCTCCTCTTGATTGTCTGATCCAGTCTTGGGTTGAGAGAGCTTAGCCTCCAGTTTGGCTGTGTAATTGCATCTCTCGCATGTATTAGTGTTTGGTGGTAGTAAGAGAGGGTTGTCTGTGTAAATGAGGTGGTTGTAACATTGCCTCAAAATGCCCAGATTCACCAGTTGATCTGGAGAGTACACCTGAACTGCCCTTTAGACATGCCTGGATAGGTACAGTAAACTGTTTTACTGAATGGCTGGCAAGGTCGAATAGAGAGCCTTGTCCTTCTGTAGTGCTAGGGTTTATAAGTGCTTGCTATGAGTTTTGAGCAAGTGCCAGGCTGAGAAATGAATGGCTTGAGTGCTTAAGTTGAAAGTTTGTCTAGTTTCAAGGGAAAAATTGAAGGGGAGACTTTGTGGAACCGGGAATAGTTATACCCTAGCTAACCAGCACTGCCAGGCATGCAAAACCGGGCAAATTCATTTTTATAGCAGGGAAATGAAAGAGATAGAAATTAGCCCAAGATGGCCAATAAACTACTACGTTCTGACCAGAAACCACTCCTCCAGGGACAGATAGGGTGTTCAAAGCTCCCCTCTCTGACAGGTGAACAGAGAAACTTCCTTCTATCTAAGTAAGGTATGGGCAAACACAGAGATCTGTAACACAGCCCTGAATTCAGCACTAACCTGAAAACTAGACTATACTAGCCTAGAAAGGTGGGAAACAAGTATATATATATTTTTTTTTTCAGGAAATAAAGCAGATACAATCAAAAACACTTTAAATGCACATAAAAAGATGCTTATTGTTATATACCTCAGTTCAGAGTTGTAGTCAATGCCACTAGTAATAATGTAGGAAGAAACACAAATACAGTAAAAACAGATAAATAAAGTGCAATATATATATATATATATATATATATATATATATATATATATATATATATATATATATATATATATATATAAACAGTAGAAAACAAACAATCTGATTTAAACAAGTTACCCAATTAACCAGAAAAAAACTCAAAACTGAGCCATGTTCCAGCAGTCTTCAATAAGACAAGTTCTAACTGCACACTCCCGCTACCAGGGTGCAGGGAAACCTTCTCCAAAAAAGATGGCCTGGATCAGTGCTCAAGTTATACAAACAAAGCTAGATTCAGCAGGCCTGAATCTGGTCCTATGCTAGAGCAACAAGACACACTAATTTCAGAAAGAAACAGTTCGAATAAGCAGGCACAATAAGCCTGTGACCAGAAATTCCCAGCTCAGAAGGGCAGAATCCAGCCTCTCCTCCCACAAGAATGCAGACCACAAACCTTCTTAATGTAGAATAACTGGCCTGAAGCCCAAGTGCTTAAACCAGAACTAATACACTTTTAGAATAACAGACACTGAGCTTTCAATCAGCAATTCCCAGCTTAGAAGGATGTAAGCTACCTGTCCGGCTACAACAGTGCAGACCACAAACCTTCTTAACGTAAGACAACTGGTATGAAGCCCAAGTGCTTAAACCAAAAGACTTAGAATAACAGTTACAATTTAATCAGGCTACTACCAAGCAGCAATAAGTGCAGTAAAATAAATAAAATTGAGTACTTTTAAGAAGAGGCAAAAGAAAAAAGCAAAAAGCAAATAAAGAAGGAGGAAACACAAACACAGTAAAAGCAGATGAATTATTTTTTTTTTTTTTGTTAGTAAAGTGCAAGGAGAGATTAAGGAAGAACCTAAGTGGGTTGGCCTTCCCAAATCTTCTCTATGTATTATGTAGAGTGAACACTAGGCTCAGAATATGATCTCACTGTATTCGGTTAAGTGAGCAAATGAGATGGACTCAGGAGGAGTTTTCAAATAGAGACTTACAGGAGGGCGGGCAATTCCAGAGCCACCAACACTAACACCAAAACAAGAACATGGAGGGTGAGTGGGGACAAACAAGAAGAAGAATAAGTACAGTTGTACAGATTACAGAGATATTAAATCAAAATGCAGACAAAAAATGAGAATAAACACTTATCTTTTCTCAATATCATAGCTGGCAGTAGGTCACATCTCTCTGCAGCAGCCTGAGCAACAGGGTATATCTGATTTAAAACACAGGACAGAAACCAAAGAATAGAGATGCAGGAATACTTTGCCAGATTAAACTAGTTCTGAAAACTTACTACCACTAAGAAAACAGACAAGGCCTCCAGACAAAGGATTTCACTACAACTGAGGTCAACACTAAGAGAATATACAGCTATAACACACAAGAAGAATAATAAGTACAGTTGTACAGATTACAGAGGTATTAAATCAAAATGCAGACAAAAAATGAGAATAAACACACATTTTCTCAATATCACAGCTGGCAGTAGGTCAAGCTCTCTGCAGCAGCCTGAGCAACAGCTATATCTGCTTTAAAACACAGGACAGAAACCAAACAATACAGATGCAGGAATACTTTTGCCAGATTAAACTAGTTCTGAAAACCATGGAAAGAATTAAGGAATGATGTTTAAAAAGCTATATATGAAAGAAAGAAAATATTAGAATTTTTGTGAAGGGATGTTTGTGGAGGTTATTGCTAAATAAGTTACCTATAAAAATAAATACAAAATATTGAATTTGAAAATGAGAACATGTAAAGAATGTAACGTAGAAGAGACTGCAGAATGCAGCCCACCAAAAGATGCATAAACTGGGGAAATGTCTAAAAATAAATACAAGTGGAATGGAGATGAAAAAATAAATATGGAGATGGTACTTTATGAAAAATAAGAAAGGAAACCAAAATTGGGTAAAAATAAAAAGAATGTATAAGATTTTGATTATTGCTGTATGGATGTTATGGAAAAGGAAATCTGGAACCTTACTATATAACAAGAATTCAGAAGATGAAAATGAGTTATAAGGAGTATAAAGGGTGGATAAGGAGAAATCGAGGGGTGAGTGATTTTTTTTTTTGTTATAGGAAAATTGTATTAAGGTTTTTTTCTGTGATTTTTCTTTGATATTCCAAAATTAGATTATATTAAATGAAAAAAGTAGAATATGAAGACATGGTTGGAAAGAATGTATGGGTGCACATGATGTATACTTTTGTGAATAACGTAAATAATGTGAATATTTGGATATAATTTTAAAAAATATTGTAAATAATGTGAAAAATGTAATTAAAGAAACCTCTACCTTTTCAACCAGTAGATGGCACTGGAAAGCTGATTATGCTATCGGACAAGTTCCAAGAGGAAGGAGGAGAGGAGCGGTTGATAGAAGTTGGAGAACATGAAATATTAATTCATAAAGAAGTTGGACGGGAAAATATTGTTGTAATGATGGTTGCTGAAGGAGGTTTGGAAAGACCTGTTTTGATGCAAATGCTAAATAATGGTGATCCATCAGACAGCAAGGAAGTAAGCTGGCACAAGATGATGAGAACAGTGATCAGAAATCCAGAGGAAGATGAGATGTCTGGCAATTTGGAAGAAGGAGATTAGCCTAAAGGTGACAGAAGGAAAGAGCTCCAGTTTATACCCACCTATCAAAGAAGCTATTTTTAGGGGTTTACCTTGGCAACAGGGTGATAGCATGAAAAATGATATCCTGTGGATATAGTAAAGAAAGGAGGAAAGACTTTCTGGACAGAAGAAGGAGATCAGAGAATATTCAAAGGTACAACAGAATGGAATATGGCTAGCCAGCTGTAAGAATTAAAATAACAACAAAAATAAAAGTGGTCTGGATTCTGTGAAGTTCACAGAAGGTATTTGTGGACAGCACAGTGCACCAAAGGAAGACTTCAGTGCACCTGCTGCAGAGTGATTCCAGACATCATGTGAAAGGTAGACTGAGTACTCAGGTATTCAGCGAGGATAATTAGGGATTCCACGCATGCCGGTCTGATTCCAAAACACATCATGTGCATACAATACAACTCAAATGTGTTAAACAGCCATACCGACTCTGTTTCTAAATTCCATGGCACATACTTTATGGATACCAAGGAATTCAAGTGAATATTACATATTATGATGAAATCTGCAGCAAAACCAGAAAAAAAATGCAACCTGCTCTTTATATGATGCAACAGGCTGCAGTTATGCAAACCATAAATGAGGCTGTGACTGTGCATCCTAGAAGGCAGCCAGCCAGAGTCAGAGTAAGACTGCAACTAAACCACTTGTCATACCAAGAAATAATCCATAGATACTGTCTAGACAGACAACTGGTGCAGGCTATCTGCAACATGTGTGCCCCACACGTCTGTGCAGACCCTGCAAGAAAACCCCATCCACCTTGAAACCAAAGTGTGTCCCAGCCTAGGTGTACTTGCATCTAGTACATTCCAGAGATACATGGGGGATGGTGTGAGAGTATCACAGCCAGCTAGCAGTCATATTCTGAAAAAATTCCTGGAAGCAATGTGCAGCAAGGTGGATGACCATATACCATACCTGAAAAAAGAAACCTCCTGCACGGCAGCAATTGCAAGGCTCAAGAAACGCAAACAATCAGGAACAAAAAATCAGAGCCAGCAAACGGTGACTGAATAAAATTGTATTCAACAAAATCACAACATATTGTAACAAAAACAGACCGGTTTCGGCTGGCAAAGCACAGCCTTCTTCAGTGTACAAAAAATACATGAATTACAATAGCTGCATATATACAGATAGCCAAAATCCTATTGGCTGAAAATTATAGATGTTCATTAAGTCCAGGTGGGAACAACCCACCCAGTCTAATGATCCATTTCTTTTCTTTTGCATTTAATATAGAATGCCATTCAGATTTGTGAGCCCTGTTCCCTAGAATCATGTCAATGACAATAAAGTTAAACTTGCTAGTGGAATGTACTAATGTGTGTTTGTAAAGAGCATTGTGTATCTTTTTTTGTTTGATATTACTTAAGTGCTCAGAAATACGAATTCTCAGAGGTCTGGACGTTTGTCCAACATAAAAAGCACCACAATTGCAAGAGGCTAAATAGATAATCCAGTCACTGGAACAGTTAGAAAAAAACCTTAGGTCAAAGACTTGTGAACAATTACGACTGGAGAATTCTTTGGACTTATAAATATGCTTGCAGTTGTTACAATGTCCACATGGAAAGCAGCCATGAACCGGTTCTCCTGTTAGTGTCATTTGTGTCAAATCATGTGATTTATTATCACTGTGATTATAATGATTAAAGAAGGAGTTGAGATTCCTCCCTTTCCTATAGGAAAAAAGACAATTTTCAGGGATAATGCTGTTAATCTCCATGTCGCATTGTAAGATGTTCCAATGTCTCCTTACACTTTCAATAAGACGGTTGGAATTGCGAGCAAATGTGGTTTTAAATCTAAGAGGTTGGCTGGATGAATTGGCATGTGTCTTGTATGTCAATAAGTCAGTTCTGGGCAAAGAACTAACCTTATTGCTGGCCATGATAATATTGCCACTTTTATAACACTGAGATTTAAATCTATTAGTTATATCTGATTTGTGCTTCAAGTAAGTGCTTTCTTCTGAACAAATACGTTTAGCACGTATAAATTGTGACTTCGGAATGTTCCGTGCTATATGGGGTGGATGATAGCTAGAAGCATGCAGAATAGTGTTGTATTCTGGAAACTTCCTGTATATCTCAGTGGATAAGGTATGATCAGGTGCTCTCTGAATTGCAACGTCCAAAAATGTGATAGTTTCTTTGTCATAGTTGATAGTGAAATGTAAGCCCCAAACATTGTCATTTAAGTATGTTACAAATTCCAATAAAGAACTTTCATCCCCCCTCCAAACTAGCCAAACATCATCAAGATACCGTCTCCATATGTCAATTTCTGTCAAGAATGTGTTCCTGTGTGCATCATAAATTATATTTTTCTCAACAAATGCCATAAAGAGATCAGCATATATGGGGGCAAAGGATGCCCCCATAGCTGTCCCTTTGGTTTGCCAAAAACATTGTTCTTTATAATAAAAAACATTGCTAGTAAGGACATATTGTGCTAAGTCTACCAAAAAGTTATTGAAGTCAGAACTATACAAGTTTGAGACTTCAAGCCAATAAGCCAGGGCATGCAACCCATCCTGGTGTGGAATATTGGTATATAAAGCACTTACGTCCAAGGAACATAGAAACCAATCTGGTTCAAGCTGAGTGTCAGAGATAATCTGTAAGAAGTTTGTTGTATCCTGTAAACATGATCGAATGTTAGATAGCAAGGGCTTGAGGTGCTTGGTCAAAAATAAAGAAAGGGGTTCTGTAATATATCCCCTACTCGATACAATGGGTCTACCAGGTGGGTGAGACAAATCTTTATGAATTTTCGGCAAGAAGTATATATATTGATTTGTGGGATCATGAACCAAAAGTTGATTCATGGTATCATTAGTAATAATGGCCTCATCCCTTGCTTGCCGTAAATATGTCTCAATTTGTTTGCTGAACATCTTGGTTGGATCGATAACCATATGTGAATAATATCTTTGGTCATTAAGTTGTCGCAAGGCCTCCTTGTCATAATCGGCCCAATCTAATACAACCACAGCACCACCTTTATCAGCTGTAATGATAACAATTTCCCTATTGTTTTGAAGTTCAAGGATAGCTTGTTTTTCATCAAATGATAAGTTATTATGTTTTAATGAAATATCAGAACCCAAAAAATGCAAGTCCTTAAGCACACTATTCTGAAACTGCAATACCATTTGATGCATAGGTGGAGAAAAGTTAGATCTATGATATATAAATCTATCATGATTGTAAGTAGCATCATTATCACCAAAAAACAGCTTCAAATTTAGCAAGCGACAAAAATTCACAACATCCTGTGCAAAAGATTCCTCTGACACAGTAAAGCCTGGAATAAAAGTGAGTCCTTTATTCAAAATTCTCAACTGAATGGGAGACAGTTCGAAACTGATAAGTTTAAAACATTATGACATAAATTTGTCATTTCGCCAAAGCAATGTTCAGAAGGCCCTGAATGTTCTCTATTTCTACGGTGTTTCCGTCCTCCCTGCCTGGTTTTAGGCCTAAAGGGGTGGACCTTGGAGTTCTTTTTGGGGTAGGTGACTCTGAGACTGTTGTGACTTCATTTTCTGTGCATGATGAAGTGTCCTCAAAAGAGGATATAGTCTCAGTCTCCTGCCTTTTTAATATTGATCTAGGCCGTTTCCTTTTATTGGTAGATTTGAAAGGAATAGGCGAAAACCTAACATGTTTGGAGCTAAAGATAAATGGATTGCCCCTGTTGTAATCTTCCTGGTCCCTAGTGAACTTTTTTGTTTTTCTGGATTTAAGTTCAGTGTCTAACTTGCGTAAGTCAGAGGCCACCTTGTTTAATAGTGTCTTAAAAAATGGTTCCTTCTCATAAGTTTCCAGTTTGTTGACCAGAATACTGATTTTGTCTAATTCTTTATCAATGGCTCTGTTGTGGAACTTAAATAACTCAACAACAAAAGCCATGGTTGCTTCTTGTTGTATTTTGTTCCATTGTGAATTAAGTTCCTCATCTGCATTAGTAACATGGGGGATGGTGCGAACACGCAATCCCCTGGGGGTAATTCCTGCAGTCTGGTAAGCCTTGAATAGCTTACTATGCCAAATATTAGATCTAAGTGATCTAAGATGCTTATTTAAATTTTCAAAAAGTGATCCACAAATGGATTCCGAGCCAACCAAATCAGACCCAACAGTGTTCCCTGTAGAAGACCCTAGTCCAAAGACTTCAAGGTCCTCTCTGTCAGCAACCAGCCCTCGAATAAAGCTGGAAAAGTCCATAGTTCAAAAAGATATTGGTCAAATGACCCAAAAGAAAGAGACAATGGAACAAATAAAGCTGATATACCGACAATAATGGCAAAAAAACAACCACGTCAGTTAGCTCAAAGGTATAAAAGGACCATAACAGTAAACAATGTCAAAAAGACATAACTGCGTCCAATTATTTAATATAAAGTTGTGGAACACAAGAAAAAAAGGTCCTGGTTGGTTTATGAAATATCAATATAATTCCAATAACATAGACTGGTCAACAAACTGAATAATAAGACACCTGCTTGCAAGTGACACTGAACCAGCCCAAAAAGTTATAAATAATGATCAAATCTAATAAGGTGGTACCATATAGGTTACAATTATAGACCATGAGAGTCAACAGGACCAAAAAAATTTTTGATATAAAACTAGAAGATGTATGTATACATATGGGAAACCGGACAATATGTACAATATATGTTACAACAATAATAAGATGTTATAAAAATCTGTTGTCATACCTAAACATAGCACAAGGGTAAAGCTCTTATTAATATAAGACCTATCACATATGAATAAATGAAACAAGAGAAAATAATGAGGGACTGATCAGACCCACTGAAATAGAGGAAAATATAATATACTATAATAAATGTATACACCAAGATTTGACTTGGAATCAAATGAACACTTGCTGAAACGAAAATGACAATGAGCCTATGTATATATAGATATAATAATAATAATTACTAAATATCCATATATACTACAATAGTAATAAAAACTATTATGTTGCAAAAATATAAATGACCAATTGGTTTGAATGTTTGAATAACCAAATTTTTAAATTGGTCAGTGAACCAATATCTAATAAAGACTCTATATTTTTGAAAACAAAACAATGATGCAGTAGCAAAAAATCAGAATTATGTACAAAACATAAATACAAAGATCATAATCTCTAGCAAGTTGAAAAAGAATATCTTCAATGTTGTAAAACATTTGAACATAATGTTGTCCAATACAATCACAAAGCCATATATGCATTACATAACCCAGATCTTAATCTTGATACACTAATGATAGAAAAGACACATGCCATGTAGTTATCCCATATAAGATCCGGCTGATGATAGTCTAGTAAGAGCCAGAAATGCATTCAATGGTATATACAAAATATTTCTTGCATTGTAGGCCCATATAACCTCAAGCATAAGCAAACAAAAAATATATATATTTGCCCTAACCCAATCTGAGCCTGAAAAATCCAAACCGTAATAGTCCACATCCACAAATAGTTAGACGAACAAAGCTTATGTAAACATCAGGCACACCAGATGAAGTCTGTGGTATGTATGAATCCCAAAGTCATAAACATAAAGTCCGTTGTTCACAGAAAAAAGATGTGTACCAAATTCCA
The DNA here is from genome assembly GCF_019279795.1 of Protopterus annectens. Lineage (NCBI taxonomy): Eukaryota > Metazoa > Chordata > Ceratodontiformes > Protopteridae > Protopterus > Protopterus annectens. Next base: position 335,452,736 of record NC_056748.1, on the reverse strand, counting down.
CGATAAACAAATGACTGTTGCCAAGCATGAAACCTCGACTATTGACTTTCGCATACTTAGTCTGATGACATATTCAAAGTATCCACGATCTGGCCCAAAAGAAAGTAGCAAAATGTCATAAACAGACCATGCATAAGCCTACAGTCATAAAAGTACTTAAAAGTCAAATGGTGTAATACATATATCCAGACAGTCCAGCAGATTGTGTTGCCAAAAAATAATCGGACATAGCCCCACTAATAAGTACAAATGGTCATTAATTTGGAGCCATTTGTGTCAGAAACGCTAGTTGCAAAATGCGTAGTATTCAGAAAGCGTGTTTGAAAACACAAAAATAATGAGTTGCACCAATCATGAAATATATGTAAAAACAGATTTGTAGAGCAGACCATATGCTTCTAAGATGCAGAGCCAAACCTGTTTGATGTAGAAAAAACATATTCCCAACGCCAAATAAAGCGCGAACAGGTTTCTTGAAAAAATATATGGCCCAAATCCAGTGGTATGTAATAACCGGTCAAAAAGCGTAAAAGTACTTAAAAGTCAAATGGTGTAATACATATATCCAGGCAGTCCAGCAGATTGTGTTACCAAAAAATAATCGGACATAGCCCCACTAATAGGTACAAATGGTCATCAATTTTGAGCTGTTCGTATCAGGAACGCCAATTGCAAAATGCGTAGTATTCAGAAAGCGTGTTTGGAAACACAAAAATAGTAAGTTGCACCAACCATGAAATGTATGTAAAAACAGATTTATAGAGCCGACCATAAGCTACTAAGATGCAAAGTCAAACCTGTTAATGTAGAAAAGACATATTCCCAACGCCAAATAAACCGCGAACAGGTTTCTTGAAAAAATATCAGGCCCAAATCCAGTAGTATATAATGACCAGTCCATAAGCATGCTTCCAAATAAACATGAGCCCAGCAACCTGAAAACGGCACCAAGATAAGATGAAGCCAACAGGAAAAGGCAGCTGTCAAGTTGGTACAATATAGACAAAAATCCATAAACCATACCTCTCAACTGTCCAGATTTTTGCCTTATATTTTTGGTCCATTTTTCATAAAATTGTGGCTTTCTGGCAAATTAGTGGCAAATCATTAAAGATTGAAGTTAGAAAATAATGACAGACATGTGAGTTTTATAGTTCATACCCTTCAGAAAATTAATGCTAATGCAAAACCTGTTATTCTATCAACTTTCTAAGCTTGTAAGAGCAATATTTAAAAATTGTCCCTATATGTACCACTTTTTTCATGGCTTTGTCCAGATTTCTTAGTCTAAGAGGTTTAGAGGTATGCTAGATACACTTTCCATCCACACCTATGGAGTGGAGAACTGTAATGCACCAGTTTTATAACAGAGCAAACTTTCCCCATGTACTTGGTGCAACAGATTGCACACACATACATATCAAGACACCAGTACATCCTGAAGCAGACCAATACATCAACAGAAAGGGAGAGCCATCCATCAACTGCCAAGTTGTGTGTCCAGCAGATTGCAGCATAACAAACATCATGGCAAACACCCTGGAAGTGTCCATGATGCTGCCATTTTGAGGGAAAGTGGACTGAGGGTTGCAGCCTAGCAAGGTGAAATACCTGAGAGACTGCTACTGGGTAAGTACAGGGACACAGCTATGGTGCAGTTTAAGGATACCCCTCTCAACAATATCCATTATGACCAAAAGTGTTTTAATTCCTCACAACAAGCGACTGCGGTTATCCACTTGAGCCATGGCTAATGACCCTGTACCATGAACTATCAAACCATGTACAGGAGTCCTACAACAGAACACACTCAACAACAAGATACATCACAGAGAATGTGTCTGGTGTATTGAAAGCTAGGTTCAGATGTCTGGAAACATCTGTGGTGCACTGCAATACACATCTGAAAAGGCAGCAAAGATGATGACAGTGTGCCCATGTTGCACAACATGCTAACAAAGCACATGGTGGTCTACCAGCTGCAGGTGTGGGTGAATTTCTCCAAGATCTCCAAATGTCTGAAAAGGACATCCACCAGGTGTCAGAGGAGGAGCAGGAGGACATAGGGGACAGAAGTTATAGGCATAGGCAATGTAAGATGTGACCACAAGCGTAGGCCCAAGCAACACAGCAGTATCGGACCCAAATTATTGAGTCATGATAAACCACTTGTACATGACTACATAGACTGTACATTGATGCTCAGGTGTTGCCTCACTGCAGGAACACAATAGATTGCATCTAATGTCAAGTACTCACTAGATGTGCACACTGAGCATCACACATAACATAATCATAACATATTTCTACATGAACATATGAAAATGTTTCAAAAAGCAGATCATCATCTTGGGGCACAACTGACACAGTAATGTATACATTCACAGGTTGTTATATCACTATATAATAAATAATAAGGGACTCACATCAGTGCTACACATACATATCTCTACAATATAATAATATGAAAAAAGAGAAATCACTCAGGACATAATGCAGCAATTTTAATTTTAGAAAACACATATCATAGTACAGTGGCATTGCAGTAATATGAAACAGCTATGTGTACTACACCATTGAACACACACTTTAATGCAATCTTGTGTGAACTCACTGATGTCTCACGCTCTAGTCTACTCTGCTCTGACTACATGCAGACACATCTTGCCCTGGTTGCCCAACAAAGGAGAAGAATGGGGCTACAACACCATGTTGAGATGAAGGAGCATGACTGTGAGTTGAAGGGCTTGTAGCTGCTAGGACGTCAGCAGATGGCCCAGCAGATGAACTCTGTGCAGGCTGGACCACAGACAGTGATTTTTGATGGCCAATGGTGGTTCTACAGACAGGAGGTCTGTCTCTCACAGGTCTCAGTCTGCTGAGCACAGTCATATAATGCAGAATCCTGCTGGTAGTATGACACTGCTGCAGTACCATAGAGGCCAGGGTTTCCACTAACCATGCCACAGCTAGCAGACTCTTACTGTGAGTGGCCAGTGCAGCCATAATCTCATTATGTCTGCACTCTAGTCCTTCATATGTGACACATGGCTGGTGTGACACATGATCTGTGGCAGGTGTAAGTGCACAGATGTCTGAATGATACAATTGCTGCGATCATTTATTTGCCTGCAGCAGGAAGCAGACACCCTCTGATACCTGGCCATGCACATCATCTGTTTGCCTACATCTACCATGACTCCCTGTTCCTGGTTGTTGTGTGAAACTGCCAGCAGCAGTGCTCTCAACAGTGGTGTGTTGGTCAATGGCCTCACCTTCTACAACATCCACTGTAGCAGCAGCCGCTGATTGGCTCGACAAGTGGACCTCCACATCTAAGGCCGCATCTGCTGCAACATCACTGTCAACTTCCTGGATGGACTCTCCAAACAAACCAAGGTTCTCTGTAACAGGGGCCGTAATAACATGCCAAGGCACATCATGAATAACATCATGATTGCCGGATGGGCTGCTGAATGCTACACCTAGTTGATGTGTTACAAGATACAAAGACACAGATCAGGACAATATGCCTACATCACATGATGAATATCATCAAAGACATATGACATATATATTTCACTGCAATGTTAGAAATAATAACGACTTCACTTACAGTCTACTGTATGTATGTTTCATGGAATGTACATAAAATTGGTATAGAATCGGTGTACACAGCCAACATATATGGCATATGTGATGCATTAAAAAAGCACACCTGGCAAACACTCTTGGGAAGATGGTAGTATTGAACAGGGATGGACTTCCACTAGAATAGGGGGGAAAACAGTATTACTGATCACATCATTTACACCATTAACCAGGTAAACACAGTTAAAGCATACAGAATGTGTGACATGCACATACCACTCATATGTGCACTTGAGGATGTTGATGCAGACTGACTTGGGAATAATAAGAAGGACACAGTATTAATGGAGGTCATCTACAGGATTAACAACAAGGACAGGTATGCAACATACTGTACGTAACAGCATACTACTGATAGACTCCTGCTGTGAAGAGGTTGTGTGTTGTACTGTGGTTCCTGTATTCAGAAAGTAAAGAGAAAGACAGCACAGTCATGTGTTTAGCAAAATGAATACTGACAGCATCCCATATGCAACACAGTAATATTGACTGCAAATATTCACATGATGGGTGCTGCAACTGTATACCAGATGGGCCTGCATTGACAACATTGACAAAAGTGTCAGGTATCATGCATGCTACATATTGTTGAAAGCTATGACAATTTTGCCATAAGAAATAATAAACAAATTCACTGGAACCACGTCAGCAAAAGAACTGGTGCAAAGAATAAAATCCAGTATTTTATAATGTAACTCAATATTTTCACTTGAAAAGCTTCATCAAGCATATATCATATGTTAGTTAGTGTTAGTTTCCAATGATCTGATAACATGACATCAGCACCACTTTCACATACTGATTTTGATACCTTTATTGATAAGACCATTGCTAGCTGCGAACTGAGTGGTACCTCAGTGATCCTTTCTCTGTTTTTGTATTTTCCATACTTCAAGTTGAGGATCATGATTGCTAATTTAGGAGGCTGGCATGTGTCTGTGCACCCAACTGGACTGACGAGGAGATGACCCAGATGTTGACCATGTATGCCAGACTGGAGCAGAAGATGAGATCCAGACCCAGGAATTTCTCCATGATTAATGCATGGAACAGGATCATGAAGGAGCATCAATGGAGGATGGGAATGTACTGCACTGGAGTGCAGGTTTGTCACTGCAATGATGAGATGCATCAGAGGGATGTGGAGGAGCTTCAAAGGAGAGTCACAAAGATGCAGAGGCATCCCATAGACCCCTACAGTAAGTATCAATATTCTACATATACCTGAGCATTGCTACACATTTTACAGATATTTCTCTGCACCATATATATCAAATAGATGTTTTTATAACAATGTATTAGCTGTTGTGATAATTAGTTCATGAGGATAATTAAGTTCACATGGTAAATACTGTCCTCTTTACTATGGGTTTCATTTCCATTTTGTTAATTTATTTAATAATGTATATAATATCCATAAGTAAGTCTTTTTTTAATTACTCCAAGTTTTTTGTGTTTCTAATAGCATGATGAATATAGACCACAGTCCTAAGTTAAAGTATGATTAAAGTACATGAAATTAGTATTGCTTCAGTCTTTCATGTTAGCCTGAAGTGCTCTTCACATCACCTGCAATGATCTTCTGCAATTCGTATCAAATTACATGTATCGATAACATATCTAAGTATGATTGTAAATTCTTTTTTATAAGACCCATTGCTTCTACTACCACTGGAACTGTCTGGGTATCTTTCTTCCACATTGTCTCATTTCTGCCTGAAAAATCTGGTATTTTATGACTTTGTGCCTCTCTGTATGTAAGGCACTGTAGTCACTGGGTGTAGCAATTTCAGTGATCAATGCTACTTTTTTCTTCTTTTCATGGACTACTACATCTGGTTTTCTTGCATCTATTTTTTGAACTGTTGGGTAACGGATGATCCCATGTGATATAAACTTCATCATTTTCTATGATGCCTTGTGGCTCATGTTTCCAGTGCTTCAGCTACTTCAGTTTTATAATGTTTGCATAATCCCCAATGCAACAGTCTTGCTGCATTATTACGTGTTTCAGTATACAGTCCTTCTGCCATTAATACATCACAACCAGCAACAAGATGTGTGACTGTTTCCAATTCTGTTTTACAAAACTTACATTTGTCTGTTTCTCCCACATGTTCAATGGACTTTGTAAACCATCATGTACATAGTCCACTGTCTTGGGCCACCAATATTAACCTTTTGTTGTTTGGTTTAAATTTGCCTCTCCTTAACCATTCTTGCATTTGATCTTGATGAACATGAGGTTGTTCCAAGAGTTTTCTATACTTGTGGCTGTATTTATGCATTTTCCACATTTCTTGCCTTCTCATCTGATCCTTCACCTCATATTCTTTCTTTTATTTTTTGACACATTTTGTTGCTGCCTGATTTTTGTCTACCGATATGCTTCTGCTAAACAAAACAAGGAAGTCATCTTAGACTTATTCTCCTCATATTTCAAAACCTTTACTAGATTTGGGTCCTGTGAGATCAGCAGATATGTATGCAGCCCCACAGTTGTAAATCTATACATGGAATCAATTTCAAGACGGCCCAGACGTCCTTCAAAACAGGAAATATATAATTTTGGTATGCACTGATTTTTATAAATCATTTGATGAGCATGAAGCGTCCTTCTTGTTTTCCTATCCAACCTATCCACCATCGTTTGGGGCCAGTCAGTCACTCCAAAACTGTAAGTTAGGACAGGAAGAGCAAATTGGTTTATAGCTTGGACTTTGTTCATAGATGCCCATGCTGTTTTCAGTATTAATTTAAGTCTTCTAAAATATTCCTTACTAAGTTTTATTCACATTTACTCATGTTTTGTTTTTGATCCTTCATTAATTCCCAACTATTTATATACTCTCTCTTGCTCAAGTTCTTTTATATAACATTTCTGTCCCAGACTGATGTTTTCTTGGTGCTGCAGCTTTCCTGCTTAAAACGTTGCTTTTGCACATTTATCAAGATCAAATGACATTCTTACATCATCTGAAAACAGTTTTGACCATTGCACTTGCTTCAGTTCCTCATCTGATGAACTATGCAGTTTTAAAAAGAAGATGAGAAGTTTTTACACATTGTTGTTTTCTGGGAGCCAAATTTTAGCCATGACCTAATTTGTTAAGTAGACAACTTAATGGGTTAAAGGCAAGACAAAATAGCAGTAGTGATAGAGAGTCACCATGGAATATACCCTTTTGGATTTTTATCCCTGGAATAATAATTTATCCTTTATCATGGCTTAACCGCAGAGTGGTTTGCCAGTGTTTCATGGTCACTGTAATGTAATCAATCAGTATAGGGTGTATCTTATACATTTTAAGCACTGTTTTATCTATGACTGTGGGATACTGTCAAATGATTTTTTTATAGTCTATCCATGCCATACTTAGATTATTCCCATTTTTACAGTTCTCCATTATGACTTTACTTAACAACAAATGATCCCTTGTTCCATATGACTTTCTTTTATTACCCTTCTGTTCTATCGCCACAATTGAGTTTTCTTAACTCTGTCGGCATCATTTCCAGTGTATAGTTTATATGTCATTGGAAGGCAAGTTATTCGTCTATAGTTTTTAGGATAGCTTGCAGGTTCACTCTTAAGTAGCATTATTGTTTTTCCTATTGTTAACCATGTTGTGGTCTGCTCAGGGTGCACATATAAATATTTCTAATTTATGGCTAAATCTTCATGTAAAGATGTTAATACTTTTAGCTAAAAGTTAGGTACTGTGTCCGGGCCTGGGGTTTTACAATTTGGAGCTTTTCCTAACTTTGTTTCAGTCTCTCTGGCTGTTACTTCATCCCATTTCATATCCTGTACATGTGAAATTCTTATTTTTTCTTTTACTTCTGGCCACGGTGGTGCAGCAGTTAGCATTGCTGCCTCACAGCAAGATGTTCTCTGGTTCGATTCTTGGCTGGGGTGCCTTCTGTGTGGAGTCTGCATGTACTTCCTGTGGTTGCGTGGGTTTCCTCTGGGTAATCCGGTTTCCTCCCATATCCCAAAGACATGCAGTAGGTGGACTGGACACTTTAAATTGGCCCTAGGTGTGAGTGTGTGCGTGCCTTCTGAGGAAGGTTGGGCGCCGAGCTGGCAACTCGACACTGTAAAACTCCACTGCCAATCATGAGCTGACAGATGATCCGCTGTGGCGACCCTTAACCGGGAAAAGCCGAAAGAAGAAGATTCATTTAGCATCTTTGTTATGTTCCACAGGATCTTCATAGATATTCTTCCAAAATGTATCTATTTTTTTTTCTTTTTTTGGTGGTGGTTCAATTCCCTTTGCCTTGTTTCCCAATTTTCTATAAAACTTTTTTGGGTCATCAGTAAATTGCTTATTTTGTACTTTTCCTTTATATTTATCTGCACATCTTCTAAGTTTTCTTGCCTGTGCCAATATTTTTAGTTTATTATTTGAGATAGTGCATGACAGATGCAGACCTATTTTGATACTATGCATTGCTTTTATCATGTCTAGCTTTCTAAATATTTTTGTTGATCTAGTCCCTGTTCTATACTCTTCTAACAGTGACACTTCTTGTCTTAATTGCTTTATAGTTTTCTCTATTCAATACTTCCATGATGGCATTCAATTTCTACCTTTCCTTTCCCTTACTACCCTGTGTTTTTGAGGTAAGACATAATTTGTTATTAATTTAGCTGCAAAGTAATATATCTTATTTACTTATGTTACATCACATGAATCTCTATGGACAGTCCTAATTACTGTGTTCATTTGTTTGACCAAACTTCTGACTTTTTGGGTTTTATTGACCTTCTATAGTCAACTTCTTTCATTGATCTTAATATGTCTGACAATTTCTATTAAATCAAGCAACTCTTCTCTTAGATAATTTTCTTCTAAACTGAGGGTACATTCTTTATTCTCCATTTCCTGTAGGCATTCTACAGAATTTTCCTGTGCTACCTTTTCTTCAGTTTCTTCCCATGTCATATCTTGTGCTTTCATATGGAAGCTCACTGGCCTATCACTCCACAACACTGACTGCATCAGAGTTGCGGAGGTTCCTGATCCTTCTCTTGCTGTACAACTCCAACTGAATGTTTGTACTGGTTTCCTGTGAAATGCTCCAAAGTATCTTCATATGGCAACTGAGCAGATGTTTCCTACTCCACTGGTTTCTCTTTAATTTAGGGATCCATTGCTCTATCCTGCTGGGATGCTATCTGAGCTAGATTTTCTAACTAAATCCTTTACTTCGCAGGTTATCCATAACCTGAGTTTCTATTTCTTTAACTTTTCCATTACTAATCCTCTTTTCTACTTTTCCTATTTGTTTTCTTATTTTTTTGTATTGTAAAATTTTCCATGTCCAGATTCCTTTGGCTGCACATCTCCTCAAATATCTTTGATGCTTCTGTTTTTGTATTGATTAGTTTTGCTTTCTCCTTTTTGTAAATATTGCACTATATTAAATCTCTTTTTCTTTCCCATGTCCATATTTGTTTTCAGATGTCTTCTGTTTTTTTTAGCTTCTGCTTTACTAATGTTTTGTTCTACATTCCATCTTTGTGATCTTACTTTTTTTTATTGTGAATTTTTCCATATCTGGATGCCTTTGCCTGTATTTCTCTATGAATATCTTTGGGGCTGCCTTTTTGTGTTGATTAATTTAGCTTTCTCCTTTGCATACATTTTGCACCATATCAGAGCTTTCTTTCTTTCCCATGTCCATATTTCTTATTTATACCTTTCAAATGTCTCTAGATTTTGTTCTTTATATTTTCACACTTACTCAGTCACTTCTTTTTCCAAATGGCTCAAGGTTTCTTGTTGTATATAATGTTTTTCATAAGTTTGTTTGTTTTTAATGAACACAGATTTTTATTTGAAACATCTGACAGTTTTTCTGGTGGAAGCCATTTTTCTTTCCTTTAATTTCTCTCTTAATCTTTTGTATACTTTCTATCTGGAAATTCTGTGCTTCTTGCGTAATCATAACAATACATAATTTCTTTCTTATCCTCAATAGTCCACTTTATCATCTTTATGGTTCTTTTCTGACCTATCAGCTTTTGTGATTTATGTGGACTGCTACTTCCTTCCATAACAGGGGCCATTCTCAACCTGGGCCTTACCTAGCCCCATTGTAGGAATGTTTCTGTGTCTTGATGATTCTACACTGTCATTTTTTTCCAGTCCTGGCACCAGTGCGCCTACCAGGATTTGGCACTTTTTTATCCTGGGTCTTGTGCACCCAGCTATCTTTTTTTATTTTTTAACTTACTTCTGTCCATGATATATGGCATATAAAATATAGCACATATATCAGTGTTGTCTTGGTGAGATTTTGTGAAAAACAGGGTCCACCTCATGAAGGTATGCACCAACACCTGAGGATAAATTCCATTCCAGCAATACTACTCACCTTTGCTTGCTGACTTATCATCTCTTCATTCTTAGATGTGCATATGTTTTACAAAATCTAACTACATAGTCACTGTTCGTATGCATCACAGAAGTCTATAACATTAAGTTACAGGTGACTGCGCATTTTGTAGTTTTCCATTATAATCCCACTATATCACCTATTGGACCATTGCAAGTTGGAATACAAACACATATATAACTTTGTTACATCATTCCTCCTAAAATTACATAGACACATATATTTAATTTAAAAAGTAATACCTGTCCCATTGCTTACACATATATTTCTAGTTGTGTATTAATGCTTGTTATTTCTTTACTATGAAAGGTCCACAAATTGTTTGCATTTTCTGTATTCATCCGTTTCCTTCAGGATTTCTAATAAACACCTGTAGTACCTGTTTTCTACAGTGAAACTCTTGCTGAATGTTACCTCAACCTGTAAAGCAACTGGCCAGCATATCTAAATTTTGGTATGCTGTGGGTTCCAAGTTATATAGGGAAAATATATATCTGTACCTGTTACCTTGGCAATCTTCACCCATAACATTTAGTCTTTGAATTTCTACAAATATGGCCGTAATCCATAATGCTATGATAACATCAGCAGTTGAACAACAGTATTTGGAGAGCAATACCTGTTTGTTTAAGAGTAACATGTACTAGCTGTTAGCTCATCTTGTAAGGAAACAGGCCAGCATGTCTACATTTTCGTGTGCTGTGTGTTCATATCTGAAAAGGGGACACCTATATCTGAAACTGTTATCTTGCTTTAATATACACATAGCATATTTTATAGAAGTGTATTCAGCTTATTGATATTAACATATATTTTGAGAGTAAACAAAAACGCTAGTCTTGCTACAGGTCAGCGCTGGGGTTATCAAACAGCAAAATTGTTAAACAGGAACACAACAAACCCACAGCGTTAGCAGGTGCTATAAATCCCAGTAGTGTAGTCCAAACAGGCAATAAACACAGGAAGATTAAACGAACTCCATTTATTCAAAAACGAACATGTAAACTCCAGATAAGCGCTTTCGCATTGCTGCTTCATCAGATCTCAGGCAAACCAACAAAAAATTACCATCATTAAATGCTCTGAGGATTAATTGACAGTATAAAATCAATTAATATTTAAAGAGGCAACACTTTAATGTCAAGTAGTTCATTCTTTAAATACACTTTCTGAAGCTTAATTAAAACAACAACAATTCTATTAAAATCTAATAAAAACCTTGTGTAGGCATTAAATCATGCATATAAAACATCCATAATGATGTATAACAAATATATGACAAATATATATATTAAAATCAACACAAGTATCAAAAATGAATACCTAAAGTATAAAAAATGTAAAAAATATATATGTTTTCTCTCTCTAGCATAAGATTATGATATGAATATGTATGTACATAATACGTATCAATGCATCTCTAAACCTACTGTATCTAGGATTATTGAAAGAGTTTAATTTTTTATATTTGATTTGATATGTATGTACATATATATGTATATGTTAGACTGTCTGCTTATATAAGTAGATTAAATCTTTAACAATGTGGGTGTTCAACAATATGTATGCAAGAAAGATAAAGAGCATACATTCTTATTTATTCTTCATGTCACTTAACATTTCTCCTTTGCCTCAACTTAGGTCTAATTGAGGCTCTCTCATTCAAACCAGAGCCTTGGTCCGCTTTCAATGTTATTATCCACTCTGTCTCTTTCCCTTCCATGTAGGTTCTAATGTCACCCCCTCTAGGATTGGGAATTATCACCTCTAGTACTTTAAACGAGAATTTATGTTGTATATTTGTCATGATAATATGCTTGGCCAAAGCGTTCTGAGTAGTGCCCTTCTTCATGTGATAAATATGTTCCCTCATCCGATCTCTGAGGGGACGATTAGTTTTACCAACATAGAAAGAATGACATAGTTGGCATCTGGCTAAGTAGTTGACATGTGGTGTCATACAGTCAGCTGTGACAGGAGTATGATGATATTTCCCATTATCAGGGTGATGAAACCCTGGTGTACTGTCTATATAGCAACAGAAATTACATCGACCACATGGTTGGGTATAGCCATCTATCCTATCTCTATCACTGTGGAACACAGAGCATAATCTCCTCTTCAAGTTGTTCTTATTTTTATATAAAAATCTTGGTTGATCCCCTACTATGTTTTTGATATCATCATTCGTACATAGTATACCCCAATGTTTACTTAATACCTCTCTCAGTTCACAATAATCAGAGGAGTAATAAGTCATAAACCTTAAGTTACGAGTAACATTAACGCTGGCTATAGGTGAACATACAGACTCAACTGGTCCAAAGTAAGGCAACCCTATAGTAGATCTAACTTCTAACGCATCCTTAAGCTGTGTGTTAACTTCATCTATATTGTATCCTCTAAGACACAATCTATCCCTCAAGTTATTTAGCTCTGTTTCAAACCCAGAGTCAAGTGGATTAAGTCTTGACGCTCTAATTGCTTGTCCTCTGATTATATTTTTAAAAACATGCGGAGGATACATACTTGTTCTGGTAAGTAAATTATTGCTATAACAATTCTTTCTAAACACACCAGTATTAATCTTGTTACCATCAATCCTCTCAATATACATATCAAGGAAATCTACTTTATATTGTGAATATTTCATAGTGAATTTAAGGCAAGTAGTCAGACTATTCATGATTATAAAGAATGCCTCTAGTTCTTCAAAAGTGCCTTTCCACAAAACAAATAAATCATCAACAAAACGACGATAAAACACTACATGCCGTTTGAATAATTCTTCTTTAAACAAAACATGTTCTTCCCAGTAAGCCAAATACATGTTGGCGTAGCTATTGGCACAAGGAGTCCCCATAGCTACGCCATCTTTTTGTTTGTATACACAGTCATTAAATGTGAACAGATTATTTTCCAGAACTAATTCCAAGAAGCATGTTATTAAGTCAATCTCCACACAAGTATAGCCACTGTGTGTCCTTAAGTAATCAGTGACATACAATAATCCTACACTATTAGGTATGACCGTGAACAAGGATTGAACGTCAAAAGTGACAAAGAGATAGTCAAGTGTGATGCTCACATCCTTGACACACTCATACAGATCAAGCAAGAACTGTTTTGAATCTCTTAAAACAATTCTGTTAGAATTCAGCACTGGTCTAAGATGCTTTTCTACATATACAGATAAATGCTCGGTCACCCAGTCTCGACCTGACACTATCGGTCTCATAGGTGGATTAGTGGGATCTTTATGTATCTTCGGGAGACCGTGTATGGTGGGTATCATAGGATGACGGATAATAAGGTACTCAAATAAATCCTGATCTATCAACTTTCCCAGAAATATATCATGTACAGTATCATGTACACATCTAATAATTCTTTCAACGTACTGTGGTGTAACCTTCACGTAAAGTCATCACTCAGCATAGATTCCATCCGTGTAGTATAGTCTGAGGTATCCATAACAACTACCTTCCCACCTTTATCGGCAGGTCTGATGGTAATATCTAAATTATTCTGCAATTTCTTAAGACTTGCTCTTTCCTTATAGGTCAGGTTATCTCTTTTAAGATGACGCTTTCTAATATCCCTATTCTCATAATAACTGTGGAGCTCTTCTTCAGTTAGTCTCATATAAGCTTCAACCAGGGGATGATTAATTGGTGTGTATTCACTACGATTTTTAAACTTAAATTCACTATCATCAATGGCATTGTCTTTAAACATAACCTTTAGCATAACGTTCCTGCAAAACAACTTTAAATCTAAAACAGTGTCTGTCAGCTGACTCTGACATTTAGGAATAAAATTCAACCCTTTATCCAGTAGTCGTTGTTCATCAGCACTCAGAGTGAAATGAGAAATATTGTGGACTAACGTTTGTTTGTCCACATCTTTCTCAGTGTTTTCTGGGGTGCATACTCCTCTGATAACTTCCTCTTCTGTCTGCCCCTGCTCATAGAGCGAGAACGATACGTGTTCTTCTCTGTTCTCACAGGCAGGGGAAAAGACAATAAAACTTGTAATTCACAGTCAGCCCCTATTTCAACCCCCAATGGACTTCCACAATTGTCTTTTCCCCTGCCTGTGAGAACAGAGACGAACACGTATCGTTCTCGCTCTATGAGCAGGGGCAGACAGAAGAGGAAGTTATCAGAGGAGTATGCACCCCAGAAAACATTGAGAAAGATGTGGACAAACAAACGTTAGTCCACAATATTTCTCATTTCACTCTGAGTGCTGATGAACAACGACTACTGGATAAAGGGTTGAATTTTATTCCTAAATGTCAGAGTCAGCTGACAGACACTGTTTTAGATTTAAAGTTGTTTTGCAGGAACGTTATGCTAAAGGTTATGTTTAAAGACAATGCCATTGATGATAGTGAATTTAAGTTTAAAAATCGTAGTGAATACACACCAATTAATCATCCCCTGGTTGAAGCTTATATGAGACTAACTGAAGAAGAGCTCCACAGTTATTATGAGAATAGGGATATTAGAAAGCGTCATCTTAAAAGAGATAACCTGACCTATAAGGAAAGAGCAAGTCTTAAGAAATTGCAGAATAATTTAGATATTACCATCAGACCTGCCGATAAAGGTGGGAAGGTAGTTGTTATGGATACCTCAGACTATACTACACGGATGGAATCTATGCTGAGTGATGACTTTTACGTGAAGGTTACACCACAGTACGTTGAAAGAATTATTAGATGTGTACATGATACTGTACATGATATATTTCTGGGAAAGTTGATAGATCAGGATTTATTTGAGTACCTTATTATCCGTCATCCTATGATACCCACCATACACGGTCTCCCGAAGATACATAAAGATCCCACTAATCCACCTATGAGACCGATAGTGTCAGGTCGAGACTGGGTGACCGAGCATTTATCTGTATATGTAGAAAAGCATCTTAGACCAGTGCTGAATTCTAACAGAATTGTTTTAAGAGATTCAAAACAGTTCTTGCTTGATCTGTATGAGTGTGTCAAGGATGTGAGCATCACACTTGACTATCTCTTTGTCACTTTTGACGTTCAATCCTTGTTCACGGTCATACCTAATAGTGTAGGATTATTGTATGTCACTGATTACTTAAGGACACACAGTGGCTATACTTGTGTGGAGATTGACTTAATAACATGCTTCTTGGAATTAGTTCTGGAAAATAATCTGTTCACATTTAATGACTGTGTATACAAAAAAGATGGCGAGCTATGGGGACTCCTGTGCAATAGCTACAACATGTATTTGGCTTACTGGGAAGAACATGTTTTGTTTAAAGAAGAATTATTCAAACGGCATGTAGTGTTTTATCGTCGTTTGTTGATGATTTATTTGTTTTGTGGAAAGGCACTTTGAAGAACTAGAGGCATTCTTTATAATCATGAATAGTCTGACTACTTGCCTTAAATTCACTATGAAATATTCACAATATAAAGTAGATTTCCTTGATATGTATATTGAGAGGATTGATGGTAACAAGATTAATACTGGTGTGTTTAGAAAGAATTGTTATAGCAATAATTTACTTACCAGAACAAGTATGTATCCTCCGCATGTTTTTAAAAATATAATCAGAGGACAAGCAATTAGAGCGTCAAGACTTAATCCACTTGACTCTGGGTTTGAAACAGAGCTAAATAACTTGAGGGATAGATTGTGTCTTAGAGGATACAATATAGATGAAGTTAACACACAGCTTAAGGATGCGTTAGAAGTTAGATCTACTATAGGGTTGCCTTACTTTGGACCAGTTGAGTCTGTATGTTCACCTATAGCCAGCGTTAATGTTACTCGTAACTTAAGGTTTATGACTTATTACTCCTCTGATTATTGTGAACTGAGAGAGGTATTAAGTAAACATTGGGGTATACTATGTACGAATGATGATATCAAAACATAGTAGGGATCAACCAAGATTTTTATATAAAAATAAGAACAACTTGAAGAGGAGATTATGCTCTGTGTTCCACAGTGATAGAGATAGGATAGATGGCTATACCCAACCATGTGGTCGATGTAATTTCTGTTGCTATATAGACAGTACACCAGGGTTTCATCACCCTGATAATGGGAAATATCATCATACTCCTGTCACAGCTGACTGTATGACACCACATGTCATCTACTTAGCCAGATGCCAACTATGTCATTCTTTCTATGTTGGTAAAACTAATCGTCCCCTCAGAGATCGGATGAGGGAACATATTTATCACATGAAGAAGGGCACTACTCAGAACGCTTTGGCCAAGCATATTATCATGACAAATATACAACATAAATTCTCGTTTAAAGTACTAGAGGTGATAATTCCCAATCCTAGAGGGGGTGACATTAGAACCTACACGGAAGGGAAAGAGACAGAGTGGATAATAACATTGAAAGCGGACCAAGGCTCTGATTTGAATGAGAGAGCCTCAATTAGACCTAAGTTGAGGCAAAGGAGAAATGTTAAGTGACATGAAGAATAAATAAGAATGTATGCTCTTTATCTTTCTTGCATACATATTGTTGAACACCCACATTGTTAAAGATTTAATCTACTTATATAAGCAGACAGTCTAACATATACATATATATGTACATACATATCAAATCAAATATAAAAAAATTAAACTCTTTCAATAATCCTAGATACAGTAGGTTTAGAGATGCATTGATACGTATTATGTACATACATATTCATATCATAATCTTATGCTAGAGAGAGATAACATATACATTTTTTACATTTTTTATACTTTAGGTATTCATTTTTGATACTTGTGTTGATTTTAATATATATATTTGTCATATATTTGTTATATATCATTATGGATGTTTTATATGCATGATTTAATGCCTACACAAGGTTTTTATTAGATTTTAATAGAATTGTTGTTGTTTTAATTAAGCTTCAGAAAGTGTATTTAAAGAATGAACTACTTGATATTAGAGTGTTGCCTCTTTAAATATTAATTGATTTTATACTGCCAATTAATCCTCAGAGCATTTAATGATGGTAATTTTTTGTTGGTTTGCCTGAGATCTGATGAAGCAGCAATGCGAAAGCGCTTATCTGGAGTTTACATGTTCGTTTTTGAATAAATGGAGTTCGTTTAATCTTCCTGTGTTTATTGCCTGTTTGGACTACACTACTGGGATTTATAGCACCTGCTAATGCTGTGGGTTTGTTGTGTTCCTGTTTAACAATATATTTTGAGTAGTTGTGAATACTTTGGTTATTCGTCAAATTCCTGCTAATATATCTTTACTGTGTAGCATTCCATTAACATCAGCTATTTAACTGTGGGGACAGTACATATTGCTAAATCCTGTTATATATCTAAGCAAGTTTTTGGTTAATATTGTATGCTTTGTAAAAATGATATGAAAGTCTGTTTTCTCATGAAATATTGAAGTCAATAGTACATCATCCTCAAATTTTGAGGAACTGGAATAGGCAGATAAACAGTTGAAATGAAGAACATGGAAGACATTAATATCAGAGCTTTGGCCAGCTAACATCTACCTGAAATCAGCTGGACGTATAAGTGAATTTAAGTACACTTTTATCTGCTCTTTTGCATATAGTATTGTATTTGATTTATTTATTTGTGTTTTTCACTGAATATTAACTCAACTCAAGTTGTGGCTGTCTCTCTACAGTGTACTTTTTAGAATTTCTGTGTAGCCATTGATAGCAATGTGGGGTAGTTTCAGTTCATCACTAACATCCTGTCTTGCCTTATATAAGTGGTATATTTTGAGATATCTCTGCTTAATATCAAAGATTTGGCCAGCTAACATCTACCTGAAATCAGCTGGATGCATAAGTGAATTTAAGTACACTTTTATCTGCTCTTTTGCATATAGCATTGTATTTAATTTATTTATTTGTGTTTTTCACTGAATATTAACTCAACTCAAGTTTTGGCTGCCTCTCTACAGAGTACTTTTTAGAATTTCTGTGTAACCATTGATAGCAGTGGGGGGTAGTGTCAGCTCATCACTAACATCCTGTCTTGCCTTATATAAGTGGTGCATTTTGAGTTATCTATGCTTAATATCAGAGCTTTGGCCGGCTAACATCTATCTGAAATCAGCTGGACATATAAGTGAATTTAAGTACACTTTTATCTGCTCTTTGTCATATAGTATTGTATTTAATTTATTTATTTGTGTTTTTCACTGAATATTAACTCAACTCAAGTTGTGGCTGTCTCTCTACAGAGTACTTTTTAGAATTTCTGTGTAGCCACTGATAGCAGTGGGGGGTAGTTTCAGTTCATCACTAACATCTTGTCTTACCTTATATAAGTGGTACATTTTGAGTTATCCCAGCTTAATATTAGAGCTTTGGCTGGCTAACATCTACCTGAAATCAGCTGGACATATAAGTGAATTTAAGTAAACGTTTATCTGCTATTTGTGATATAGTATTGTATTTAATTTATTTATTTGTGTTTTTCACTGAATATTAACTCAACTCAAGTTGTCGCTGTCTCTCTACAGAGTACTTTTTAGAATTTCTGTGTAGCCATTGATAGCAGTGGGGGGTAGTTTCAGCTTATCACTAACAACCTGTCTTACCTTATATAAGTGGTAAATTTTGAGTTATCTTTGCTTAATATCAGAGTTTTGGCCGGCTAACATCTACCTGAAATCAGCTGGACATATAAGTGAATTTAAGTACACTTTTATCTGCTCTTTTGCATATAGTATTGTATTTAATTTATTTATTTGTGTTTTTCACTGAATATTAACGCAACTTAAGTTGTGGCTGTCTTTCTACAGTCAGTTCCCCACCCACCCTCCTTGTTTTTGCTTTGGTATTAATGTTGGTGGCTTTGAACTTGCCTGCCCCTCTTGTAGATTTGTATTTGGATACTCCTTTTGGGCCCATCTCATTTGCTCATTCAACTAAGTGCAGTGAGATCATATTCTGATTTCAGGCACTCCTACTGTGTACAAAGAGAGCATTTGGGAAGGATAACCCCTGTAGCCTCTTAATCCTGCTCTGTTCCTTCCCTCAAAAAAAAAAAAAAATATATATATATATATATATATATATATATATATATATATATATATCTTATTCATCTGCTCCTACTGTAACTGTCTTAGTTGCTCTTCTGCGTGCTGTTATCTGTTCAGTCGCTCTTACTCTGCACTTATTATTGCTTGTTAGTAGCCTTCTATTTTACTGCCTTCTGCACTTGTTTTTTAATCATTTGTTAAATTAATTGCATTTATTTGAACTGTATTTGCCGTAGTGTTGCCACACGCTTGGGTGTGCTGGCCTGCACTACAATTTGAAATGTATTTACTGCTGTTTTAGCTGTTTTTCTGTAACAGAAAAATAAATTCTAAGCTTGTTTCCTGCCTTTCCTGTAACTAGTCAAGTCCAGCTATAGACTTGCTGTATCCAGGACTGTTGGTAAGCTTCTGAGCCCCCCAAGTCTTTCTGTGTTGGAGGGAAGCCTTCTAGCTTATCAGTGGGAGTAGTAAGCACAAGGTAGCCTATCTACCACGTGAAGAGTGGGTTTTGGCCCTGCAATTGTAGTTCATTGGCCATTTGGGCAGTTTTTCCATCTCTTTCTACTTTCTGGTTAAAAGCCTGTTTTGCGTTTGGTCCCTGCTTTTCCTATAACTAGTGTAATCCAGGTATAGATTTGCCATATCCAGGACTGTTGGTAAGCTTCTGAGCCCCCCAAGCCCTTCTGTGTTGGAGAGAAGCCTTCTAGCTTATCAATGGGAGTGGTAAGCACTAGGTAACCTATCTACCACAGGAGGAGTGATTTCTGGCCCGGAAATTATAGTTTATTTGTCATTTGGGAAGCTTTTCCATCTCTTTCAACCTTCTGATTTAAAAGCCTGTGTTTGCGCTTGTTTCCTGCCTTTCCTGTTACTAGTCTAGTCCAGGTACAGATTTGCTGTATCCAGGACTCTTTGTAAGCTTCTGAGCCCCCCAAGCCTTTCTGTGTTCAAAGGAAGCCTTTTAGCTTATCAGTGGGATTGGTAAGCATCAGGTAGCCTATATACCACAAGAGGAGTGGTCCCTGGCCCAGAAATTGTAGCTATTGGCTGTTTGAGCAGTTTTTTCCATCTCTTTCAACTTTCTAGTTTGAAAGCTGCACTTGTGCCTGTTTCCCACCTTTCCTAAAACTAGCCTAGTTCGGTTACAGAGTTGCTGTATCCAGGATTGTTAGTAAGCTTCTGAGCAACCAAGCCTTTCTGTGTCAGAGGAAAGCCTTCTAGCTTATCAGTGGGAGTGGTAAGCACTAGGTAGCCTATCCTCCATGGGAAGAGTGAGTTTTGGCCCAGAAATTGTAGTTTATTTGGCTGTTTGGGCAGTTTTCCATCTCTTTCAACTTGCTGGCTTAAAAGCCTATGTTTGTACTTGTTCCCTGCCTTTCCTGTAACTAATCTAATCCAGGTACAGATTTGCTATATTCCAGGACTCTTTGTAAGTTTCTGAGCCCCCCAAGCCTTTCTGTGTTGGAGGGAAGCCTTCTAGCTTATCAATGGGAATAGTAAGTATTAGGTAGTCTATCTACCATAAGAGGAGTGGTTCCTGGCCCAGAAATTGTAGCTATTGGCCATTTGGGCAGTTTTTTTCCATCTCTTTCAACGTTCTGGTTTAAAAGCTACACTTGCGCTTGTTTCCCACCTTTCCTGTAACTAGCCTAGTCCAGATGCAGAGTTGATGTATCCAGGACTGCTGGTAAGCTTCTGAGCCCCGCAAGCCTTTTTGTGTTGGAGGAAAGCCTTCTAGGTCATCAGTGGGAATGGTAAGCAGTAGGTAGCCTGTCTACCATGAGAGGAGAGGTTCTTGATCCAGAAATTGTAGTTTATTGACCATTTGGACAGTTTGTCCATCTCTTTCAACTTTCTGGTTTAAAAGACCACATCTGCGCTTATTTCCCATCTTTCCTGTAACTAACCTACTGGTAGCACTAGAAAGCCTTAAACTGATACAAGCCTTCTAGCTAAGGAGAGAGACTTTGAAGTGATTAAGTATCAGTTTTCTGTACTTTCTTGCTGTACTTAACTGTTTTCCAACTAAACGCAGATTTTCCAGCATTTATTGTGATTTAAAAGCTTGTTTTTTTCACATATTGTACTTATTTGACTGCCTGCACTTTTAAAAAGCTTTTTGTTTAAATAATTTAACTGTTGTACGCTACACACTAAAGTGGGATAGCCTTTTCTGATTGTTTGTAGTTGTTTAGAGCTGTTTTGAGTGTCTTTTTTTTACTGTCTTTGCCTTATCTTTTCAAAAAAACCAACCCCACCCAAAAAAAAATCTTTGTTTTCCACCTTTCTAAGCTAGTATAGTCCAGTTTTCAAGCTAGTGCTGAATTCAGGGCTGTGATACTAGTTTCTGAGTTGCCCATACCTTACTTGGATAGAAGGAAGTTTCTCTGTTCACCTGTGAGAGAGGGGAGCTTTGAGCAACCTATCTGTCCCTGGAGGACTGGTTCCAGCCCAGAAGTTAGTAGTTTATTGGCCAATTTGGGCTAATCTCTATCTCTTTCATTTCCCTACTATAAAAACTGCTTTTGCACGGTTTTGTGCACTGGGCAGTGCCGGATAGCTATGGTTAAATTATTCCC
The DNA here is from genome assembly GCF_019279795.1 of Protopterus annectens. Lineage (NCBI taxonomy): Eukaryota > Metazoa > Chordata > Ceratodontiformes > Protopteridae > Protopterus > Protopterus annectens. Next base: position 335,431,054 of record NC_056748.1, on the reverse strand, counting down.
GGCTCCACTAAGTCTCCTCTTCACTTTTTCCCTTGAAACTAGTCTACCTCTCAACCTAAGCACTCAAAAAGCATCTTACAGCCCAGCACTTGCTCAGACCTAATAGCAAGTACTAATATACCCTGACACTGATTGCCCAGCAGGGCAAGACTCTTTATTCACCCCTCACCAACCAAGTGACTAAGCAGCTCACCCTACTATTCAGGCTTGACCAAAGGGCAACTTCAAGTGCACTCTCCAGTCCAGCTGGTGAATCTGGGTATCCTGAGGCAATGTTACAACTGCCTCATGTACACAGACAACTCTCTCCTCCTATCACAAAACACTAACATATAGGTTCATAGGTAGGTACTAGGCTATCAGCCCAAGGGCCTACGTAAGCCTAGCCAGCAAGGTTCCATAGCCTACGCCACCCAAGAAAGTTATTTTCCTGTGCCACTATCCAGCAGAGACACAGAAGTGATCCCCGGGGTGTATTTCCTATTTCCCATCCACTCATCAAGATTTTTCTTGAAGAGTGCTAATGAAGAACTTTGCTTGACATAGATGGGTAGCTTGTTTCAGAGTATAGGAAGTCTATGGGACAGGACTCTATCCCTCCAGCGTGTCCTGTTTATTGTGGTGACAAGGTTTAGGTCCCTAGAGCATATAGCTCAGAAGGATTGGGATTTCTTTAGGTGTAGCATGTCCAAGAGCTCTGGGTTTGACATAGCTTTATATGTTAGGCAGAGATCGCCTCAGAATAGGCGATATGCTATGGAGTAATGCTGGAGTTTTTTGAGGTGGTCAGTGTAGGGCATTTGTTTGAGGCCAGTAATCCTCTTTGTGAGGTACTTCTGTGGCCTATACAGCTGCTGCAGATGTCTTGTGACGTACATTCCAAAAGGGACATTGTACTCTATAATGGGTCTAATGAGTGACAAGTAGAGGGGAGCAATGACCTCTTTTTTCCTGGATGAGAACCCTTTTATGATGAGGTGTGCCACGTAGAAGGACTTCCTGACTACTGTGGTGATGTGACTATCAAAGGAGAGACTACTGTCCACCTGGGTCCCAAGGTATCTTATCATGCATTCAGTGTTAAGTAGATTGCTGCCTATGTGGTAGTTCATGGGTACAGAGTTTTTACCAAAGGGGATGCCACTGCACTTTTTGGCATTGAGCTTGAGGTCATGGCTCTGACACCAGGCATCTGTCTCAGTGAGGCCCTTCTGTAGGATATCCACATCATTTGGGGACTTGACTATGGCTCCTAGTTTGCAGTCATCTGCGAACTTCATTAGCCAGAGGCCTTCTGTGTTAGCCTGTACTTCAGAGAAGTAGATATCAAACAGGAGAGGTCCCAGGATGGAACCCTGTGGTACTCCACTTGTCACTGCTTTGAGGTCAGATGCTTTGGGAGGGATGTGGATAAGAAGAGTGATAAGCTTAAGGTCGGATCGGGCCAATGAGAGATATATGCGAGAGATGCAATTATACAGCCAAACTGGAAGCTATGCTGTCTCCGCCCAAGACTGGAACAGACAGTCAAGAGGAGAAGGTTAACACTTGCACCACAACTCCAGCCGCACACAGACCTACTAAAACAGCACTGGCAAAAAATACACATAAATACACAATATCATACTCGGAGGCTCTAAATAAAAATCTGCAAAAGCATCAGAGACCTCCAAAGCAGACACCCAAACAACCTGCACTTCCCATCACAAACCAGGCAAAACATAAAACACAAAATCAGTGTGCCACACAATCACAGCCCTTAAGACGAAATAACATACCTAACACACTATTAATAGGTGATTCTATAGTCAGGCACATTCCACTCACTAGGCTGGACAAGCAGAAGGTTACTGTTAGCTGCCTGTCGGGAGCCAGAATCCACCACATAGCACAAGCACTCAGGTCACTCCAGAACAAGGACAGATATGACTCTGTCATTGTTCATGTTGGTGTGAATGACCTGAGACATACCTCCCTGGACTACATGAAAAAAGACATGGAAGAGCTCTCTGATCATGTAGCCCAGGCTTGTATGACCCTGACCCTGAGCAGCATCCTGCCCTCACCAAGAATGATACCTCAGTATAAAGAAAAAATTATCTATTTCAACAATTGACTAAGCTTCTGGTGTAATTCAAAGGAGATCCAGTGTCTGTCAGCCTCATATGACATGTTCGACAAGCCGCATTGCTTCGCAAGAAACGGCTTGCAACTGTCACCCCCTAGGTTTTTGAATACTGGCCAGGGCTCTTGCTGCCCCATAGTGCCTTTTTAGGCAAGGCTCAAAAGTCAAACCCACCTCCCTAAACAGCACAATTAACAAAAAACTGAGGGTTATGCTACTCAATGCCAGGAGTTTAAATCTCAAAATGCATGCGCTCAAAGCACTCCTCAGTATGGAGAACGTCGACATCTGTGCAGTAACTGAAACCTGGTTCAAGGCTCCAGATAGCACCCCAGCACTACCGGGCTACAACTCATAAAACACGTTTCGGCCACAGAACATGGACCAAAACACAAAATGAGGGGGTGTATCCATATTCATCAAGGATACCTACACCTCCAGGTTAGTGGCACAGCATAATACCTCTGAGATCATCCATGTGCAACTAACATCGGGCAAATCTGCAATGCAAATTGTGGCCTGCTACAGATCACCCTCCATGACCCAGGACCACCACTCCACCTTTCTGCAGACACTGGAAAACATGAAGGTCCTAGCAAACACCCTGATATTGGGCGATTTCAATTACCCTACCGTTCACTGGGAAAACTACTCGAGTACAAATTCCCAGGCCTAGCGCTTCCTGGAATTCATCAACTCAAATGCCCTGGATCAGCTGGTAAACTCCCCTACCAGAGGTGAAAACATATTGGACCTGGTCATCACCAGCATGGGCGACAGCTGTTCCACACCAGAGGTCAACCTGTCACTGGTTAGATCAGACCATAAACTAATCACTCTGGATGTCCACACCCCACCACCACCCCCAACTAAGGAAACCACAGTAAAAAAACTTTTCTAAAGCAAACTTCACCTTACTTAAGAGAGAGGTGGTAAGTTTCACAGCCCCCACGCTAAAGGATAATGCTGCCCAAGATGCAGAAACCTTTACAAATGCACTCTATGAATACCTACAAGGATGCATGGATCTTGCCGTCTCAAGCAAAACCAAGACTCACTCATCTAAGAGAAGGAAACCTGTTTGGTGGACCCCTGCAATAAACAGGCTATACAATAGAAGGAGGAAACTAGTTCAGAAAAAAAAGCAAATCCCAAGAAGGAATGAAATCCCTGATCAGTATCAGTAAGAAACTGAGGTCCCTCATGAAATCATCCAAGGCTAACTTCGAAAGAAAAATAGCCAAGGATTCAAAAGATAACCACAAAGCCTTCTTTAGCTATGTTACGAATCTAAGTGGCAACTCGCAGATATGCACTGAGCTAGTGCAAAATAGCACAAAATATACTGAACCTACTGATATTGCCAACATCCTGGCAGATAAATTCAGTGCAAACTTCACCCCCTCTCACCTCCAAAAGGGCCCACAACAATACCGGAAAAGTGTAGTGTCCCAAAAATCACAAACGCACAGGTGAAAACAGCCATTTCAAAAGAAAAAAACACAGCGTCAGTGGGACCTGATGGTGTCCTAGGCTGCGTCTTGCACGAACTACAGAACGAACTAACCCCCCCCCCACCTAAACACGCTGTTCAACCTCAGCCTCTCCACAGGCTACATGCCCATAGAATGGTGCACAGCAACGGTTATTCCTCTCCACAAAGGAGGGGCCACAACTGACCCTGGCAACTATCATACCATAAGCCTGACTAGCCTGGTCTGCAAGACACATCATCATGAACTCATTAACAAAGACATTGGGGACCTCCAAACACTTGACCCAACCCAGTTCGGCTTTGTTAAGGGCAGATCATTCCTACTAAACCTGGTTGACTTCTTTGAGACAGTCACCAAGGCCATAGATGAGGGAAAGGTGGTTCACACAGCCTACCTTGTCCTTGCCAAGGCTTTCGACACCATTCCCCACTTGGGTATTACAGAAAAACTCACCAGCCTGAACATAAACCCCTACGTCACAAGATGGGTTGCCAACTGGCTTATAGACAGAACTCACACGGTAAGAATAGTGGGCTTCAGGTCTGACTCTAAAGGAGTCACAAGTGGTGTCCTGCAAGGCTCGGTCCTAGGACCCCTACTTTTCTGCATATACTTCTCAGAAGTACAGGCAAGTACAGGAGGACTATGGCTAACCAAGTTTGCCGACTGCAAACTGGGAGCCATAATTGACTCTCCGGCTGACACGGACATCCTCCAAAAGGGCCTTACTGAGATGGACACCTGGTGTCAAAGTCATGGCCTCAAGCTAAATGCCAAAAAATGCATAGTCATCCCGTTTGGGAAAAACAAAACACCCACGAATTACCACATAGGTGGCAGCCCCCTTAATACAGAAGAGGTAATAAAAAATCTGAGGACCCAGGTAAATAGTAATCTCTCCTTTGACAATCATATTGCCAAAGTAGTTAGGAAATCTTTCTATGTGGTCCATCTAATTACTAAAGGGTTTGCATCTAGAAATAAAGAGGTTATAGTGCCCCTCTTTTCATCACTCATTAGACCCATCATAGAGTACAATGCCCAATTTGGTATGTACCTCACAAGACACTTCCAACAGCTGGAAAGACCACAAAAGTACCTCACCAAGAGGATTACTGGTCTCAAACATATGTCCTATGCAGCCTGACTGAAAAAACTCCGGCTATACTCAGTGTCTTATCGCTTACTCAGAGGTGATCTCTGCCTGACTTACAAAGCCATGTCCAACTCAGAATTGATGGACATGCTCCACCTAAAGAAATCCAAGTCACTGTGAGCCACATGCTCTAGTGAGCTAAAGCTCGCTACAACAATAAATAGAACATGCTGGAGGGATAGATTCCTGTCACAGAGACTCCCCATGCTTTGGAACAAAATTCCAAATTACATCAGGCAGATCCCCTCACTAACACTCTTCAAGAGAAACCTTGACGAGTGGATGGGTAACAGAAAATGCACCCCTAGGATCACTTCATTGACTCTGCTTGACAGAGGATCAGTTAATTCATCAATGGGGTGGCGAAAGCCAACACACCCTGGCTAGGCTTATAAATGCCCTCGGGCAGATAGCCTAGTACCTACCTATGAACCTATGTATGTATTTTCCTAGTGCTATGCAATTTAGCAAAGAATAATAGTCTTCACACATGCCTTTCTGTGTCCATAATGTACAGCAACATGTATGGTTCTGTTCACAGAAGCTGTGTGCTACATGACATGGTCACACTGTTACATTGCCTGAGGAATGTATCCTCCACATTACCATTAATGTACCTGGACATGCTAACATGAATGTATTTATCCAACTTTTTATTATATGAGTAGCACATGTTTATACTTTACAATACTAAGCTAAGATCATTATTAGTAGACCATGCCCCATTAAGATTATGTCATAATATAAAGTCTTTTCACTGCCTGTAAAATATGCTTCCCAGAGCACAACCCACTCTGTTCGCCCTCCCTACACTCCTCAACCCTACCCCTATTCCCACATACCCCCATTTTCCTTACATTTGTACATCTCTAGCCACGCCCTCTTGATAGTACATCCAATCAAAACACTCCACCTAATACAATCTAACTAAAAAATGATCTTCTACACACCCTCCCACTTCAATTACTGCTACAAACAACACATACTCACCTAAATCAGTTTAACTAAAATGCCCAATAACAAAACTCCTCCAATAACAAAAAAAGCAAAACGCATCCAACCCTCAATAAAGTTCATGAACCAGCCGCACTTGCTGACAACCACTCTGCTACTTTTAACATTAGCAACATATGCCACCTCTTACCATTCCAACCTAAACCAATCTTCCCCTTCCCATTTCACCTGTAATAGCTACCCCCTAACACCCAAACCAATAAACATCCCAATATGTAGCTCCATCTTCAATATCACAGCTCTACACCATACATGGTTTTCCCTTCCCCATCACCCAAACATACCTAGCATCTCTCAAAAATATGATACACACATAGTCAGATTCCTGCAAACTCTAGTCAACAAAGCATACAAATTAACTCTCAGTGGGGACATACACCGAACCCCTGGCCCAGCGTATGAACCGTACAACTCAACCTCACAAAATGACATACAAACTCAGTCTATTTGATCTACAAGCATTCCTACTAGGGAACAATCTGATATTCTACTATTAAATATTAATATAAGAAGTGTCAACAACAAAATCCATGAGCTGCATGCTAGATTCTCCCTATACTCTCCTGACATTGTACTTCTCACCAAAACTTGGTTAAAACCTACCACCCCCAACAATGAAATACTACCACCAGGATATAATATCATACATACAGACAGAATTAGGAAAAGAAGAGGAGCAGTGGCCCTACTCTTTTATAGCCACCTCTCTATAGAAACTTTAGATGAGAACACTCTAAACCTTAACAATGCTGAGGTAGTATTTGCCAAACTAAACATTAACCCCAAGAAACATATATACATAATAGGTATCTATATGCCACCAGGGGATAATATCTAAACATTAGAAAATATACTGCACTGGAGCAGTAAAACATTACCTCAAGAAACAATTATTATTGTGACTTCAATGTTGACTGGTTAGACTGTAACTCCCCAAACCCAAAAATTGGATCAACCTGCATGGATTCACAAAACTCATTCAGTCACCCACTAGGATTAATAAGCCATCCAACAAATACTCCTGGAAATTAACAAATAGGCCACCCCTCTACTCCTACTCTGACTGTCTACCAGATAGTCTTAGTGATCACTTCCAACCTATTTACTTAGGAAATGAGTTATCCCATCTAAACAAACAACATTTAAACAAATAAGAAACAAAAAAATACCTGAACCCCAACAACCTTATAGATATACTCAAATATTGTAACTGGACACCACTGAAACTTCTACCCTACAGGAAGCAATTGATTACTTCAACTCTACCTTCCTGTCTATACTAAACTCTCAATCCCCTAGCAGAAATATACATGTTAAATCTAACTATGCACCATGGTTAACAAAAGAAACACAATCACTGCTTAAATCTAGAGACAACGCTTGGGCAACCTGGAACAAAACAAAGTCCCAACCCACTCTACAAACCTATTGGGAACTTAGAAATAAAACAAAGCAGCAATTTAAGCAAGACAAAATACATTACTACTCAGAAATCCAATCAAAGCACTGCAATAACCCAAAAAATTCTGGACAGCTATAAATAATATACTTCTACCAGGCAAAGCCAGTGTACCCCCTCCTACCACTCCTAATCATTCAAATAATATTGTTACTCATTTTAATAAATACTTTACTGAAACTATCTCAGCACTGTCCAACAATCAAACCCCCTCACCTATCAGAACTACCTCTGCCTCTTCCAATATTAAATCCACCTTCTCACTGCAACCTGTAGCTACAGAGACAATCAAAAAACTGCTTAAAGAGCTAAAACCTAACACATTAGCTGCAGACAACTTATGCCTATTTCCTAAAGCTAACAGCAGATGGAAAGCCTATCCTATATCAATTCTTTTTACTAGATCCACAGCAGAACAACAGTTCCCTCCCATTTGAAACATATCATGTTATACCTCTACATAAAGGTGGCTTCATCAACACATCTCTCAAACTACCACCAACCATAATGTTATCACCACTGTCTAAAATACTAGAGATGGTCATTCACAGACAAGTTACTGATTACCTGCATACTAACAAACTTCTAACCAATACTCAGCATGGCTTTTGATCATTTGATAGTACATCAACTACTCTAATGTCTTTCACCAATACCATTAACTATCACAGAAACAACAGTAATTATGTATCCTCTGTCTTCCTTGCCCTATCAAAAGCCTTTGATATGGTTTCCCATAGTAAACTTCTAAACATTCTCTGCAAACTAAACTTTTGTCATTCTACTCTTACCTGTTTCCAGGATTACCTTATTGGGTGCCAGTAAACAGTTTCTTGGCAACAAACTTTATTCTACAAGTGAATCTAGGTATCCCTCAAGGCGTAATCTTAGTCCCACTACTATTTTCAGTATTTACAAATAACCTCCACACCTCAACCCCACAAGCCTCTCTCATCCAATATGCAGACGACTTACCAGTAATATGTGCTGCTTCCTCAATTCAAGAACTTCAAAATTTAACACAACAATCCTTTCTAGCAATTAAGACCTGGCTTACAAACTCACAACTAATTTTAAACCCTAAAAAAAAAAACTTATGATTTTTCCAACCCAGCAAATCACCAACTAACACTTTTAACATTGTATCACTAAATAATATCATCATCTCCCTGACACCACACACCAAACTTTTAGGAGTTGACAATGATTGCAACTTACAATTTGATATTCACATTTCCCAGCCAGTAAAAAAGACACAAAAAACTCAGAACTCTGTATAGGAACAAACACTACTTCACTACAAATGCTAAAGCTACCATTGCCCAATCTTACTTAATCACCACACTGCTGTATGCAGCTCCCATACTCACAAATCTAAAAAAAAAAAAAAAACAGAACTAGCAAAACTTGAATCCTGTTATAACAAAATTGCCAGATATGCTACAAACTTACCAGTTAGAGCTCACCATTGTATAGCACTCAGGCAATTCAACTGGCTAGAACTCTGCCTACCTCCTTCACTACAACCAGTTAACCATGGCCCATAAACTCCTCTATGAACCTAAGAAAACACCTGTCTTACAAATATTTCTTCAACCATATGCTACTAACAGAGCCCTGCAGTCCACTAAAGAACAGCACGTAAAAAGTACAACCAAAAATTAAGCAGGAGATTCCCTCTTCTCAAATTATATAGGAAAAAGCTAGAATGCACTACAGGAAAACATTACAAATGATACATCACTAGCCCAGTTTAAAACAACACTAAAAACCCACTTATTCAATAAATGGCTGTGTCCTTGTTCTGCTCCAGACTAACATCATCCTCTGACTATGCTACTACCTTTGCTTCACGTACTGACCAAACCATCTCTCTCTCTCTCTCTCTCTCTCTGTCTATCTTATTACCTATGTCTCTTTGCATATTAACTTTACACAGTATTATACCACTGTAGAAATTATAACATATTAGGACTAAACATTTAAATTTCTTTGCAAACTATACTCAGCAATTGTGTAATGTCATAGTGGTCTCTCTATTTATTTACACAGAAATGTATAATGATGTAATATTCCTCTACTCATTGTTTAATCTTTTGATTCTTATTGATTTGGTTAAAACTTTTGTGCATTATCTAAACCTAATGATCCATTAATTACCCTTTATGTATAGCTGCTTGTCCATATTACGTCTAAGTCAGTACTTTAATTTCTTTGCCCTATGTATACTACTGATATATTGTATTTCTATATGTTCAATGTGGTGCTTTTCTGCCCAGGCCTCCACTGAAAAATGACATGTATCCAGTCAAACTTTCTCAGTAAACACATGTAAAATAGAGTAAAAAAAAAAATTCAGTTAAAATGTATTAGGCAGGTAATTCTCAAGGTTAGAGTTTGGCTATAGATTTTGTTTGCAGGTTTGAATCTCATGTCGTTTAGTCTATCCTCAAAGATGTTAAAACCAAAGTGTAAAAATGTCAACTGTGTATTGTGATTATCTAATGTTTTTCAGAAAGAAATGTCTATAAACTGTGTTGAGAAATGTATATCAATGTTATTCAGGGAATACTTTTTTCATATATTTTATTTTTTGATTTCAGGTAACAAGGATCTCAGCTGAAACAGAGCCATGTGCATCAAGTGGATGCATAAGCTTGAGGATCAGTGGAAGGAGAGAGAAATATGTTGATTATTTTACATATTTTTTGAACTGAAATACAGGCCTGTATTTTTAACAACAATGTTTCTTGAGTAGAATGCTGGAATACTATCATATATCAGTAAGGTAAGTGAAATCAATACACAGTAGGTTTGCTTTCAATTGTGAATAAAATCTAATGATGTTGATATTTTATGTATCATTGAGCCATTTTTTCTGCTCACATTTTTTAAATGTACTCCACAACCTAAATAACAGTTGGTTTGGTGTATCTGTCATTCATTTTTAGATGCATGTTTTACATACAAGTGTAAGGGCTATGACTTGTGCTTATGATACATGGCTTGCACAGTTATATGTCTGGCTGTGTTGACTGATCTGTTGTGTATAGCCTACCTATTCATAGAATGAATGGGTGTCAGTGTTTTCAGACTGTGTGGTATGCCTTTCCGTTCAACACTGGTATTGCATCTGCCTCAGACACATTGGATGTTTTTGTAGAAACACAGTGACATGCCAGCATATACTCATTTGATTGCAGCAGATCATAATCAGTACACCCTGCACTCAACATTGGTATTGTATCTGTCTCCAAACCCTTGGGAGGCTTTTTCAGAAACAGAGCTATAGCTTAGGCTGACTGACATTTGAGCAGATACCCATTTGATTGAGGTAGTTCAGTATCAGCAAGCATATTCACAAAGTTTTGTTTTTTCAGGCTACTGATTGCTAATTGTTTTTGTAGATAATACATACAGTTGTACACTTACAATACTGTTAGTAACAGATATATCAGATTCTCATATGTCAACAATTGCATTGATTGAACATATCATATTGTTTTTAGTGTTGTACTCATTATATTGATGTGTGTTCAGCCAAATATTATGCTGCCTTTCTCAGATGTTGTCTTATGGCTTGCCTATTGTCCACTATATTGTCAGATCACTTTCTCCTTATTTTAACAATAGCAAATTGCGGCTGCTCATATAAATCATTGAATGCAAACAGTACAATATGTTTATTTGAGCATTCATACATTTTTATAAAGCTAGTGACCTGTGTGTGTGTGTATCTAAACATAACAAATTATTCAGAAGAGAATACTGTCACCTTTTCTGGAGCATATCATAGAGTACTATAGGTAACTCTGTCCATAATGGACGTGTCTTATCCCTGTGTAAATTGTCATCATAATCATATTGTGTTGTGCTGTGATATTCATGGGACTGTTATGCGTGATAGACATTTTTTTATTCTGTTGTGTTTTGCAATTAATCTTTACAGAACATGGTACCTGTGGACATTCTGTGATCCAAACATGATGACATGCATATGCAAGGCCCTGCCAGCATCTTCAGAGAATGACAGTGACAAAGATGATAATGAGAATTCTGAGGATCCTGGAACCACCCCTGCCTCAACCATCCTGCCTGTACCCCAGAGGAGATGTCAAGAAGACCAGGTTAGAGACAATTTTCAGGAGGAGATCCAAGAGGTCATGACGGATGTGTTTCAAACACAGATGAGGGACATGATGGGGACCTTCCCTGAGGATATGGCATGGGCTATGTGGGATTTGTATAGGGTGATAGCTTGTGAGATTATTCAGGAATTTGATCTCCATCAGTCTGGTCCCTCTGGGCAGTAAGTATTGTCTATGTGCTTTACTTGTGTTATACTGCCAACATGGTGATTAGCATTTCATTAATTGGACTGTAAATGCACTCTTGTGCATGCATACCATGTATCTGTCATGTTGTGTGACTTTTACTTCAGTTTCAGTGTGTGCATGACACATATTACCACATTACACTTTCCATACACATTCAACTGTTCATGTATTGTAGCAGTTTACCTGCAGATAGTGCTGCAAGAGGTAGCCAGTAAACGTGTCTTACTGGGGAAATTGACAGACAGCATATGTTGTCCATACTCCATCACTAACAGTGTGATATGCCTTGGATTTCTGTTTTGTTATATCTGGAATGCGCAACATACAGACATGTCATTCCAGATGTTTTTTGGATGATAGGTGTCATGATGTCTCACTGTCATGATGTGGTGTTGTGCATCATGGTTTGGCAATACTGATGCCATGTATGATCATATACAGGTATATCCTTTCTGTTTGCATCAAACAGCAATGCATCATTAATCTGCACACAATATTACAGATAACACTTTCTTTCACAGTGCATTACAACATGTCTGTTGTATATAGCATTTCTACACCCATGACATAGGGACATCGGTATACACCTTCCATAAATAGTTGTACACATTAAATAACTGTACTTGTGCACATAGTCGGATACATACTGACAAACAACTGTACCTTTGACATGTGAGCATTCAGTGATTTACTGCTGATGTGCTATAATGATGCTCGCAGGAATGTCCTCTGCTCCATAATGAGCAGTGTGGTTGACAAACACCTGCATTTCTTTAGTTGATATTTGCATGACAGTACATGTGTTTGTGCTTTTAATTTTTAACTTGCTTGCCTATGCATGTTAAGGTGACATGATTGCACATTATTGTTTATGTGTGTTTTATACTTGTACAGTCCTGTGGAGATCAACAATCCATCTGGCCATTTGATATACATTGTCCATTTTGATAAATGTATGTATGTGTGGCTTCCTCAGCACCCTGTGTGCTTTACACGTGTTTGCATTGTGTCAACTTACCTTGTCCTCCTTTATCTTGATGTGGGCCCAGGTTGTCCACCTCTCTTCTGCCTCCACATTTCCCTATTAGTTTTGCAGGTATGTATATCTTTGTTAAAACTACTGTCTACTGCCCTATATTTATTTGATGCAGTGAACATGTGACCTGTATAGGCATTGTACAATGTAGGATATGTGCAGAAAAGTTGTTGGCTACTGGTTGCAATGCATCCTTGTTTTCATTATACTTTAGTGTTATCCACTGTAGTTTTTTTCACATTAATGTGCACAACCTGTTATATTCATTATGCTGTACTGTTACATTTTGAACATATTATTACATGTCATAGGTGTATGCATGTATATCAACACTGATTTCATGTACATTCCATTTATGCTGCTGTCAGGCATACATACACACACACATGTACACCTTTGACATGGCATACGTGTGTAACATATACACATTCCATTACACGTTTGTTTTGGTTGTATACATCTACTTGTGAATGAAGTAATGTTTGTTGGTCTTCTGCAGTACTTCTGTTTGGCATTGTGCTTGGTTATTTGCCTTTCACATGCACAGCCGTAGGTTTGGTTCAGTCCCCTGATGGAGTTATCTACTATTGTTAGACCTGCATTGCATTTGCTCATCTGTGATGTTGCTTGGTTTAAACATGCACTGCTGGTTGACTAATATGCTATGTTTATATCTATCCATTGTGTTCTGTGCTCCTACTTTATTATCCTGGAACACACATTTACCATTGTTCATACACATCCAGGTATGACTGCCACATGGTCTGTGACATGCCGTAATGTGATAGTGTATAAGTAGATATGGTTTTCTGGATTTGACCATGGCTGGTATGCATCCCCACCCTGTTTTTCAACATTCTGTTGCCCATGTTGTGCAGTGTGCAGTCTGTGTAGCTTACATGTCCTTACTGTTTTTTTTTTTCAAACCTTTGTGTGTTTTGTGTTGTGCTATTTATTCTATGGTTATACCTGATGTGATGACCTACACCTCCTCTTTCCCTATGTTTACCTTCCCTTCTATTCTTAAAAATGAGGCTTATTCTTACAAAAAAACATTGCCCATGCCCCTCTGACTTTCCTTCAGATTTTCCAATTCCAACATCCATCGTATGTGTCCCTGTTCTTCACTATACCCCATGCCTTCTCTTCTATCTTACACTTTCCTTGAGCCTGTGACTTACTTGAGTTTCCCACACAAGTCCCAAGCCCGTTGTTAGCAACTGTTAGCTATGGCAATGAGGTTACAATTGCCATTTGACTTTAATTTTTTTATTAGAAAATTTAATCCTTAAGTCCAAGATGATATATTTTAATGGCACATGTATTATGCAGATATTTGTAGTTATATATATGGGTCTACGCTGAATCACCGAACTTGCATTTCAATGAAACCCACTTGGCCAAGACCACTATGAACCTATGAATCATGCTGTACAGCGATCTTCATTCAAAATGTTTGAAGTTTCAAAATTTCAATCATACAGCTCTGCTGTATGATATTCAAAGTTTTGAAACTTCAGTAATCTGATAGAGATCCACACATACAGTATAAAAGTAAGATAATGTAGGGGTTAGAGGTTTCGCCTCACATGCAGGCATTCACGGTTCGAGCCCCAATGCAGTCCATTCATTTATGGGCACTGTGATCTAACATCGTGTGGCATGGTGCCTGCACAACTTATTTTTGGGCTAGGCTTGTAAAGGCTCCAGGCCCATAGCCTAGTACACACCTATGAACATATATATATATATATATATATATATATATATATATATATATATATATATATATATATATATTACAAATAGCCTTGCAGCTTTGAAGTACGTATTATAAGTTAGTGGATGACATACGGAAATATCTGTTGTCTGAGACGTTTCTGTGTCTACTCTTGCAAATTTATGTCATGAATGCCATGTGACTTACATTGGGATAGTTGGCATTTTTAATGAGTTATTTTTTATCATAATGGAGTCAGTTAATGATTTCAAATACAAGACATTTGATTATTAATATATTCAGGGACAGATGATTTTTGTGAAATGAGTTTTGAAACAATTTATTTTACTGGAGAAATGTATGAATTAAGGAAGAAAAAAATATTTTTTTATTTGAAACTGTAGTTAAAAATGTTTTAAATGTACAGTTTAGAACTTCCGATTTTGGTGTAATAGCGCTTATTTTTTTATTTCTGTTGGTATGTGTAGTAAAGTACATGATGGAAAAAAGTTGTTGATGAAATAAATGTTTGAACACCTGATGAGAGGTTTGGGTTATAATGGATGTACATGAAGGAAAATTACAGCACATCCCTAATGTAATTAATGTGAATAGAAAACGAAAAGAGGCAATGCGAAGTATTGACAGCTGGAATCTTTTTTTTTGTGAAGATAAATCATGTTTAGTGCAGGAGTATGAAAAAAAGATGCAGTCAATGTGGGGAGAGGGGGATATTATTATTAGAAATTGTAAGCTAAAATGTAGGGAATGTAATGAGTTTGGACACTTCTGGTTTGATTGCCCTTTGCTAGAGCAAGAAAGGTTAGATGAAAGTTATTCAGAAAATAGAAATTTTGAGGAAAATAAGCAATGAATGGGGAAATTAGTAGAGGGAGGAAACCAAAGAAGAAAATACAGTTACTATGACTAGGGATGAGGTATATGAGGTAGGAAATTTTTGAAAGAAAATGTAGGGAAGTAATAGTTATGCAACACTGTGACGTGATGAGACAGAAGAGAAAGAATTTGAAAATGGGGAGGAACAAGAAAAATAATGTAAAAACAATTGGTGTAAGAGTAAAGCATAGGAAAAGAAAAATAAAACAAACTGGAAGCAAAATGATTTGAAAAGGGGAAAGGATGATATAGCTGCATTACCATTCAACATGAACAGTGTGCAGAATGACATGCAAGGTTTGGTAGTATTTGAATGGTGTACGAAAGTAACTATCGAAGTTATATGTTTATTGTATAGAAAGTGAATAGGAAAACAGAGAAGGGACAGACTTGAGGACTAATAAATGACAGAGAATATTATATTTGTTTGTGGTTTAATTTCTTCAAGTCTTTTGGGTTTCTAATACCATGATAGGAATGGACCCCATTCCTAGGTCAAAATATGATTCAGTAGGGAAGGGAATGATTTAGGAAAATGAAATTTAGTAGGAAGTGGAGAAATAAAGTATTGGATGCTACTAAATGTGTACAGTAATACCAGGTAAAGTACTGATATAAGGTAAAGGGAAATATGTGTAAGACTGTTTCTGATTTATACATGCATTAATATGGTGGAGGGAAAATGTATGAACAATTAAAGGTTTGTTTCTCTGAATATGTCTATATTTACAGTGAGGGACTTTAATTGTAATTTAAGGAAGGTAGTTGTCGGGTATGGACATAGGTTCATAGATATATGCTAGACTAATGACCACTAGGACTTTGTAAGCCTAGCCATGCAACCCAGATGTATCCCACTGGCTATTTTAGATAAGAGTTTTTTTTAAGAGGTATATATTAGTTAAGGCTATCTCTTTCCAGCAGAGACACAGGTGTCTGACCAAGGGTGAATATCTGATTTCCCATCCAATGGTCCAGGTTACACTTAAATAGTGTTAGGGAAGGGCTCTGTTTCACACAGATGGGATATCTAGTACAGAGAATAGGAATTCTCTGAGAGACGTACCTGCCACTCCAACATCTTCTATTGAAAGTGCAAACCTATTTTAAATACTTGGATCTAGTAGTTCTAATGTTGTGCATTTTGCAGATATGTAAAATGTCCATTAGAGTGGGATCCAAGGATGACCTGCATGCCAGGCAAAAACTGACTCTCAGCAGAGTATAGGGAAAGGGCTTTGATCTGATCTGCATATGGCATTGTGTTTACACCATGTACTATTTTTGTGAGAACCCTCTGTAGACATTCCAGTTGTTGCATGTGCCTAGTTATATACATATTGAAGAGAGGATTATACTTAGTAATGGGTCTGATGAGGGCTGAGTATAGTGACATGAGGGCTTCTCTGGACCTAGATGCCATGTCCCTACTTATAAGTTTAGTAACGTAAAATGATTTTCTCACTAACTCAGACACATGTTGGTCGAAAGCCAGGTTAATATCTACACGAGTCCCAAAATCTTTGGCTACTATGCCTACTTTTTAGAGGTATTTTATTGATGAGGTACTTCTCTAGGGTGGCCATCTTCCTAAAATGTACTATTACGCATTTCTTGGCACTGAGTTTTAAGTCATCAAGTTAAAGTAAAGTTGGAGCTGTATTTGTCAGCCAGAAGATTTGCTGTATCTCCCAGTTCTGTGAATGTAGTTCCATTTATCGGCAGTTCAGCACACTGTTATGTACTGCCTTTGAGGTTTAGGACGTAGTTGAAGAAGATCTTATGGTTGTCTTTGGCCTCAAAATTTGCTTTGTTGGACTTAATTAGTCCTTTTTGTTGTCTAATTAGTTTGATGAGAGAGTTTTTATCATTTTTGGTGTTACAGTTCTAAATTTCCTTTTTCTTTTGTTGTACAATCTGCTTAATTTTGGATTGTTTTTAAGTTAGTTTTGAGTTTCTTCTGGTAGGCACAGCCATCGCTATGCAGTCATTGACATGGCTATACAGATGTTCTGTGAATAATTCCACACAGGCTCTTTTGTTATCTGGGTTTGAAGGGGCTTGAAATGTAAACAGGTTTCACTTAATAAAAGGTAATTTGCCTTGGAGAAGTTCCAAACTGTGACTGCATTTTATTTTTATTTTTTTATTTATTTTACATTTGTTGACCGGGATAGTCTGACTGGATACATGTCCATTTTCAGCGGAGGCCCGGGAAGAAAATCTCCAAGGCTAAGCAGATACAGCATTACATAATACCAGCATTACATATTACAAACAGACTATCTACAGTGATTACATAAGTAAGCAAGTTAAACAAATTCCACAGGTTAGAGTTAATCCAGAGCGTAAGTCAGGATTAAATTAAATTACACAGTAAACTGGTTAACAGATTTTTACACATTCTAGAGAGAGTTAACCAGGCTTGATACATTGACATAGCCAGTTAAGTGCCAAATGTTGTTTGAGTCTAGTTTTAAATTGACCTCAAGGTAGAAAGTAAGGTAATATCAGCTGGAAGAGAGTTCCAGGGTCTACTTACAGAGTTTACAAAGATAGAGTCACCAGCTGTGTTATGAATTTTGCTAGTCTGAATTAATAGTTTGTTAGAGGATCAAAGCAGTCTAGGATTGTTATAGGGGGTGATAATATTTTTAAGTGCAGGAGTATTGTCTGGATTATAGAGGATTTTATAGGCCATAAAAACATAATAAGTTGGTTATACTGGATTAGGCTGGGTAGTTCAAGCCACCCAAACTGATTTAGATTGATGCAATGATGTGTCCTAAAAGGCAACCCAGTGAGAAACCTGGCAATGTGGTTGTAGCAAATTGAGAATTTGTTAAGGACAGTCTTGTTTAAATTCAAAAGTAGAGGGGATGCATACAGAAGGGTTGAAAGAAGGTGAGAGCGAGCTATGGCAATTTTAGTTGGAGGGGTTAGGAAGGCTTTTATTCTGTAAAGTGACCTTAGTTTTTTATAGATGGTTTTGATAGTTTGGTTAACATGTAGGTCGAATTTTAGATTATTATCTATGACACCTAATAGTTTTGTAGAGGGGTCAGGGGAAATTATCGTGCCATCATTTGAATTTATGGTAAAGGTGAAAGCGGTAGACCTATGTGTTGGTGAAAATAACAGCATTTTATTTTTTTTGGGATTTAGGATCAAACAACGTTCAGAAAGCTAGTTTTCTATTGTATTAAAGGTGGTCTGGGTAGCTGACCATAACTCTATTGGAGATGTGGCCGAGAAAATCAGAGTAGAGTCACCAGCATATTGGATACAGCTGACTTTTAGGATGACAGTATAAAGGTCGTTAATGAAGATGTAGAACAGCAAGGGCCCTAGTATAGAGCCTTGTGGTACTCCAAGAGTGTTAGGTAGAAGATTAGAGAGTTTGTTCTGCCAGAGGACAGCCTGCTGTTGACCATTCAGGTATGATTGAAACCACTGAAGGGCTCTAGTATCTAGACAGAATGTTTGCAGGGTGTGGATTAAAAGTTGGTGATCAACCATATCGAATGCCTTGGAAAGATCCAAGACAAGGGCTGAGGATATATAATTATTGTTGAGATTATGGTTTATGGTGTTGGTAAAGGCTAGGAGGGCTGAAGTAGTGCTGTGATGAGGACGGAAGCCATGCTCAGTGTCTGCCATAACGTGATTCTGGATTAGGTGGTGCATGAGTTGTCTATGAATACATTTTTCCATAATCTTTGCAAGTGGAGAGAGTATAGCTATTGGCCTATAATTGGAGAATTCAGTAGAGCTGCCTCCTTTGTGAAGTGGCATTACATAGGATATTTTCCAGATGGTGGGAATTTTAGCTTCTACTATGGTTCGATTGATTAGTATTGAGATGGGGTAAGAAATAGCATCAGCTGACTTTTGTAGGTACTCGGCAGGGAGTTGATCAGCAGAAAGTGTAGTGGGTTTTAATTTTTTGATCAAGGTACGGATAAGTGAAGTGGTGACTGGTTGAAAGCTGAATGAGAGTAGGTTTCTTGGGGTGGTACTTTCAGGACCAGGGGAGCTAGGAGGTAGTTGGCTAGCCAGGGCTTGAATTGTCTCAGTAAAGAATCAGTTAAAACTGTCAGAAATATCTTCAAGGGTTTTATAAATAGTAGCAGCAGGGATTGGGATTGAAGTTTATCCAGGATGTAGTAGATTATTTAAACCTGCCCAAAACTTCTGAGGGTTATTTTGATTTACTGTCTGTAAACTACAGTAGTATTGTTTTTTGTCTTGTAAAATGGATTTTTTAGTTTCGTTCCTGGATTGCCTGTATTTAATGTGATCTTGGGGGTCTTTAGAAGAACGCCATAAAGACCATGCTTTGTTTCTAAGGGTAGTTTTGAGTTTAGACTCCTTAGAATGCCATGGCACAGTTTTTGCCTTTGTTCTCTTTGAACAAACAGGTGCATGCAAATCAAGGATCTCAAGGAATTTGTTGTTAAAGTATGCTACTGCTTCCTCTAAGGGGAGGTGTTTTAGAATAGACTAATTACACGAGTTTAGTTCTTGTTGGAATTTGGCAGGGTCAAAGTTTTTATTGCTTCTAATCTTTCTGAGTAAGGGTCGTTGGGAATTAATGGCTTTGTGCTTAATTACATATGTGAGAAGGTGATTGCTTAGGCCATTAGGGAGGGTACCAGAGGTGTACAGTTGGGGTGACTATTTATGAGTACCCAGTCAAGTATGCTTTCTTTTTAGTTGGGTTTACCTATCCTGGTAGGTGTGGATATGATTTGTGTAAATGCATGCAGGTTAATATGGGTGGTTGGGGATTCTGAGGAACAGGTGCCCCAGTCTATGTTAAAGACTCCAAGTAGTAGGGTTTCTTGGGGGTAGTGACATGATAGCCAGTGCAGGATATCTTCAGGTGTAGATATATTGTTACCTGGGGGAATGTACATACAGATGACATTAATGCATTTATTTTTATTAAGTTGCAATTTGGTGGCAAGAATCTCTGAGTTATTAATCTGAGGTGGTTGTATTACATCTATGGTGACATTCAACTCAGATTTATAGAGTACAGCTACCCCACCCCCCTTCCTGGAAGCACGATCCAGCCTGTGTATGTTGTACCCAGGTGGTAACACTTCATTGTCTGTAGTGTTAGGTTTTAACCAGGTTTCAGATAAACAGAGAATCTCAGGGGAGAGGACAACCAGAAATGAATGCAATTCATGTACCTTGTTATTAATACTTCTAATATTGAGATGACAGGCTAGGAGAGAGTTAGTTGGCCTACTAATTGTAGGTTTGTAGCTTAGATTGCAAGTAGAGGGAGTGTGTGTATCTGAAGTGGGTGGGCCAGGGTTGGGTTGAATATCACCACAGAGTATTAGGTTAAGTCTATACTTGGTGATGAACTTCAAGAATTTGTTTATTAGTTTGTGGTAATGTTTTGATCTAGAACTAATGTGCCTGGGGTTGAGATGTTGATAGACTGAACAAGATGTTGGATGACCTGGTACTGTAAGTATGGTTGATGGTGGCAGGATTTACAGCTGGGGTGATAGTATGGCCTTTCGGGACCTGAAATCCCATGAGAAACTGGTTTTCATACAAGGCAAGAGGGGTAGTAAAGAGGAGTATATTATTATTTGTGATTCAGCCAGTGAGTTAAGGAACTGTTTTACCTGGTGATGCAACACCAGAAGATAAAGTGGTGAGGTAAAGGTACTGGAAGGGGGATGGGAGAATGCCAGATGAAAGCTAATAGGTGCTATTAAAATGTAGGTAGAAGAATGGGTGTGGGAGGAATTATCCCAGATGAAAGCAGATATGATCTAGAAAGTGGGGGAGTGGCTATAGTACTTTAAATTTAGAGGTACTGGGGGCGGGAGGGAATTGGGGGCAGGGAGGGGAGCGACGAGAGCCCGAGCATTGCAAGGGCAAATGTAGTGGGGCTATTGCAGTTTACAAGGTTTCTTAATGTGTCCTAAAGCTATAAGGTAAGTATTATAACTCTTAATGTAAGAGTCCATTTACTTAAGTTACAGGGGAAGGAAGCAAACACTCAAGTAGAAAAAAGAGCCCTATGGCTGACCAAAATGGTGACCTGCTTAATTACACAGCACTGTAAGTGAAAGCTTAACAAATGCTTTTTGTGTGCAACTTACTCTGCTTAAATGCTGAGAGAAACTGATTTTGTTATGATGACCAATTGCAGTCCTGTAGACTCTATTTTGTAGGTAAATGTAGAGTTCAAGCTGCTTAAATGCTGAGAGAAACTGATTTTGTTATGGTGACCAATTCCAGTCCTGTAGACTCTGTTTTGTAGGTAAATGTAGAGTTCAATCTGCTTAAATGCTGAGAGAAACTGATTTTGTTATGGTGACCAATTGCAGTCCTGTAGACTCCATTTTGTAGGTAAATGTGGAGTTCAAACTGAGTCACATCAGGTCAGCCAAGGGAGGAAGAGGGAGGGAAATCCTAAGCACCTAGAATTGAAAATCTCTGCTCTTGCAGAAATTGAGGTTGTGCAGAATTAACAGCTTATAGAGGGATAATTAAAGTCCCCTATGAGTCTCCTATGAGTCTAGTATTCGGCTGAATGATGAGTGTCTTATAGAGCTCATAGATTAGCTCATAGCTCATAGATTAGTACTAAGCTAACTGCCCTTGTGAGCCATTTTAAGCCTAGCCAATTATCCCTTGTGTTTGTAAGGCAAGCACCTTAACCATTAGGCCACCCTCCCAACCCCCCAATTAATTGGGGTTACAGAACTGATTTTTATTTTGAAGCCAACAGCTTTATGGTCTAATCTTATCAGAGAGGACATGGCCCTAGAGAGGGAGGGGGTGTGGTGCAGCGTTCTCTCATGTTTGTGAGTACCAGGTCCAATATGTCTGTACCTCTGGTAGGTATATGCACTATCTGGTTGAGGCTGTTTGTAATTGTAAAATCTAGGAATCTCTGCTCTTGCAAAAATTGGGGTTGTGTAGAATTACCAGCTTATAGAGGAATAATTAAAGTCCCCTATGAGTCTATTATTTGGTTGAATGATGAGTGTCTTCAATATGTCTAAGTATGAGCTATGGATTTCATGGATACAGAGGTTGAGCTGTAGCTTGCTAGGATATGGTATGGAACTTTGCCCATGGTAATCTGGATGTGGAAGAATTTCAGTTCATTATCCTGTTTAACTAACCTTGAGGTATATTTGTTACTGATGTAGATCAAGACACCTCTACCTTTAGTTGCTGCCTGTGCAGTCACTTTTCTAAATGTCTGGAAGGTGCTGAAGCCTCGCACTGCCAGTATGCTCTCTGTGGCTTTAAACCATGTCTCAGTAACTGCACAGATGTTTGCATTCCCCAGGGAGACAAAAGGTGGAGGGAGTGGAGCTCATATCTCTGAACCTCTCAGTGCTAGAAATCTGGACAAAGCCAAAAACGATGGGGGGACAAATGCCCAAAAATAGGGGCATATTTTAACTACCGGTTCAATAAACTTAGAAAATTGCTAGAATAACAGGTTTTGTGTTATTATGGATTTTCAGAAGGATATGAAGTCTGAAACTCAAATATCTGACGCCACAAATTTATCAATCTCTTGGAGAAAACTAATGAAAGCCATAAGTACTGGTACTGCATTAGAAAATATCAGGCAAATGTAATGGGAATAACTGAAGGGAGTAGCGAATGTGAAGTACTTTTGAATGCAGTCTATTAAACAACATCATGATTAAGCATGTTTTAAATGGGTTCAGGCACCTAGGCAGTGAGACATTTCCCTGTGGTACATTTGGTTGGGGACACATGGCAGAAATGACATTCAGCTGCTGTGAAATATGGCTGTTGTGATTTCCTTGTGGGCAAAGAGAAGAATGTGGTGCCATGCCCACAAATTCAATAGTCATATGCACAGGAGGAAAACAATGTCCATGGCAGCAAGGTGACATGACATGGCAGGCAGTATGGCAGGCATCAACAGCAGGCTGGCCAGTAGGCATGTCAGTGACAGTAAACATGCAGTGCACAATGGGCAGTGCCTTTCTTATTGGTGAGTGTTGACTAATACCCCCTTCACAGAATCTAGAGAACATTACCTAAATGCTTACTGGAACATAATGGTGACTACAGTAGCATGCAAGATTTCCTCCATGCTATAGCACATTTCTATATGGTATAGTTACATAAGCATGTACTATATGCTGAGCACAACACTCATTACTTCTTCTGCCCCCATGCTCCTGGTTATTAAGGCTGTGGGCATGGCAGTGTGTGCTTCTCTTTGCCCACAGAGAATTCACAGCACATTTCTCTGCAGCTGAATATCAATTCAACCATGTGTCCCCAACCCAATGTACCACAGGGAAATGTCTCACTGACTAGGTGCAGAACCCATTTTAAACACTAAGGATACTATTAGAAGAAGTGCTACACAGTCATCAGTGGAGCCATGTCAAACAGTCTCTGATGTTTTGGCATGTACATCTCAAGAAGCTGTAATGCATCTGCCTAATACTAAGCTTTGAAGCAGACTGTACAGCGTACATGGCAATCTCAGTGCACAGTATGTGAAAAAGATCAGTCTGATCTAAGACAATTCACACCTGATATGTCTCCTTTAAAAACAGGTGAATTCATAATTAGATCCATTAGGGACAACATTAACAATTCACCGACAGTTATAATAACCACCTCAAGCAATATAACTAGCCTGACATGCATGCCATTTATTTTGGTAGCTGGGACATTTCTAATTAACGCACCTGACTTTAGACAGACCAAACCAGGGATGTCCAACCTCTTTGGCTCAAGGGCCACTTATCATTGGGACATTTCCAATCAACACACCAGGCTTTAGATAGACCAGGGATGTCCAAACTTTTTGGCTCAAGGGCCACTTATCATTGGGACATTTCCAATCAACACACCAGACTTTAGATAGACGAGGGGTGTCCAACTATTTTGATTCAACGGCCACTTATCATACCTGGCAAGGTTTTGGGAGCCACATTACCATGTCCAACCTGTATCTGTCTACTCAAAGCAGTTTATTATAAGGCATACTGATGGCCAGATAAAATGCTCTGGTAGGCCAGATTGTGGATCTAAAGTCACATGTTGGACACCCCTGTGTACTTTTTTATATAAACTACATCAGTGGTCATTGTAGCTGTTATGTTACAAGAAATGGGACAGCAACACATATTTCACCACTTTTTAACATAACATTCTGAAATCACTGGGATGTATTACCATATGGCTACCTACACAGTCAAAATTCAGTGGGAAGATGGCACTGGTGACTTCAAAGTCTAATGGGAAGAAGGATACTCTGATTGGCTGACATATTTAAGGCTATGCAGCTAGAACAGAATCACATCAAAGACGTTAGACAGAGACTTCTATATGGCATGTCCTCTTCACCTAAAAGGAGAAGACTACTTGATAAAGAAGTAATTTTCATAAAACTATTACAAAGGAAGGAAGAGTTCTCCTCTCATGGATTGATGGAATCTGTCTATCATGGCTGCTTCTTTTGACATTTCATGATATATCCATCTGTCTATCATGGCTGCTTCTTTTGACATTTCATGATATTTCCATTTGTCTATCATGGCTGCTTCTTTTGACATTTCATGATATTTCCATCTGTCTATCATGGCTGCTTCTTTTGACATTTCATGATATTTCCATCTGTCTATCATGGCTGCTTCTTTTGACATTTCATGATATTTGCTATGTTGAACTGTATATCACTTTCACATCATAGTGCCTTATAATTCTAGTACTATTTTCTACATTTTGGTTAACATCTGCCCTGATGATAGATATACTTACAACAATGTTACTGTATTTCCTACTTACTTATTGGAGATGTAGATGCACAATTGTCTTATTTGTGTTTATGTTTTGATGGAAACTACCTGGAGTCAGCCAGTTCATTGTGCACATACTGCATTTGTAGTGTTACTGCTATTCAGGGGTCATCATATTTGGCAAACACCAAACAAAACTGCTTTTATGTAGTGGATCTGTTATTGTGGCATTTTACAAAAAAACAAGTTGAAAAAAGTTGAATATCATCCTATTTGGCATACCAGCATTTTGAGATTTTGTGGCATTGTGTTCGATACATGTTATTGTGTGATTCTATACAGTGGGTTTTGGGAAGCCAAAAGTATACCAGGTAAAACATGACAATTAGACTTTTTTTGGTTGTGTATAAGGGGAAATATTAGAAGCTCTTTAGAGACAAAATAATAAAAAGAGAAATAAGAATGATTATGATGACTTGTGAAGTTTTGAAAAAGAGGCAGATCAAAGGGATAAAAGAATAAAAGAAATAAAAAGACTATTTGAAAAAAAACCTGAGAAAATGTAAAATCTGTCTATATAATGTACAATAGAAGATTGACAAAAATTTAAATGAGAAAAGAAGAGGTTTCACCTTTTTAGTGAAAGAAGTTACATAAGAGAAGGAAGTACAAATGCAATATTTGATAAAGAAGAAATTATTGAATACAGACAGAGAGGAATAAATTGATGAAACATTTATATTTAAGATGTATGAAAAAGAAGAAATAGAAGAAGGGTGGTTGCAAAAATATCTAAAATTATTAGGAAGGATTTAGGAAAGGAGAATAGTATGGAAGAATTTCAAGATATAAGAAAGGAGAGAAGGGAAAAAAAGGTTTTTTTTTTGTAGTGTAAAGGAAGGCACAACAGAAAAAATATATGACCACAAACTTTACAAAACACATATTATAGATTATTTTAAACATTACAGTATATTCCTGAGACTAATACGATGGAATGAAAAAAGGTATCAGATGAAGTAATAGGGGATGGAGTGTTTGGTATCAAAGAAGGGGATAAACAAATGTTAACAATAGTTTAAAAATGCTAAGTATGATTTTGGCGGAGAATAAAGATTAGTGATATGTAATCTAGCAAAGGCTATTGACACGGTGAGCCATGAGGCTTTGTGGAAGGTTCTTGAGGCATATAGGATAGAAGAAAGAATTGTGAAAGTTAAGATAGGCTATAAAGAACCCTGGGTGAAAAGAATGTATACTGAGAGGATGGGAGAACAGGAAAAACGTTAAAAGAAGGGATAGCAAGGATGTTTTTTGATATTAGTGATGAAGAGAGTAATTGAAATGAAGGATCCATGTTTGGAAATTGAGAAAGTAGTTGTAATACCAGTTGGATTGCCTTTTGTATGTGATTTGGTTATTGCAGCAAAAATAAAAATAAAAATAGGGGTTACATGAGTGAAATCATTATTAGGGTTGAGCAACTGCTGGAAAAAAGATGGGTTGCAAATAGAAAAAGTTAAAAGCAAGACATTTGGTGAAATAAGTGAAAAGAATGGAATTTACTACTCTAGGAAGGAAGAAGGATATTAGGAGTTATGTTTGGGGAATACATAAGTCTACTGGATCAGAGGACAGGTAAATTGGAAGAAATAAAAATGTTACTTTCATGATGGAAGAGTTTTAATCTCACTTATATGTTAAATATGTATATTTTTTTTGGGGGGGACTGGCATATTTGAGGATATACAAATATCAGAATCTCATATATAAATATATATATATATATATATATATATATATATATATATATATATATATCAGATATACAAATATACTGAAAAATAGTTATTAGAAAGTTTTTTCTTCAGTTTTATTTGGGTCAATGTTGAATTTAGTGAAAACAGGGAAATATATATAACATAAAAGAAAAAAGAGGCTTGAATTTAAAAAAAAATCTCTACTATATTACCATCTATGCATTTTTGATGAAAAAGAATGCAAAGAAAGCTATGTAAAAGTAATGGGAAAGGCGATATATGTGATGAATGAAGAGATATAGATTCAGGAAAAATAAAAAGGAGTGACAAGAAAAAAATGGAAGGAAAAGAATATGTAAATAAGATAAACAATGGAAGCTAAAAGTGAATGAGTATAACAAAAATAGTAGAGAACAATATAATAAAATTATGTAAAAGGAATTTGAAAGTTTTTATGAAGCAGTGGATTTTTTTCTCTTTTTTAGGGTGGGGGGGACTGTACATGATAAGTTACCTGCAAAAAGTACTATGAAATATAAAGTCATGGAAGAAAGAAAGTGTAATGAAAGCTATGGTGTTTATACTCTAAAATACTTTTCTTGGTATGTAAAAGAAGTGAACATTTTTGGAACAGATTTAGAACAGAATATAAATGGGAAGAATTCACAAATATGAATCTGTAAAATGACTTTAAATGGAAAATATGAGAAAGAAAAACAATAACATTGATAAATTGGATAAAATACTGTTTGCAGAAACATGGGTATTGTGGAAGGGATGATATGAAGGATTATTGTATAACAAAAGTAGAGATGCTAAAGCTATGTTAGGTGAAGCAAAAAGAAAAGGTGTGGAGGAAAGGATGGGAGATAGAGGAACATTTTTTTGATTTATTTATGAAATGTAGTTTATCAATATAACAACAGTGTGTTTTATTTTTATTTAATGTTAGCTTTGGTTATTGCTTTTCTGAGCAATCAAAGTGTAACTTATCCATACTAAAAAAGAAAGAGTAAATACTGTGAATATGAGGTATAAATAATAAAAGGAATATGAATAGAAAACTCCATTGTAGACATACAGATGTCCTGCTCAACAAGGTGAATAAGGAAAAATTCAGGGCCAGTTGTCTATTAGAGTCCAGGATCCAAAAAATCACCCATGCGCCCAAGCCATCCGACCACGAGTATCATTAGGATTCATTCATAGTGCATATGGGTAAAGATGACGTACCTCAATGAGCTATATGTAGAGAGACATTATGGAGATGTTAAACTATGTGTCCCAAGCTGGTATGTATCTAGCATTGAGAAACATTCTACTGCCAGCAAGTATAATGCCACAGTATGAACAAAAGATGATTGACTACAATAATTGGCTTCATTTCTGGTGTTACTGAAAGGGAGGCACAATATTTGTCAGCATGGGAGGATATGGTCAACAGACCATTTTGCTTTGCCAAGGATGACCTGCACCTGTCTCCCCTAGGCTTTCAAATATTGTTTAAAATGCTGTACTCCTCATAGTGACTTTTTAGGCAATGCCAACCTGACGAACCTTCCAACATAACAAAACCAACCCAAGGGAATGTAAAGGCATTACTACCTAATGCCAGGAGCATGATAAAAACATATTCATCAATTTAAGCAAACAACTGAGACAGCAAATTGTCTACTAAAGCCAAATTTGATGTAAAGGAGGCTGCCCATGCAAATGACAACCACAAGGTTTTCTTTAGTCATGTCTGAAACCTCAAAGACAGCACACAGCAGTTTGCTGAACTGATTGTAAATGGAGACATCAACATGGAGCCAGAAGATAGAGCAAACGTGCTGTCTGAAAAATTCAGCTCAAATGAATCTAAACTGAACAGTTTACTTTGACATTCATGAACAAAATCCCTTCTCACTAAATCATGACCTAGTTTGCCTGATTACTGTTACAGATAGTGATTTTCCAAGGTGAGATGTAGGTTGGGAGTTATGATCAGTGAGGGGATTAGTGATAGGATAAGCATACTTTAGTAGCATGCACCACCCTTATTAATGCATGCTAACTTTAACATGAACCCTAACCAGGCCCTTTCCCTAATTCCAACTCTACCACTTCCATAGCACTATCACAGCTCACACACAAACACACACACACACACACACACACACACACACACACACCATACAACAACTATATGCTAACCTAGAAGCACTCACATACACACACACACACACACACTACATACAACTATACATTAACATTGAAATACTAACGTGCACACACACACACACACACACACACACACACACACACACACACACACACACACACACACACGCACACACACGCACACACACTGTATACAACTATATGCTAAGCTAGAAACACTCACATACACACATACACACACACACTACATACAACTATACATTAACATTGAAATACTAACGTGCACACACACACACACACACACACACACACACACACACACACACACACACACACACACACTGTATACAACTATATGCTAAGCTAGAAACACTCACATACACACATACACACACACACACACACACACACACACACACACACACACACACACACACACTACATATAACTATACACTAACATTGAAATACTAACGTACACATATGTGCACGCACACACACACACGCACACACGCACACACACACACACACTACATAAACTATACATTAACATTGAAATACTAATGTACACACACACACACACACACACACACACACACATACACTGCATACAACTATATGCTAACCTAGAAACACACACATACACACACACACACAAACTCACACTGCATACAACTATATGCTAACATTGAAATACTAACGTACACACACACACACACACACACACACACACACTCTCTCTCCCACCATTAATTATAAAAGTGTTAGTATATCAGAAACTTTACTCAATAAAATCCCAAGTTCTAACTTACTTTCTACAGATGATCTTCTTTTTTAAAAAATAAGCCATTCAACCATTCATGTAGTTGGTCAAAAGTGCTCTCACTCAGTTTGGTATGCACTTCATTCTGTCAGCCAAATAAACATTCAACAAAGTGAATACACACACACACACACACACACACACACACACACACACACACACACACACACACACACACACACACACACACACACACACACACACACACACACACACACACACACACACACACACACACACACACACACACACACACACACACACACACACACATAGTTCCACTTTGAATTATCAAAAGCTTGAGACATCATAATTCTGATCATCGAGTCCAGAACATCGAGTTTCAAACCATCAAAGATTCAAAGGGAATGTAAAAAAAGGAAAAAAAACTCTAAAAACTATTTTATGCAGAGGGGCTTCACCCACCTGCACCCCCCATGTGGGTGGCTGCGCCCCCCCCCACTTTAATATACCAACTCCGAGATCTCACTATAGTAGGGTAAAGGAAAATCTCCGTTTTAGCGCTATATGCAGAATCACTAAACAGGAGATTTCCCATACCCTGCCTGCAGTGCCATCTCAGAGATGACACATTCACAGGCACAGTGTGCAGGGCACCTTGTTGCCCTGCAGAAACACTAGCTTTTTCCCTATTTTACTTACCTTTTTCTTCCCCTTGACAACATCAATGTTCTAAACACTCAATGATATGGTCTAGACCATATGAATTTCAATTGTTTAGAATTTTGATGTTTTCAAGTTGAACCATATATATACATATATGGGGTCTACTTCAAAGGATCGAAATGCCACATCGTCGAAGACCATATTATCGAGATGATATCACCAATTCATGAAAACATTGAATACCCGGAACTACGAAACCTAACCCTGGGAAGTGAACCACTTGGCCACTATGGTAAATCTTGCCCTTTCCCCACTGTAGTGCAATCTTGGAGTAGGAATATTTAGTTACAGGGCATGTGGGGGGTGAAACCCCCCCACTTTGGTGGATTTTAGTTACTGCATTGTTGTTTTTTTTTTTTTTTGTCCAGGTGGCAGACCCGTATATATATATATAGATATATATATATATATATATATATATATATATATATATATATATATAAAAACACACACACTCACCATTAAACACGGGGTCCATAATAGTAGCAATAAGCAGAAGTGAGATCAAAGAAAAGTGAAAAGCGAAGAGGGAAGAACAAGCATTTGTTTAGTCCTTCAGATGCAAACAATATTTATTGAGGAAGATACAGGTTAAACCTTAATATGCATCTGGCAGTTATAAAGAATGTGGAATAACATGATACATAAGAACTGTGAAAGTGTAGAAGATCATGTAGAACTTGGTAACATGGAATCAGCAGTTACAAATCACAGGTCTTATGTTAATCAATACCTGGCACAGGTTTCTTGAAACCCCATACTTTACCTTACAGATGCCTAATATAAGCTGCTGCTAGCACAATGTAGAATTCATGCTCTTACTGTGAGATACAAGAAGAAAAAAAGTAAGATTTACCTAATAGTATTCCAGACATTAAAGAACATTGAAAATAGGAACACTGGGAATAAATTCATGAGCTTTTCCATGGCACAAAATATCAGGAAGGATTAGATGAGTTGTAAATATATAAATGTGAATATAGATATTTACTTATTTATTTTTTCATTCGGTTTGGTAACTAGGCTAAATCGCCCTTTCAAATACACTTATTTAAGTCTCAGCCAGGATGACTCATGGTTCATGCATCTTGCATATGCCTGTTGATGCAGTGCACATGCTCAGAATGTAAAAAAAAAGTGCAAAAACAAATCTTTGGGCATTTCTGAATAAAAGATACATTTTTTGCAGACCAGCATTTTAGTAAATGGTCAAGAAACACAAACAACATCTTAACCAATTAAATGAGGAGATTCTAATGGATCTACATTAGTTTATTGAAACGTGAATCTAGTGAACACCGAAACATAGACTGCACTTCAGCGAAAATCATTTCAGTGATTCGGTGAATTTACCAAGGGCAAGTAAATACTTGCCCTGCAGCACAATGGACGGACATAAAAGTAAATCAACCCCACCCAAGTGGGGGACTTTGCCCCCAAATCCCTCCAAGATTGCACTACAGTAAAGAAAAGGGCAAAGTTGAGTTGTAGGCCAACTACTTCTTTGCCCTTGGTAAATTCAGTGAATCGCTGAATCAATTTTCGTTGAAGTGTGGTAGTAGTTTAGGTGTTCGCTGAAACTGCATTTCGGTGAACTAATATAGACCCGATTCAAATAAAAATATCAACTATGCATATGGCTTATGATTGTTATTACTTTGTACCTGCACCAGGCACAAACAATTAGTAACAGATTACTGTGAGATAATTTCTGTTCAATGAAACACTATATCCATAAATTTATGACACTAGAAAATCTTGAGCAACTAACAAAGAATAACAAATAAATGTCTGTCTAAAAAACTGTTTGGGAAAGAAATGTGCAACAATATGAGGATCAATTAATTCAGCATGAATAAAAGCTGTTAGTATCTAGAACATTATGTAATCACACCCAAAGAATAATTTGTCAAGTATATAAAAGTCTAATGAACAAAAATTATAAGAATAAGTCATTAAGTCAACTTAAGCGAACCAAAGCTAATAAACTGTTAAAGCTAACAAACTGTTTTACAGAAAGCAGACTATACCTGTAGAAAAAAATGAAGTCACTGACTACCAAATATGGAGCAAAGAACCTTGAAATAGATAGGGGGAGAGCGAGAGAGAGATAGAGAGAGAGAGAGAGAGAGAGAGACAATATTATGACAACATAACAACAGGAATTTTTAATTTGGGAAAGCAAAACAGTGGACACAGAAAGTACTAAATATATATATATATATATATATATATATATATATATATATATATATATATATATATATATAAACCTGCTATATATATGGCAGTTAGGGACGAGGATTAAGACCATGAATTGTTTCCCATACTCCAGAGTTTGATTCCCTCAGCCTTCTTTTGCCTATTATCTGACTCTAATCAAAACATTTAAGCTGGATGTGCTCTCAGGTCATCTGTACAGACAGTCAGTGTCCAGTCATCTTACCTGAATTAACAAATGAAATAAATAAATAAATAGTCTACAGCACAAAACTGTAATCTCACAAACTTAGAAGAAGAATATATGACATCATAACTATAATTGAAATAGAAAAGATAAGACAATGTCTGAAATACAGATTTTACATCACTGAGTCACTTAATTTGTATTTGCAATCATGCCATGTGATTCTTAATTTGGCAGGAAAGGTCTTTTAAAAAATTAATCCATTTCTTATAAGTAACTGACTATAAAATACAATTGTTTTCTGGTAAGTGCATATTCTAGTGACACCTCCTGAGTAAATTTTAGCTTGTAACAGATCCATGTAAAGTTATTTTTTTTAATTTATTTTGATGACTTTCACAATATATGGCTATTTAAAGAATTTAACATAAATCAAACGTTGATCTTAAGACATTGAAGACGTGAATAGAGTTCATTCTATTTATTTAATAATCATAGATTCCTTGAATTTTTGTTTATCAACTGAGTGACAGAGTGACATATGCATAGTTTCTAATAAATTTCTGGATTCAAACTTTTCTGGATAACCCAGCGAAGTATATTATTTCTGTGAGTTTTAATTTCTAGGCTGTTACCTTTTGTCATGGTTGAGTTTCTGATTTCAGAAGAATAAGATATTTCAGAGTCCTTATCCCTAAAATTATTTGGCTTGCTTTCCACACTTCTATTGGCTAAATCAGCAGTGTTTAAACTGACTATTGTACATTTCTCTCTTTTTTTCTCTATGGCAAGTTGTAATGATGAGAGTACTTTGGTCAAGTCTTCTAAAGAAAAAATAATTTCTAAATTAGATTTGCAATAAGAAGTTGTTCTCTCTTTTGTGTACTGCTACTGTAACTTTTTAGTTTAATTTCATTTTCATGAGTAGAGATTTGAGAACATTTTGGTTTCATTAGTTGTGATTCCCAAAACTGGAGAAAAGTTTGGTTAGTTACATGTGATCTCCTTTTAATATCTAGGACAGGAAAGTTCCTACAGAAATGAGATGCAAATCGGCAAGTATCCAAAAAACTGCAAAAGAGTATAAAAAACAGTAGAAAGATCTTCCAAAATGATAGCAATTAATGAAGAAGTTCTATTTACAACATTCAATGGGAAATAAAGGCATTGTTGTAAGTGTCAGAGCCAAAATTTGGTAGGATTTCCAGAGACAGCAGAGGTTGCTTCTTATAATTCAGCTGTTGTTTTTGACCTCTACTGTGCAAGTTGTTTCTTAATCCTGCCCACTGCATTTTAGCTTATATAACATGATTGTTTTTATTCTGTGAATATTTTACTTACTTTGTATGATATGCCCAATTTTGTTTTAAACCGTAAACAAATAATTTTTGTATTTAGTAGATGAATTCAGTATGCAAATAATTTAAAGAATTCCTTGAAAGATGTTGCAGTTTATGTTCAATATCTTGCTTCTAGAAAGATATAAAATATGTTGTAGATAAAGAAAAGCTATGTTATAGTAATAACAGTTCTTGATTCATAATTTACTGCTGTCCATCTACTTTCTAAATCTTAATGTTTTTAAATTTACTTCATATGTGGTAAATTCAGCTTGCCATTTATGCAAATCCCTTTCCACACACACAAGTACTGTTTCATAGGATATTCATTGTTCATTTAATTTAAAAGCTCTTATGAGGTGGGAGACTGTCAAAGAAGCTAGGAGAGTGGCACTGAATCAAGAGAAATGGGATCAGTTGAAAAACACCCTAACTCTATGTAAAAAAATGGAAAAAAGGTTTGTGTTAGAACAGTGAAGAGGCATTTAATTGAATGCCTCTTTGTCAACACATAAAGAGTGAACGCACTATAGTGCGAACACTCAAAACAGAGATTTCTTTCCCTGAGAAAGAAATCAGTTGGCCTTCCCCATATGTTTGCCCCTTTTCCCACTGTAGTGCAATCTCGAAGTTGGTATATTTAGTTAGGGGGGGCACAGTCCCCCATGTTGGGGGTGTGGGGGGGTGAAGCCCCCCACATTGTAATGTTTGAAAGTGTGTGTGTTTGTGTGTTAGTGCTAACAATTTCTTTCCTAGGGAAAGAAACTGGTGTTCTGAGCATTTGCGCTTTAGTGCGTTCGCTGTTTATGTGTAGACGAAGAGGTGTTCGATTAAATGCCTCTTAGGTGTTACAATATAGACCCGATTCAAAGATGCAATCAGAAACTATGATTCATGCTATATATTCTCCAGTTGTTCTGTTTGATGGTTTGAATTTACATACAATGATTTATTTGTTTTTCATGGATTCTTCTTAGGGCTGATAAACAATATGTTATACTGGAGAAAAAAAGTAGAGATCATTTACAGAACTCGGTCTGTACTAGGCTCCACTATCTCACTCTACTTACTGACTCTGATAATTTTAGTTGTATTTTGTGTTTTCATTTAATATTTAGAAATCATTGTAAAATTTGTATTTTGTAAGTTTGTTCAACACCTGAAGTCAAACCTAAGTTTAATTTTCATTTAAGCTACTCAATTTTTACTTTTTTTTTTTTTTATCAAATTTCTTTTTATTAAATATTTTTTCACAAAATATGCAGAAGAAGATAAACAAGACATATACATGTGGTACAGCTGATGTTACAGAATGCATACCATAAGCAAGTAATAATAGTTATTGCACACTTTACTAATTAACATTCAAATTAGGTAGAATTACAATTTTGTGTTACTATGAGGATTTGCTTATATTATGAGTTAGTCCAAGAACTTTTATTATATAGCAGTTCTCTTGTACATTATTTTACAACTGTGAGCAATACTAGCGGTATAACATCAACCTATAGAATGATAACAATTTACTCTACTATACTTTATATACATATATACAAATGTCATCTTAATTATTGTGGTTACTAATATCAACTAAGTTATGTGTTTACTATCCTTATATAATTAGCATTTAACTTACTGTTTATGATAGAATATCAATTAATGCTTTGCAATACCTCTGATAGTAGATTTGGTTCTTCTGACTTTTTATATAAAGCCTCTTGGCCAATATATGTTTTTTCACCATGCTTTTATATTCTGACCAGTTTAGTCTTGATCTGTCTATCCAGTTTTTTGCTAGGTAAGCTTTTAATAGGGTCCATAGTGTTATTATAATGTTTAGAGAAATTATTATTACATTTGAATATATGCAGTATAGCTGTCTCCCATGACAACGTGAATTTTGAATAGCCTGATTTTTCTAAAAGGAAACTGTTTTGCAGCTCCAAAGATGTGGAGAATATCTGCCTTTTTATTAGGAAAAATGGAGGTACAGGGTGACTTGAATGGGTTGAATTTGTTAAGGTGAACAGTTGTATGGTAGGCACTGTTGAAGATCATGATCTGTGTGTATATTAACGTTTTATATGGTGTCAGTTTCATAGTATTTCTAACAGCTAATTCCTTTTGATTGTCTGTTTTGTTATATTTTCTTTCCCAAAACTTTGAAAAAAGAATTGTATTTTGATATTTAATATTTGCTATTAATTTATATGTATTTAATATCATTTTTTTTTACTTAAAAGTAATTTTAGAACTTGTGCTAAATTGACATCTTGCTCAATTATATTGATATCTTTGGTTATAATACTTACCAGGTATAGGATTTGTTTAATTATCAGTTTATATTTATTGCTTGCTTTAAGTAGTTTCATGATGATATTTTCCATTGAAAGGTTATTTAATTGGTAAAAATCCCATACTGTACAATTTTTTATTAAAGGGTATTTATCTAAGTTTACCATAGAGTTTGCTAGTTTTATATCTGGGTCGTTATATATTGGTTGCAGAAAAGTAATCGTGTCTTTTAAATTTATTGATATCAGTAGCTTCTTGAAAATGTCACAATTGTTTATTAAGATTGGGTGAATTTTTGTTGTCTTAAGAGTTTCTTGTTTTAAGAAGAGAATCATTTTTGGATTAACTTTATATGTTATAATATTCTGGTGAAATAATTTAATCCATAATGGGTACCATTTATTACCTATTGGGTGATGATTTGCTATCTGCATGATGCAACCTGCATTAATAATTTCATAGTACAATTGAAAATCAGGAAGACTATTTTTACTTTTGAAATCATTTATATTTTAGTTATGTTTTTGAATGATAGGATTATATGTAGTATATATCAAATGGCACTGATGCCCTTGTTTGCTTATGTATTTGCATCTTGTATTTATGAGTCATCCATATGTTTTCTTCTTGTGTGACTAGCTGGCTTGTATTGTCCATAATATAAATAAACTAATAACAGTGAGTTTATATGTACATAGGTTATTTGATAGTTACTAGGCTTGTGGTTCAGGAGTTGATTAAGAGCCTAGTCCAATTTCCCAGTTGTCCCAAAGCACTGTCTAGTTAAATTACTTGCTCAAGGTCATACAGTAGGCAAATGCAAACTGATTGGTTCAAATCTTGGACCACAGGCTGTGCAGGATTTACTCACGTTTGATGCATTCAGACTACAAAGGAAAAACCTGAAGGTCTAACCAAAACACTACAGCGCATCTGGGTAAATACTGCACAAACCACACCCAACTGTTGCTTATTAATATTGCACTTTGCCCATCATTTTATTAATGTTATTTCAGAAGTACTTTATATGCTACATGTGGTGCAGTACTTGTTTATACTTTTAAAAAAGTTCCTGAATTTTAGGGTAAAATAGTTTTTATGTTCTTTTATGTTTGCAAAGCTTTATATATTCAGTTAGATTAAGAAATCACAGCTGATTTTGAATTGCCTTGGAAGAAGAAGAGGTCATCTAAAGGCTCAAGACATTTAGTTATGGTTTGATTAAGAGGCAGGAGATTCATGTGCATTGAAGAAATGCGTCACCCATTATGACTATTTCATCTCTTTTCAAGTGAAAAATATGCAATGATTAATTTGTAAATCTGTTAATGAGCTGAGGATCATGGACTAACTTCAGTTATTTGTCAGAATTAACCATGAATTTTTAAAGCAGTATGACCAAAGCCTTTCTTTTATTTTGGTTTCATTAATTAAGTCAGTCTATTCATCTATCTATGTACTATACCTGTGTGTTGTAATTTAATTTTCAGTCTGAAGATAATGGAATAATTGTTGTGGTGTATGTATTTGGCTATATTTTGTGTTATTATCCTGTCACAATGTAGCCATGCAAAACTCTCAGGGCTCATTTATGGGATTTGGAAATGGAGGGGGGGGGTGGCAGTGATGGAAGAATGGATTGCTTTTTAATCTACTTTGGAATATGACCTGGTTCTCTTTCTGTGTGTGTGTGTGTGTGTGTGTGTGTGTGTGTGTGTGTGTGTGTGTGTGTGTGTGTGTGTGTGTGTGTGTGTGTGCTTTTTACAGTAACTACTTTACTTAGTAACTTACTTCTAAATCAGTATTTTTTCTGCTTGTAATATCATTGCATTCTTTAGCTTACACTACTTTTATTAGTATTCTTGTACCTTTTATGTGTCATTTCAGTCTATAATCTTAGCGTGTGCCTATATTGCTTTGCAAATCATATTGCAGCAATTATATTCTGTACTTATTTGTAGCAACATTTTGCTCTTATATACATTAGAACTTTTAATCAGGACTGTGGCTGAAAATTATCTAAAGATCAGTCTACTTATCCAGCTAACAAAAAATGAAACAACAGTAACAAATGAATAAAATAAACATGGTGCAAGCTACTAAAATCATGATGCAAAATTACAAGTATTTTAGCAGTCAACATAACATTTATTATTCTGTTGAGAGATGCTTTAGAAAAGAAAAAATATTTCAGTCTATGTGGGGCAAATCCATTTAAATCAACAAAATGTTCAGACTTTTCTCCTTTGTGGATTACCTCTGATTAAACTGATGTAAAAGAGGGAGATGAAAGAGAGAAGAGAAGGAGGGAGGTAGTGGAAGAAAAGTGAGACAGGATATGTATAGGTGTCTGACTCTACCGGCATCACAGGTGTGTATGAATGAGATGAAGGTGACCTTGGAAGAGGTTATTTAAGTTAAAGGAATTACAACATGTGTTCCATAGGAGGGAAACTCCTCAGATGTAATCTAAAATTCTTATCTTTAGAGTTTAGGTAATTTTAGTGCTGATAAGAATATTCTTGAATACTGTAATGTCAATTAGTGATGGATCAGTCCTGTCATATGCTATTTTTGTTGCCTACCTTTATGTCATTAGGCCTTATAAAATGTTGTTCAACTGCAGTTATATTTCTGTGCAATTACTAATTTTATCTTATAATTTCATTGTTTTTCTGCTTGTACTTTGTATTATAGTGAGTAGTCTGTGCAAGGATGTGTGTATTTGTATTATAGTGAGTAGTCTGTGCAATGATGTGTGCAAAAGAATCCTAAATTGGGTGTAGGAGTATATTCTGTCTGTGAAGTAAGATATCAAGAATCACTTAACACCATGTCCTTTTATATATTTCAATCATCAAATGTCTTATTTCTTAATTTATATTTTTTCCTCTAGCATGTTCTACTTTGTGGTCTTACACTGTGTGTTAGATTCCAAAGTAAATAATGTTTGAAGGAAAGTACAAATCTGAAGCTGTAGACATTGTAGCACGTTAATGACTAAAAATAAAAAAAAGCTGGGTCAGGTTAATTATGCAGGTGAGCAAAGACACTAGAATACCATGACAATGACATCTCATAGCCTACACACAGTTCTGTAAAGGTTTGACCCTCACATCATCCATGTAAGGTAGAGAGTCCAAAAATTCTGGAAAGTCATATGCTTCCATTTATAGCAGCAATTATCTAGCAAACAGAAATGCTAAAAGTAGAAGAGCTGTTACTAAGTGCTTTGTATTTTTTTAATTTTATATATCTGTTAACCATGTAAACCCAATGGATATAACTATTCCTTTTAGGGGTGAATTGGGAGTACTGTTTGGTTAAGTGACTTGCTCAGAGTCACCCAGTAGGAGACTAAAGGTGGAAGAAAACAAACCACATACCCTGAGCCATGAATAGACTGCAATAAATAGTTTATTAAATGGTAATGAATGAACAAGTGCTAGTTGTGATTAAGTTGTGTGCAGCAGACACAGGCTCATGCAGCCAGAAGGATAATCCTATCCAAATCCAAACAAATGTCAGTCTGTCTCCAGGCAAACTTGTATCTGAGATATTCCAAATCATTACAGGCAAAACAGTAGAGGTGAGCCACACCACAGCTTCTCACATCCTGGGCAAGTTCCTGCCTGTTATATGTCACAAGGCAAAATCACCTAAATGCCATTCCATCATGGAACATTTCACTCCATCAGTCCAACGGCCATCAGTACATTATCTAGAAGAGATGGTATTCAGTCTACTGCCAGACCATGCATGCAGTAGATGAATGGATCCTGCAAGCACCATTTCTTGGCAATATGGTTGAGAATGTCATCTAGAAAACATGTGCCTTGTAGCACAAGTTTATTATGCATGACATCCCTGAAGAATACATTATAGGTGTTTACAGAACTCCACAACAGTATGTGGTTATAGGGGAAAAAAGGATTTGGACATCATCACTGACCCAGAATTTTTTAATGGTTTTCAGGAGACAGAGGTTACGTCTGGTGCATTGACTAATGACACATATTTGAAATCTTTCATTTAATTTCAAAGGAGTTCTACAACACAACATATAGACTGAGCAGAAATGTAATAGCATGAATGTTTTGTCTGCCAATGTCCTATTTCAGGTGTCTGGACACATCTGGGGGTGCTCTGCAGTCTACAAT
Source organism: Protopterus annectens (assembly GCF_019279795.1). Taxonomy (NCBI): domain Eukaryota; kingdom Metazoa; phylum Chordata; order Ceratodontiformes; family Protopteridae; genus Protopterus; species Protopterus annectens. The sequence goes on along the minus strand of NC_056748.1, from coordinate 335,390,395 downwards.
TGGGACACAATTTCAGATAGTCACTTCATACTTCACAGTAAGAATACTTAATGTAAAATATCTGGCAGGATTGTTTGCAAATTGAAAAAAAAAAAAGCCCCTAAAGGATACTGCAAGTGAAATTACCTTCATTGCATATGGTGTTAGAAGCTGAGAGGGTTTACATGAATTTGGTTTTATCTGTTTTTCATTTAAAGTCATTCACATTTATTTGTTTAAAATAGAGGAACAACATTTCTATATTTCATTCCCATAAAAAGAAAACATATATATATATATATATATATATATATATATCATATATATTATTCAATTTAAATGATTAAATGGTGTACAAGATCTGGGCTTATTGTTAAGCTTTTCACATTTTGTTTTTATAGACAATAAGAACTGAAGGCAGATAAAATATTTTTCTTTGATTAGAAAATAGTAGCACGCACACTGCTTTATATATATTCAGATGTCACTTTATGTCCTTGTACCCATTTCTTATTTCATTTGCTTAAAAAAAAACATTTTGTTTTTCTTTTTGGATTTCAGTCTCCTGAAAGCATCTAGTATTACTAGATACCACTGCCGGTTACTACTGAGAATATTTAAATGGCTTGTATGAAGTGCCAGCACAAAAATGTGAAAATACATTTTGGTGTGAAAGCCAAGAGTCATGAACATCTGTAGTGGCATGCAGCCAGCTAATGCCTGTCCTGGAAATTTGATCAATGAAGCCTAGTAGGCTTATACTTAATGGCTCGGAACAAAGAGATGCCAAATTAGTAAAGGCATAGTTCAAAATTAGGGAAAGAACAACATAATGGAAAGCATACTAAATAGTTTTACATGTTTACCTTGAGCAAGAAGGCCACATCATGCCAAACATTTCACTGTGCAATAATCAGAACAATGCTTATTTGGTAAAAAATTAAAGGTATAGAAAATGAGACAGGAAAGTGCATCTTTATCAGGGGAACAAGGTGAAATATGGCATCCCTGTTATATTAGTGAACTCACTGATTTGCGAATGCTGTTTAATCGAATGTCATTGCGCAAAATGGCAAAATACCGAAAGTACGGAACAGCGATTTTTTTTCCTAGGGAAAAAATCACTGGACCATTTTTGGGACATTGCCATTTCCTCCACTGTGGCATGATCTCAGAGCTGGTATATTTAAGTAGGGGGGGTTTGTGGGGTCCACAGTCCCCCACATTGGGGGGTGTGGGGGCAAAGCCCCCCACTTTATTTTGTGTTTGGATTTTTTTTTTGTTACGGATCAGCATTTTTTTTCCCTGGGAAAAAATCACTGATCCATGTGTTCAAAATTTTGGGTTGATTATATAGTGTTCGCAATTCAGTGTGTTCACTAATATAATATAGACCTGAAATATGAAGTACTGCTCATTGGAACATGTAGCATAATAAAACAGAACAGATGCAATCACCAGGATAATGATGTTAAGAAAGAAATGACCTCAAGAAAAGCTTTCTTTTTAGAGTTCTACCTTAAATCATGCTTATCACAGAGTTTTCCAACACATACCGGATGGTACAGCTAACCAACTAATTGAGGGAAAACAGTGAAAGCTGCAATAGAGTCAATATTATACTAACACAAGGAAACACATGATATAATCAGGAGAATACAATGAGCATAAACTGATAATGTCTTTATTTGCTAACTGGCAAAGAAAGTCCATCTGGGAAGCCCCAACTTCTTTCAAGTCTCAGGAAGAAGAGCTGCAGAAATATAATATCACATAAAGTCCTTACACATTAAAAAAATCTTTGACACGTTATAAGACAGCGCATAATATGATTCAGAGCAGAGCGAATTGTAACAATAATATACCTTGTACACAGAATAAATAATACTTTTATGAGATATTAGTTGTAAAACATACTTGTGATCATGAAGAGGGCATCTATGCATATGTATCACATGACAGTAACTGGGAAAAAATGCCTAATTCATACATGGCCAATAGCTGAACTAAAAAGGCAGTCAACCACACAAGAATTAATATAATGCCCAATTGGTTTTCAATGAAATCATGACATATACATGTAGCATGTATGTTACAGAGATATACAAGGATGCAGAAATAATTTTCAGGGAGAAAAACATGTATAATCATCACTGAAATTACTGCAGAAGCGTCAAAGTTCTACAAAGGACTAACACAGTGCTACTAGTATATAACTGCTGCCTAGATGATTATGATTGGATCTTAATTAATAACGAAGCTGTTATGAATCAGAGACAGATTTCAGAAATTCACACTGAGAATGAAACTCAACAGATGAATTTCTCAAACCTAGGTTGAGAACATATGCTAAAAACACATTATTTCTTGTAATGCACCAATATCCTACAATTAAAAAAGTGTGGCAGCAATAAAGTATTTACTAGCCTTTAAAGCCACTGATTGATTAGAGGCACATCTCTCTTTTGATTGAAATTTATATGTCAGCATGTTGTTCAGAAGAAGGAGCAATTTGGAGTACCTGTAGAAAACCAATGCAGACATATGGAAAACATACAAACTCCACACAGGCTGTGACTAGAAGTTGGACTAGAACCCTGAAGCCATAAGGCAAAGACCTCACCAGGGAACCACCATCAGTCAGAAGTGCGAACTGCATTAACATTCTTTAAAACTGATAGTTGAACTCCAATGTTAATTCCACATGATGGCTGTCTGCATTGCAGAACAAGGTGTGTTGCATCTTTTAACACTGTAAGTTGTTTTTTGATGCAGTTCTGGCATGATCACAGTCTACCTGGCAGTGCAAGGTTCATTGAGTTACAACAGTAGGCTTCATATGTACGACCATTGCTACAACAAGGTTATTCTCTTAGCATAATCAGAGCAGTCTGTGTGTTACAAATTAAATTTTCTTAGTTTAAAAAAATCAAGATATTACACATTATAAGTAAGATGATATATATAGTAAAGGTGCCTAGAATACAATTTTCAGCAACAATTAATTTATTAAGTCAATCAACAGAGACAATTCCATGGTAGTTATAGATACTTTGTGACAATATTTTGAAAGCCTTCTTTTTAGGATTCTCCCTTAAGTCATGCTTGTCACAGAGTTTTCCAACATATACCGGATACTAAGATTCTCTACATTTAGTTTTGGATTTGTATTAATTACCATTAAGAGTTCTAAATACTGTGTTTACTGCGGTGGTGGTGCTGCGGTAGCATTGTCACCTCACAGTAAGATGTTGTCCTGTTCGATTCTCAGCTAAAGCATCTTCTGTGGAGACATGCATGAATGGGCATACCTTCGTTGAAGGTTGTGCATCAGAGCTGGCAACTCGACACGTAAAAATCTACTGCCAATCATTAGCGGACCGGAGTTCCGCTGTGGCAACCCCTAACCGGGAAAAGCCGAAAGACACAACAACAACAACAAGTTCTAAATACTCTGTTTACACTGAATCTAGTGTAATAGCAAAATCATAACAAAAGTTAAGTAGAAAATATGACCTGAATTAGGAACAATTTCTTGTTAAACTCCAACCACCTGAGGCCATGATTAAGTGTTCCACAGTGCTGTGCCATGACAAATCTGGCTACGCTATTGTAAGTCACCTCAGGCCTATGGAGCAGTTGAGATTAGAGTTTTCTTAAAGATACATAGAATATAAAAGTAAAGTGATTAAGAGCAGATCAGAAGTAGATAATGATGTTAGAATCCTAATGATTTTAGCTTTTGCTTGAAGGCAGCATAGTTTTGGTCTTATAAGAACAAGGATAAACTCCTATAGTTTTAAGCCATAATTGAAGAGAATGCAAACTAGAATCAGATTTTGCATTGCCAATAATAACTACATTATATGTAAGAAGGGCTGCAGAATCATTTGAGTATTTGACCAGTTTTATTTCTTCATAATGATGGATAACACTATTCATAAAGAAAGTGAAAAGGAGAGGTCATTGTACTAGTTCTTGAGGAACTCCAACAGTTGCAGGCATCATCTGTGAGATGGCACCATTCCATCTAACTAACCATTGTCTTTCTTCCACATAATTTTGAATCATGTAGTGGTAAGGAGTGAAAAAGCATAGCTACTCAGGTTTGTGAAAACAATGCATGGACTACAATAGCAGATGCTTTGGATTGGGAGTCCAAGAATTTGGCCATGATCTATTTGTCCATGACTGTACTATACAACATCCATTAGAGAAGTATCAGTGCCTCGGTTAGGCATACAACCAGGCTGTAAATTTGATATATGGTTGTATTTGCTTAGATGTTGAAGCAGAAGTCAGTGAAGTGGTTGTGCAGCAATACATCAACCATGGGTCCACAGACTACTTACTGAATGAGAGCAGGCCATGGCTGCTACAATGGAAGTTGCCAAAAATATCCAGTAACTGTGGAGAGGGTAGTTACAGACAAGCACACAGCATGTAGGTATTTCAGTAGTGCTAGATAACCTGAAACAGTAAGAGTAGCTGCTTAATTGTACCCCTTTGTCAAGCTATAGAGAGCATCAGCTGACACCCAAAACTCAAAAAGGGACTATGGTAGCATGCTTGGCATTCTTTATGCCACCACTCACTTGTGGACATATGTACCATGCAATATACCTTTGTACAGGGCATGTAGTGTAATATGAAATAGATCACAACATGTACTCCACAGTACACTTATCTCATTATCCCTGTTTCTTCTGTACAGTGATATGTACTACAACAAGAAAGAAATCACAACCTGTACTCCAAAGTATCCTTACCTCATTCTCCCTGTTACCTGTGGACAGTGGTTTGCACTACAAAAGTAAGAAAGAAAAAAAATCACAACCTGTACTCCAAAGTATACTTACCTCATTCTCCCTGTTACCTGTGGACAGTGGTTTGCACTACAAAAGTAAGAAAGAAAAAAATCACAGCCTGTACTCCAAGTATGTTTACTTCATTCTCCCTGCTACCTGTGTAAAGTAGTATGCAGTGCAATAAGAAAGAAATCACAACTTATACTCCACAGTATAATTACCTCATTGTCACTGTTATGTATGTACAGTGGTATGCAGTGCAATAAGAAAGAAATCACAGCCTGTACTCCACAGTTTACTTACCTCATTCTCCCTGTTGCCAGTACAGTTTATTTAGCTTCCTCCTATGGTTAGGTGAATTACCTTCTGCTTTATCATCTGCTGTGCTTGCAAGTGTATGACCCTGTTCTGGGAGGTTTGCAGTATATGTTTGGCTGTATCTGGGGACAGCATGTGTTCCCTTCGGTAGATCATATAATTCGTAAGCAAGGAGCATGGCCAATAAGGGTCATGTATTATGTAAAAAGTAGAACAACACTTGGCCTCACCAATGAATTCCATTGAAGGAAGAAGCGGGGATGAATATTTTAAGGGGAATGGTAGCAATAGGCATTATACCTATGTTCATCTCCTTTTAAAATGGCGGTAATATTTGCCAGTTTCTAGATGCTGGGAACTATTCAATCCTTTATAATCTGTTAATAATGGAAATGAGTGAATAAAGGAGCTTACTGAACCTCAGAACTGTACTGCTTTAAGACATCCAAGAATACAAACAATCCAGCATGAATTTGTTAGCCAAAGAGTGAAATACAGTGTTCAAAATGCATTCTGTGCAAGCTGAGAAAAACACATTAGCTTGTTACTGTTGACCTCAGTCCAGTTTCACACCTCCATGATTTAGCTGTGATTTCCAGTACATGAATAGTTTGTTGCCAGCAAATTTTACAATTTCACAAGGTAGCAAGAATCCTGCAAACTCTGTCATGTGTATGCATTAGGTTTTAAGGTTAATTTGAATAATTATATGGGAGCTTCAAAATATTATTCAGATTTAATGGTGGATGCACTCCTTGTAGGACATTCAAAGAAGTGTCATTATGTTTTATTATTCTGGGATGTAGTATATAAAGAAAGGACATGTAATAACTTACAAGAATGCAAGTAATATCCAAATAGGTACTACAGTTTAAAAAGAGACTGTTTTTAAGGTTATGCAAACTTCACCAAATTTCTGGAACATTTGCATTTCATCACAAATATCTTGAGGACAATATAATATATAGTAACAATACAATAATTACTAGGCATCTATATAGTACTAATTTACAATAAGAATGCATGCAATACTCCATGATTTTCCTAGAACCCATTATAAAATATAATTTAATTATGTGTATCTTGACAAATCATACAATTTTAAAGTGATAAAAACTTGACAAATAGGCTTGCCTACTAATGCTAAGGTAATACATCTGGCAGGGGTGTGGTGATCTCAAGTATGGCTAGTGACTCTAGCAGCTGTGTATTACTGGGGTGGCTGGGTCACCATTTCAGCTGCATGAAGCTGACCTTCCTCTTGGGGAGGGTTGAAATAGGTGGGTTGATTGCCTTGTTCTTAGAAGAAGTTGTGACGTCCAGCCAATATCCCATCAGACTGCCACCAATAATGTGACATCCTCCACTTTAAACCTATGTCAGTAATTAACAGTAATTAATGAGTCTCAATCCCCATGACTGACTCCAGTGAGGGAGTGTCATGGAAAACACCAGAGCACAGAACACACAAGAATAAAATTCCATAATTTCCCTTAAAAGTACAACAGGAACAACCTGTATTTCCTGGGACTGGACTATATACCACTTCTCACCCCAAATGGAATCCCTTATCATACACTTCAATGCAATGTGTTCCAGTTTAAGACCGCTGACTCACTCAGAATCAATATAACTTTAAATCTCATACACCCAAACATTTATGGGAAGCCTGACACAGATGTCCAGCTGTGTCCCCTCCCAAATACAAATGGTATATGCTGCCACCAGAGTCAAACAGGTCTACATGCCCTTCAAATGGTGATCAATTATTAAAAATTAAATATCAAAATAAATGATAGCTATGACCAGACGCAGCCAGGCATTCATAGTGACCTGGGGAGTATCAAACAGGTATAAACACTTTCTAATCCCTAAAGACTACACTGATTGTCCAGCCACAATGTAAAGTAATGAAAATCATTTAATAACAAGTAAAATGATTACAAGAACATAAAGAAATAATTTTCAATAAACACCGGAATTCAATCATCAGAAATTTAAAATTAAACTGTAGGATAGAAGTCCATTTTCATAGAAAAGTTCTATCTAAATAATTAAACTTTCCTACTCTAACTAGAGAATACTGTCCCTGATCTAATCTAAAACATAACAGTAAAGCAAAGGCAGGCTTATAGTTTTTGTTGAGTCTTTTTTGGGTATCCACTGCACTGCACTGTAACTGACTACAACTCTTAAATAACTGCCCACAACTGATTTCAGCAGTCCCTTTTATAGTCCAGGTTAACAGTCTCAACTGTCTTATGTTAAAAATAATAGTCAGCTGTTTGAAAAAGCTATTTTTCCTGTCAACCATCTGTTCAAGTAATCACATAGCAACCAGGAACACTCTACTGACATCACCTACTGAGCAGCTGATTCTTCACAGACAATTTGTACTTTAGAATCTCCCTCACAAACATGTGCAATTAGAAATGTATTAAAACACTGACCGATTCTTTATACACTTTGTATAAACAAGGAAATACTCAACATTTTAAAAACTTATTTACATTTTCACAATTAGTCATGCTGGCATACAATAAAAATTAATCTGAGAATATATGCAAATCTCCTGCCAGCCATGCTAACACACATGGCAGTGTTTTCATTTTCTTCACAGAAGTATAGAAGCGTGCAAGTGCAAACATTAGTATGCATTGTGTACAGTCTGGCAAAAGGTATTTAGCATACAAGTAAACAATGGTCATCACCTTCAGTTCCATGGCTTCTAAGAGGATATAGGAAGGGAGCAGGTCATTAGAAGTAGCCCAGCTTATTACCTTAAGTTCTCTCCTGTAAGCTAGAAGTGAAATTTTAGGTCAATGTTTTATACAAAGAAAACAGAAATCTGCCATTATGAGGATGTAAATAAGAGCATCACACACATAACAAGTAAATGCTGCTGACTGCAAATCTCCTTTGTGGTGAGTAATGTGAGACCATAGACTTGTATTCTTGTGCCTCATTCCACCTAATTTAGACCAGGATGTATTCTAGCCATAGTGTCTGAGCTTATGCCCTGTGGCACTAATATGTACATGGTTTGGCTTGATACTTCATACCATTCAACTCAAATAGCTACATCCTTTTTTTAAATGCAGGATAATGCATTGGAAAAATTAATCAGTGTACAGACAGCTTGATTACCACCATCCAAAGCTGGAAAATGAAATATTTTAAACTACCATCTTAGTAGCATATCACCTAACTTCGTTGGCATGCAATTTTGGTTTCAGAATGTGAGATAGAAAGAAGAATCCAATCTAGAAGTGGTATATTTTAATACATAGTTCTTGAGTCTGTTGTTTATGTACACATGATGACCTTACCTTCACTGCTACAGTATTCTTAACATATAGGGAATCCCTGCCATGGAAGCCTAATGTCCTACCAGTCTACCAAAGACTCCTGTTGCTTTAAAGGTACATGGAACATCACCCAAATGTTCCTTGTGTAGCATAGGGCATAAAGGTAATGTTTAGGACAACCATAGTCTGAACTTCTTTGCCGCCAGTCTGAACATATCTTTTTACTATCAGTCTGTTTACCTGCGACTGTTTTCTGCCAACTGAATGCATTTTCATTATCCAGTGACTATATACACCTGTTTCCTGACTTCTTTGCAGATATGTGTCCTGTTGGGATTTTTGCTTTTTCTTGTCTTGTTTTGTGCTCATTGAGGTTAATGTCATCAAGAAAGGGTAAATGCCAGTGTGGGAGACAGATTCTTCATAAACCCGCCATGATAAGCGTCTTTTTTTTCTAGGAGCTTTTCATGACCATACATCTTGTTCAATTTGTTAGGCTTTCGACCCCATAAACCCTTTGCAGTAAACCTTCTTCCCTTTCCTTGTAACTTGAGAATCAGTGTCTTAAGCTTCTCGCTAAAGATGCAATGGAAGGAATCTCCTGCCCAGAGGGTAAGCTGTTAGGGATGAAGGAGGTGAAAAAGGTAGGACTGGAATCTTCTGCTTTCCAGCCTCTGCCAGGTGTTTCTCCAAAGGTCGTAACAAACCTAAAGATTCCCCCACACTGTGTTACCATTATTCTCTGCCATGACCGTGTTGGAGGCCGGTGAGGATCTGGCTGGTAGCACATCCAAAGATCTGAAGAAGCGTACAGTGTGTACGAGAAAGCGCTCATCTTTCCTGTTCTTTTGTACTAATAAAGACGTATTTTGTTGCTGCATCATCGTGGAGTTCCTCATCCTTGTTTTTTCCAATATTTTTATCTGTTCGTGTTTTGGAGGTGAGGACCTTGGAGGTTTATTGCTGGGATTGTGTTATATACATCCAAAGAAGCTTTGCAGGCATCTGTCTCAGATGTCCAGGGGGAACCACGGTTGATTTTTTCCAAAGGGTCTAGGGAAGTTCCCCTATTTTTAGTTGGGGAAGAAGTTCCTGCTATGGTTCTCGACTATCATCCTGGGTCTGAGCCTTCACAGTTTTTTGGAGGGGATGTTCCCTTAAAAAAGTAACAAAAACTTAAAAATGTTTCCTCTGCTCTGATGGATCCACAAAGTCACTGGCAGGCTTTTTTTAGGGGCTATTTACTGTTTTAATGTACTTAAAGCCTCTTCAAGAGGATTTAGTTCCTGTTCCTCCTCCTTGGTCCTCTACTACCCTTTAAAAGGCCTGGATAACTGGATTTGTCTGACAATGAGTCAGATTCTGATGACAAATTCTTGACTTATTCTACTCAAATTCCTTCTCCTTCAGACTGTGGGTCAGAGAAGGAGTAATCTATTAGTCCTGATGTTCCTTTTGAGTAAATTTCTTTTGGGGACACAATCTCTAACATGATGGATTTTTTTTTTCAAGTGGGATTATGCTCAGGTCTCTGATATCCATAATAGGTACTATGAGTTGCTGCAGTTGGAATCTCCTAAGCCTGTGGCTATTCCTCCTGTTTTGGCTGCTTTACTGGATGCTTTTTCCAATGCCTCCCATGTGCCTTGACCCTGCTCCCAAGAAACCTGACAGGGTTTATAGGGTGCCTGAGGACTGTTATTTTTTTATAAAAATATCTTGCTGCTGACCCCTCTGTTAGTGTCTGTAGCCTCTGATAAGCCATCTCAATTGCTTCGTTTGGCCAAGTTATTGCCTTCTGACAAGGACAGAAGAGCTATGAAAAGGCTGAGCAAGAAGGTTTACACTTCTGCTACACTAACTCTTACTGCTATTAATTATCAGACCTATATGTCTAGGCTTTTGTTGACTCTTCTTTCTCAAGCCTGTTAACTTATTTCTGATTTTCCAGACTCTGAGGATAAAACTTCTGTTCTTTCCTTGCTAGGGACTTCCTCTCAGGTTGTTCATCATTCTATTAAATGTAGTTATGATGCAGCAGATGCCTATTCTAGTTTTTGGTTCAATGATGAGGATGTATTCTTGGCTTAGGCTTCAACCTCTACATGATGATATTAAGATAAAGTTGATGGATGCTTTTCTGGATTCTAAGCTTTTGTTTTAGGAAGCTGCTTCTGGTTTAAGTCCCTTCAGGATAAGAGTAAGGCCTTACAGGAGCTTAAACATGTGTTTGTTTCTCATGTGCTTAAACTTCAGAGAAACTAGCCACTAAGCCTGCCTTTGTTCATAGGCAATCCTGCCCTTCTACTTAAAGTAAGAAGAGTGGCAAATGGTTTCCTCCTGCTAAGGCTCCTCAGTTTTCAGTGACTCCGAAGCCTTCCTTTCAAGACAAACCAGGTGCTGTATGACTATCCATCCCTTCTGAGCCACATTCCTCTTTCTCTTTGCCTTTCGCTTTCTCTTCCTGTTTGGCTTCAGATCACTCAGGATTCTTGGGTTCTGTCAATAATCATTAAGGGTACTTCATGGTGTGGAAATCTCATCCATCTTTTATGGGCATTCCTCAGCCTCCTCAGGAACAACTTTGTTTATTTTCCCAGAGGTTCTTCAAAATCTTTTGACTTAGGGTACTATTCAAGAGGTGTCTGTGTCCCAAAGAGGAAAGGGTTCTACTCCAAACTGTTTCTAGTGCCCAGGAAAGGGGGCACTTGGAGACCTATTCTAGACCTTTCTCATCTAAACACTTTTCTAAAAGTGCCTTCCTTTTGCATGTTGTCCCTTCAGATTCTGCTTCTTCTCTTGCTCCCTCAGGCCTACGTGGTGTCTGTGGATCTCAAGTATGCTTATTTCCATATCCCGATCCATCTTGTTTTCAGGAAGTGTTTGTGTTTCTCTGTTGCTTTCTGGTATTTTCAGTCCTTTGCTTTGCCCTTTGGCCTTTCTACTGACCCAAGAGTGTTCACCAAATGCCTTTCTCCTGTGATTGCTTTTTTGAAGGCTTCAAGGGATACAAATATTCCTTACTTGGATGACCTGTTGATTCAGGAATCCTCTCCAGAGACCCTTTTGAAAAATCTTCATTTTGCCATTTCTCTTCTTCAGAGTCTGGGGTTCATTAAAATTTCAAAAACTCTTCTCTGACTCCTTCTCAGGATCATGTTTTTCTGGGTTGCAGGATTCAGATGGTGCCAATACAGGCTTCTCTGCCCCCTCCAAAGGCCTTAACTCTCATTTCTTTCTTTCATACTCTTCTCACTCTGGCTTTCATTACCGTCAGGGAGTTTCTGAGAGCTATAGGTTTCTTGGCATCCATCATTCTGTTGCTTCCTCTGGCCAAACTTCACATGAGAAAGTTTCAGTGGTTTCTGAAGTCAGTGTGGCTTCAACATGAACATCCTTTAGACTTTGCATTTCCTCTTCATCCTTGACTCATACAGGAACTTCACTGGTGGATTCAACGGTTGTCTCTGAATCCAGGGATCAGTTTTCATCCCCCTCTTTCCTCTCAGGAATTGTTCACAGACACTTCAGACATGGAATCAGAGGTGACATTTGGCTCCCTAAAAGTTCAGGGGGTGTGGTTGCCTTGTCAGTAGAAGGAGCACATCAGTGTCAAAGACATGAAATCTCTTCTGCTGGCTCTTCAGGCCTTTCATCCTCTTTTATCTCCAGGGCTTCTCAAGGTGTTCACAGACAATACCACAGTGATGTGGTATATCAACAAACAGTGAAGAATGAGATCTTATCTTCTTTGCTAGTTGGCACTTCTGGTATGGGATCTTGCTATCAAGTATCAAGTGACTCTTCAGGCAGTTAACATTCCTTCCTGTCAGAATATTGTGGCAGGTACTCTGAGCAGGTCCTTAACTCAGTCCCATGAATGGATGCTTCACATGGATGTGTTTCTGGACATTATCCATCAGTGGGGTGCTCTTCAAGTGGATCTTTTTGCCTCTCCTCTGGACAGACAACTTCTTCTGTTTTGGCCAGAGTCAGAGGTCCTCTGGTAGGGAAGGTGGATGCCCTCTCATTTTCTCGGAAGCAGATGTCTCTTTATGTATTTCCTACCCTTCCTCTCATTCTGAAAGCCCTATTAAAAATTCAACAGGATGCTTCCAAAATCTTGCTGGTGACTCTCTTTTGGCCGTGACAGCAGTGGTTCCCTCTTCTTCTGCATTTAGCCAGGGGCAATCATCACAAATTACCTCAAAGGGTGGATCTACTCTTGCAAGACAAGGGATTTCTCATCCATCTCCATCTGTCCATGCTTCTTCATAGACATCTTTTTTTTTCCTGAGGAAGTGCTGCAAGTTCTGCAGGAGGACAGGAAACCTACTACTAGAAAATCCTACTTATCCAAATGGAAGAGGTTTTCTATTTGGTGTCTCTCTCATATCCTGGACCCATTTACTGTGGATGCTCTTTTGGTTCACTGTTATTTGTGTGAGTTGCTTAATGCTGGTTTTGCCTATTCTATTAAGGCCCACTTATCAGCTATCTATGCTTTTCTGCCTTTTCTCCTCCTTTGGCTTCTAAATTTGAGATGAATACATTTCTTAAAGGCATCCTTAACATTACACCTCCCAGGAAGCCTGTTCTTCCTCCCTAGAATCTTAATTTTGTTTTGGAGAATTTGGCTAAGGCTCCTTTTGAGCCTATTGCTTCAGCTTCCTTGCAACATTGTTCCTGGAGGACTGTTCTTTTGTTAGATCTTAGTTCTGCCAGATGGGTGTCTGAGTTACAGGCCCTTATGGCTTGTCCTCCTTTTTTGATCTTTCATGAGGTCAGGGTTTCCTTGCCCACTAACCCTTCTTTATTGCTTAAATTGATTAATGTGCTATTGTTGAATCAGTCTGTTAATTTGCCTATTTTTTTGCCCTCTCTGCAAACTGACAGTGCGAAGGTGCTGCATACTTTGGATGTGCATAGGCAACTCAAAGTTTATTTGAATAAGACTAGGGCTGTTATAAAATCTGATCAGTTATCTGTTTCTTTTCATCCTAGATCTTTGGGACTTGCTGTAATAAGCAAATGATTTCTTGGATTTCTAAGGATATTTCTTTTTGTTACACTTTTCATGGCAAGAGCCTTCCTTCTTCAGTCAAGGCTTATTCTACTAGAGCTGTGGCTTCTTCTGGTGCTTTTTTCAAGAGCTTAGATACTAACTCTATTCTTGAAGCAGCTATTTGGACCTCTGTGCATACCTTTACCAAGCACTACAAGTTGGATGGTATCTCTAGAACTAGGGCTGGTTTTGGTAGTGCAGTTTTTTATAACTTTTTAGGAGAGTTTTGTGCTCCTCCCCCCCCAACCCTAGTTTCCTCTTGAGCTTTGGCACTCTCCCATATGTTAAGAACACTGGAGCAGTGAGTGCAAGGACATTGTACAGTTGTGCAAAATCTTACCATAATGGTAAATGTCCTTGCCTTCACTGCTGCAGTTATCGCTCCTTCCCTCCTTCCGCCTAGTCCTTTGTCTTCCTGGATATACAGATTACATCTTGGGTTCCTTGGACTGGTTTTCCTACTGGGGCAATAAGTTCTGACTGTCGTAGACCTGAACATCAGCTTTATGCCCTATGCTACACAAGGAGCATTTGGGTGATGTTTGGTGAACCTTTAAAGCAAAAGGAGTCTTTGCTAGACTGGCCAGATGTCAGGCTTCCATGGCAGGGAATCCCCATATGTTAAGAATCCTGCAGCAGTGAAGGCAAGGACATCTACCATTATGGTAAGATTTTACACAACTGTACTTTTCTCTGTGAGTCTGTGCTGGTACTGCTGGTGATACAGAGATAGGGATCTGAACTGCAACTTTTTATATTTTCCATACTGCTTTCTACAAATTTACCATTAGTTGGTATAGTGATGCAAGTATATATAAGAGACACACATACATTTGTTTGTATTTTTATGCCTCACTGTAAGACTACACATGCTAGTATGCATACCTCTCAATCTTCAGACTCGGAAACTGGGGGCAAAGTTCTTGAAAACTAGAGAAAACTGTCTAGAAGCTTCTGCTCTGATGTGCTCATTTCTTCATCTCTTTTACAGTGTGCATCCTACCACCTGTCTCAAGCAATTTATCTCCATCACCTCTAGCTTCCTCATCTGCTCTGCTTTCAGTGCCCCAGTTTCCATACCATACAGTAGTAGTGGTCCCACCATTGTTTTGTACACCTTACTTTTCAGCTTGTTTGGCATTCTTCTTTCATACATGACACCTGACACTATGTCAGTTGACTGCAGTTCCACTAATTCTAGCTTTGATCTCCTCATTCAGACTTCCCTTCTCCTCAACTGCCCATTCCAGGTACCTGAAGTAGTTAACCTGTGCTACAAGTTTCCCTTCTATCTCAGTTCAAAACTGCTTCTGATTTCCACTATTTTCAGTCATTACAACTGTCTTATCTGTACTTATTATTATAGATTATACTCATATTATACTTTATTATTATTAGATTATTATATTATTAGATTATACCCACATTATATTATACTCAACTAGGATCGCTTGTTTATGTGTTTCAGTAAAGGATATTCCATTTTTTACTCAACTGTGAACTACCTACTGTTTTATTATTTTGAAGTATGTATTTTAAAGTTCAGTTTTTGTTAGTGAACTAGGTGCATAACATATTTCAAGGAGTGAACTTCACACCCTCCACACTGTGAAGTTTCTGCTTGTTTTTTTTTTTTTTTAATCCGTACTTAATTTCATCTTGTGTGCCTTCAGCTTTTCAGTTAATTCCACCATCATTTGTTAAAGTTCTTGTTCAGAGTCTGCCTGAAAGCCACATCACATGCATACAGTAACTTTGTTGACCCCCACCCCACTTCTTTGCTAATTTAGTCCGTCACTAATATGAAAAGCAATGGGCTCAGTACTGCACCCTCATGAAATCCAATCCCAGTGGGAAACCCTCTATGAGACCAAGCACTGTTCATCCTTGTGTGATTGAGTCTTTATATAAAGCCTGCACTAATTCTGCCAATGTTTCTTGAACTTCAGACTATCACAGAACAGTCCAAATCAGCTTTCTTGGGACCTTGTCATATATTTTCTTCAAGTCTATGCCTAGATGGACTCTCTTCTCATCTGTAGATTTTTCTTAACTATCTGTTGCACTGCTAACATCAGGTAGGTTGTGCTGCATCCTGATCTGAATCTGATGTGCTCATCTCCCATCTTACCTTCTACTATTCTGCATATTCATTTATCAATCACAGTCTCTAGAACTTTCAAGCAGTGTGACAGAGTTTGATACCTCTTTGCTGCCCACAGATGTGGGCACACCTTTGTTCTTGTACACTGGCACTAGTATGCTTATTCTCCAGTAATCTGGGATACATCTTTCTCTCCATACTGCTATGAATATCCCCAGAAGCCATTTCTCCACTTATTCACCCAATATTTGGTTGGTGATCATACATGATCATATCTGCGGTGACCTCTTGTTAACCTGTTGCTTTCCCTGACTTAATTTTCCTTAGTAGTGTTCTTACGTCTTCTATGGTGGGCTCCATTTCTTCTGTCATCATAGGCTGTGTCTGAGGTGCCAAATGCTGAATCACTTTCCAGAAACTGGTAGAGTGTCTCTGATGCCTTGTTCTTCACTATTGCAATTGCTCTCTTACCCTTTTTGTTAGCCAACCAGAATTTCTTCTTAACCTGGTCCAGCTTTTCTATCTCCTACTTTTTCCTACACTCCTCCTTTCTTTTGATGACTTCTGCATTCAACCACCAACTTACGTACCTTTTTTTATACCTGGCTTGGCCAGATATCTTTTGTATAGTTCTCACACATGCTGTTTTGAGGTGATGTCACCCTATTTCCTTTTCTTTCTGAGGTGCTATCTCCCTGAGTATTTTCTTGAATTATTATGCTTTCCCTCAAATCAACTTCCAGGTCTTCAGCTCAGTCTCTGTTTATTTATGTATTGACATTTGTTGACCAGGAAACCCCCTGGGCCAGAAAGCCCTATTTTCAGTGGATGTCCAGGGAGAAAAGTTCCACATTTTCTCTGCTTCTGAGATTTTTCTGACACTGTTGACCTTAGCGACTTCTCTAACCACTGATTAGTAGATTATGTTGTATGCTGAGGTGAAAAACACATTCAGTATTTACTCATAATCTTTATAAGATCATTTAGTCAGTACCCTTGCTAATAGCAAGTATTTATTTAATTTTTTGACCATAATTACTTATATTGTAGTTATATCAAATAACTGAGGACATGAGTAACAACTTACTATAAATAATGAGAACCATACATCCAGCCTAGGAACTGCTTACAGATGCCTGTTACTGGCCAGGTGGGCAGTTAAGATACAGTAAAGATTTTTTGATTCTTTGGACAGCTATCTTTGAACTAATTATTAGTATGTCAATATAATCAGTTGCTGACTCGATGCAGCAGTACGTGTTCCAATGAGAGAACAGAACCCAGTAGATTCATTTAGTAGTCCACTTTGCAAATTCATCAGAAAACTTTTTAAAAAATGCAACACATATCACCTCAACCTTTAAACAATCAGTACTGTTATGTCTAAATTCATTGTGTCTTTGTGATAGTGTCATGAATAAGACTCAATTCCTTTAATATCTCTAGTTCCCTGAGCAAAGGTAACCATTTATCTCCAGAACAAAAATCCAAACTTTTACTATAACATTTAATTATCTCTGAATATTTACTTATACAGATAA
This sequence comes from Protopterus annectens, assembly GCF_019279795.1. Classification (NCBI taxonomy): domain Eukaryota; kingdom Metazoa; phylum Chordata; order Ceratodontiformes; family Protopteridae; genus Protopterus; species Protopterus annectens. Next base: position 335,373,272 of record NC_056748.1, on the reverse strand, counting down.
TAGCCAATGACTCCACACTTCTAATCCTAAGAACTCTCGTCTCCCTCAGAAATATTCTTTTTAAAAGGCACATGCAATGCAAGGCAGCACAGCAAATCCAAAGGTGGTGCTGCTTGGATGAGAGACACAGAAGCAATATTAATATATTACTGTAAGAATAGTGCAGGAACAGTGACAGAATATGTTGCAAAAAGTTAAATAAATGTATTAGGCAGCTTTTTCTGAGCAGGATGTCAATTACTAAAAATAATTCCATCAAATGAGACATAAGCAGCTTGTACAGATGAGCAGGCACAAACCTTTGTCATTGCAGGATATGGGACAAATGTACATACAATCAAGAAAAAGGGAGAAGTTTTCATTTTAACTTAAAAACAGAAATTCTGAAAAAAAAATTAGGAGAAATAAGAGACTGTCTAACAAGATATACAGTTTTAATGCTTTATATGCTTTTGTACAACAAACACTTTTGACTGTTGCATAATGTAAATAAAGGCAAAATGTCACACATATATTGCACCACAAAACATTTATGTAATTTTAACATTCCAATGGTTTCTGTAAATATTTACATTTTATTTCTATATAGTACTTGGAGTGTCTCCATTTGTATGTCATTCATATAAAAAACTCAAGTATTGCATTGCAAAGTGTTGGCATACTAACTTGAAAAAGGCCTGTTCAACTGGCATTGATATACTTTTATACAGAGAGAGTCAGTAATGAACTTTCTGTAGTAATACAGAATTATGGGTTTACATGGGTCTAGGACTAATGCTCGAAGACACCTTTCCATAAATCGGAAACGGCCAAGCACAGTTTCGCAAAAGTGCCTTTTCACCAAAAAAAAGCACTTTCGCAAAACTGTACTAAAAAAAAAAAAATGAGGAAATGTCTGTTGCTGAGATCATGGCACAATGGGGATAAGGGAATATTCCCTTTTCCCTACTATAGTGCGATCTCGGAGTGAGAATATAAAAGTAGGAGGGGTGTGGGGGGTGCTGGGGGGCTTTCCCCCTGCGTAAACATGATTAATGTTTTTTTTTTTTTTTTTTTTATGTTATTTGTTTTTTTAATTGAGTTTCGTGAAAGTTCTTTTGCGAAACTGTGCTCGGCCATTTCCAATTTGTGGAAACATGTCTTGGAGCATTAGTCCTAGATCCGTTTACACACTTGTAAAAGATTTTCTTAATGTTTAAGGAAAGCATCATGGTACTGAAAGAAATAAAAAGTCTGTGGATTAATGCCATTACTGCATTATAATGAATTACTCAATGAACTGTGAAAAGTTATGCAATCTATCTAAAGGAACTCTTTCCACTGATATAACAGTGAGGCAATGAAGAATGTGGCAGCCTTAAACTCCTAACTTTTAGATATTTTGTAAGAAGTATACACCACCACCTTGCATGTGTTGAGAGGAGAATGCATATACATGGGATTATGTTTAGTTTTTTTATCACTTTTCCTCAACAAAGCCTTAAAATTAAACATCTTATAGAAAATAATATTCTGCCTTAGTCCTTATTACCACTTCTTGCTTTTGTCATTTTTTCACCCTTCTTTTTTCTTTTTTTATGTAAACAGCTTTCTATTACCTGAGCAGAAACCCAGTGTTCCACAGATCAACAGCATATGTAATGTGAAGTGGTATTCTAATTAATATTCAGATCACTATACTTGTAGAAGTATAAACACAGGACTGGCATTTTGCTTAACAATTCTGGGTATGAAGAAAGGCTGTTATTACTAAACCTGTTTAATATTTCATATAGATGGCTGACAGATAATTTGCTATTGGTATATGAGACTCTCTGCGATGGTTACCAATTTTAGTGTCTCTTGTTTGAGAACTGAAAATGCTGAGGTGGAACAGTGAGGCTACACAGAAACTGGAGCAGTAATAATATAACATCCATCTGGACTGGTTCTTGAAGACAGTAAGCTGATAGCTAGAATGACATCTGTGATGCCATATCATTTTAGTAATTCAATGAGAAGTTTTTATTGAACATCTGGGTACATTACAGGTATCAAGAAGAAAATTTTCAACAAACAACAGAGTGAAGTATTTCTGAATGCCTGAATTTAAAATGTAAGTCGATTTAGGAATGGGATTAATTCATGCCTCAGCATTCAAAAAAAGCAAGAGTCTTCTGGTTACAGATTAAATGCTTTTTGCTTTATCCTTTGTATATATTGCACTTTTCTTCATTTGATAACATAAAGTCAGATTTGATTGCTGTAAGTAGTGTGACTTAGTAAAAAAACATATACGCAACAATGTGTGTGTGTGTGTGTGTGTAGCTATGCAAATAAGAGTATTGACAGGCATAGCCTAGAACAAGTGGCATTGTTTTCTTACATTTCACAGTAGCAAATGATTAATGAACTTAGGGTACAGACAATGGCTATCATGGGAAATATACAGCTTTACCTTGTTAAGGTATCTGTCATCCCTGTTAGAAGCATTTATCAGCTACTGTACATGTTGTACAGTTTAACATGCATTTTTTTTCTTTTTATTGTTGTTGTACATGATGTACAGTTTAATGTGCATTTTTTATTTTCTTTTAATTACACCTTCAGACCTTTGGATACAATTCTGTCAGCATTACTGAAAAAATAATGTAAATGATAGCCAGAACTCAGAAGTACTATGGCATGGACATTTTTCCAGTGTAGCATACATTTTTAAAACATAGTTATAATACAGCATTACCAACAACTTTCACCATCTTTTGCTTCTACATACACGTTGATTTAATTCTAAAAGTCCAAAATCCAAGATAAAAAAAAACTAAGAAATTAAAACAAACACAACTGGCAACTTCAGTTAAGCCGTGGTGGTATGGCAGTAACGTTGTTACCTCACAGCAAGAGGTTCTCCCGTTCGATTCTCAACTTGGCTTGGGAGTGCCTTCTGTGTGGAGTCTGCATGTCCTCCCTGCAGTTGGGTAGCGTTTGAAAGACATGCGTGCATAAATGGGCATGCCTTCGTTGAAGGTTGGGTGTCAAGCTGGCACCTCGGCATTTCGTAAAAATCTACTGCCAATCATTAGCGGACCAGAGTTCCGCTGTGGCGACCCCTTACCGGGAAAAAGCCGAAAGACAAACAAACAAACAACTGGCAACTTCAGTGAAAACTAAATCCACAAAGTTTAATGAAGCTCTTTTCGTCCAAAAACGTCTTTGAACTTCATCAGATACTAACATTTACAAAAGTCAAGTTTAAATAGTCATGTTTAACCATGATTAAAATTAGCTGGTCTCTCCATCTTAAAATTTAAAGGAACAGTAATTAAAATAGCATTGAACATAATATGCATTTTCTTGTTCTTTAAAACTGCCTTATTTAACAAGCAAGTGAATACATTTATCGCAGCAGCAATATGGTGAAAAGCATATAAGAAAATTGTGTAAAAATGTAAAGAGTCTTCTCATTTATCTAACCTTACATTATAAACATTTTCAAGTGAAAAATGAATAAGTAAAACATAATTTATATAATGTTGTTACTACAGTATTTCATCTTATTAAACTTTTCAGTTTTAAACAACATGTGATAGAAGGGGTGTACCTGATAACACCGACATGCCAAAACACCGACAACGAAATAACCAACACGACAAAACTGAAAGAAACCGAAAGTTCAAAAACACGAAACTTCACATGCCCGACAAACCACAATAACGACAATCAACAAAACAAATACCTTTCCCGAAAAACACACACACAACACAAGCACACCAAAAACTTTACAAACCTACACTAAACCTTCCATACACAACTATCTATGCACTAACCTTAACCCAAACCCTAACTCTAAAGTCCGTCACTATCGCACACTTACCTTACCCGCTCCCTAACCCTAACTCACTTAATCCACCCCTAACCCTTAAGTCTGTCACTATCGCACACTTACCTTACCCGCACCCTAACCCTAACTCACTTAACCCTCCCCTAAACCTAAAGTCTGTCACTATCGCACACTTACCTGACCCGCACCCTACCCTAACGTCCGTCAGTATCACATACTTACTTTACCCACACCCTGAACCTAACGTCCGTCCCTATCGCACACTTACCTTAACATGGTGTTCTCAGCATCAGGATTCTCACCTTTCGATCATCTCCATTACCAATCTTCCGGTGTCGGTGTTCTCGTTGTAGGCGTTGTGGACTTTTAGCATTTTCAGGTAGACCCGATAGAAGACATGTCGTTCAATCCTGGAAAGTTATAAGCATTGAGACGAATTTGCCAGAGCAATTCCAACTTTTCTAATAATAAGGTGAATGGACCCCCTCTTGGATTACTGTCCACTTGATCAAGTATCCAGAAATTAAAAGCATGTTCTGGATATTGTTCTATATGCTTTGCTAAAGCATTGTCCAGTTTGTGTTTATTAATACAATATATATGTTCATATATGCAGTCTCTCATTCTACGCTTGGTTTTACTGACGTAGAATGAGTCACAATTTTGACATTTAGCCACATATACGTTCATTTTGGAGTTGCAATTAACTTTACTTCTGTTACTCAAATGAGTGTTGTTTATGTGCAGTGATGCACCTACATTAATGTAATTGCAATAGGGGCAACTACCACATTGTTTCATCCCTCACCTAAAAATATATTCTTGAGTGTTCTACCCTTCCTAGTAATGAATCTTGGTTCTGTACCCAATTTGTCCACTATTAGTTTGTCCACTAACAGAATATTCCAATTTTTTTATCAATATGTTTTTTATGTGATGATAATCAAGGTTAAAAGTTGTAATATAACTCATTGTGAAATCAATTTGGCTTGTACCTGTCCCAATGATTGTGTCCTGGACCTTATTTTCCATATCAACCTGACTACCATTCATAGAATAGTCATTCAACCCAGTAGGGTGTTGTATACTCAGAATGGGTATGTACACACCATTAATTCTTTTCTCCACAATTTCTTCTATTAGTTTGTCAATCAAAGTACTCGGGTATGCTCTTTTTTTCAAGAATAATTTTTTCAAGAACTGGCATTCACTATGGAAATACTCATCTGTAGACACCATTCTGGCAGCCGTTACTAATTGGCCCTTTACCACCAATCTCTTTTGGTGGTAAGGGTGTGTGTTTGAATAAGATGGTTTCCTATAAATTTTTTCTTGGTATCTTTTTTCAACATAATTGTTGGTAAGTTGGACATCTAAGAATGCTGTTTCATTTGGGTCAAAATTATATGTAAACACTAAGAAGTCTGTAGTGTCATTAAAATAATCAATGAGATTTTTTGCCTCTTCATGTTTCCCTTTTATTAGTAAAAAGAAGTCATCCAAATAGCGTGTAAAATGAATTATTCCTTCCTCATTGAGTACAAATTGATGTTCCCAGTAACTCATAACCAAATTCACAAAGCTAGAGCCACAGGGGGAACCCATGGCTACTCCACTTTTTTGCAGGTAATAGTTTCCTTTAAAATAAATGTAATTGTGGGATAAAACTATGTCTAGAAGTTCTTCCACTAGACTGATGTCATTCTGGGGAGCCCCTTTTTTCCTTAGTAATTGACTAACCCACTCTATGCCCAATGCTTCTGGTATTGACATGTATAAGTCCTTTACGTCTACTGTAAGGAAGTTGTACTGTTTGTCATACTTCAAGTCATAAATTTTTTGCAGGAATGACCATGAATCTTTATATATTACTTCTTCTGTTATTACATATTTTTTAAGTATATTGTCTATCACTTTAGCACATGCATATGTGGCAGAATTCCTGCCATCAACTATAGGTCTAAGTGGAGGGTCAAATAAACATTTATGGATTTAGGGGACCCCAAACATTGTGGGTGCCACTGGTGTTAGCACTATCATGTAGCTGTACATGTCTATATCTATCTTTCCCCTCTATGAATGAATCATTAATGTAGATTTTAATACATTCATTAGCTGTGTTGAATCCATTAAGGGATGCTTTCTGATATGAACTAGAAGCTAACATTGATTCTATTTTAGTTTCATAGTCATCTAAATCCATAAATATAAGGCCTCCACCTTTGTCGGGCTTCAAGACGTGTACCTTAGCTGATCTTATCAAGTTGAACCATGCTTGCTCATCTTTAGTTAAATTAGACTCATAAGCCTTGAATCTATTTTCCTTTTGGTATGTTCTTATGTCCAGTTCACATATCTTTTCAAATGTATGTAACAATTTGTGCAAAGGGGGATTGTATGTACTTGATATTCTATATTGTGCTTGTGATTGTGCAACTGTGTTACCCAATGACAATTTTAAATTACGTTTCCTAACATACATTTTCAAATCAAGAATGCTGTTAGATATGTCCATTCTCCTAGCTGGTATAAAAGTCATTCCATTAGCTAAGGTGTTAGCTATCTCATCAAAAATATCCAATGTAGAGAAGTTATAAACAAAAAAGTCACCTTCCATATTCAAAATTATAGCTGGCATTTCTGTAATGTTGTTATCCAAATTCTCCATTACTTCCATTTGTTGTGCTTTTTCCTCTGGTTCTGTCTGTTTTGCTGGCCTCCCCTCAAAAAACCCTGATAATTATTGTTCTGTTGATCGTTGGCAAGATTCTGTTGACCATTCCAGTTTTGTATACGCTCGCTTCTTCTTGGACCCTCATCCTGGTTATTGGGAGCATCAAAACTGCTGTGCTGTAATTCTGTAACATTCTGCTGAAGCCAGTGTTCAGAACTATTGTTCGCCATTGCATTTTGTAAATACCCACCCCTCTGCATGTACTCCTAATTTCCTGTTACACTATGTGGTTGACTGGCATTTGCGCTAGCCCGCCTCTCCACACTTCTGCAACTGATGGGCATGGATGTCCTATACCGTTCTGGTATTGCTGGCTATCACGCTCAAGTTTTTTGACCTTAGTGGCTTTAGTATTGTTCAAATGAAAATCAATTGACTGGAAAATATGAGAATACTCGTATTTATACTGTTCAAAATCAGCATGAGTTTTTATTTGAACTTCCAGGACAAATGCTATATCCATTAGCTGTAATGTTTACACATGAGATCTAGAAGATCCAGTCCTTGTTTATTAAATAATTTTATTAGCTCCTGGTGGAATAAAGAATCAGGTATCAGACCAGTAAGGTATTGATACATTCTCACACCCTTCTGTACAATTTTAGCTCTTATACAGTCTTGGAAGTATTTAACTTCCAAGTGGAGTTTCTTGTATTTAAGCAAGTTCTGATCTAAGTTGTTTAGTAAGTCAGTTATGTTCAGCGTATCTCTAGCCGAGTTCCCATCCAAATTAAATTCACTGTTGTGAGAAAGGCCAAATAGACTTGTATGCCAATCTTTTAAAGTAGGGACCCCAGTAAGCCCTGGGACATGGTTGTCAATAGACCTTTGTCTCGGTAAACTGCTGTTTGATAGCATTTGGCTGCCAGCCTGAGTGCTGACAATTCCGTTCTGACTTGCATTACCAGAAAATGAAGTGGAATGCTGGTTCACATTATTGAGCAATGCTTGTGTAGTAATTACATTTACATTTGGTTCCTTGTTACCTTGATAAATTATTTGCTGCTGCTGAGTGGTGGTACCATTTGTAACAACTCTCATTTGGTTCTGCTGATGTTGCTGCTGCTCATCTTGTGTTAGTAAGCCATTAGTAGAGCCATTTATAGAATCCACTTGTTGTGACAGGTGTTCTACTTGCTGTGACAAGGCATGTACTAACACAGTAAGTTGACTCATGGCCTCAGTTTCTTTTGTAGAATCCATAAGCATTTTCAAGGATGAGTCCAGTGCATTGGTTGCCATGTTGCATGAACAAACATTTAAAAAATCCAGGATACAAAAAACTAAGAAATTGAAACAAAAACAACTGGCAACTTCACTGAAGACTAAATCCACAAAGTTTAATGGAGTGCTTTTCGTCCAAAGCTTCTTTGAACTTCATCAGATACTAACATTTACAAAAATCAAGTTTAAATAGTCATGTTTAACCATGATTAAAATCAGCTGGTCTCCCCATCTTAAAATTTAAAGGAACAGTAGTTAAAATAGCATTGTGAACATAATATGCATTTTCCTGTTCTTTAAAACTGCCTTATTTAACAAGCAAATGAATACATTTATCACAGCAGCAATATGGTGAAAATCATATACGGAAATTGTGTAAAAATGTAAAGAGTCTCCTCATTTATCTAACCTTACATTATAAACATTTTCAAGTGGAAAATTAATAAGTAAAACATAATGTCTATAATGTTGTTACTACAGTATTTCATCTCATTAAACTTTTCAGTTTTAAACAACATGTGATAGAACACATACCGTTCAATCCTTGAAAGTTATAAGCATTGAGACGAATTTGCAAGATCACTTTCAACTTTTCTAATAATAAGGTGAATGGACCCCCTCTTGGATTACTATCCACTTGGTAAAGTATCCAGAATTTAAATGCATGTTCTGGATATTGTTCTATATGCTTTGCTAAAGCATTGTCCATTTTGTGTTTATTAATACAATATATATGTTTGTATATGCAGTCTCTCATTCTACGCTCGGTTTTACCAACATAGAATGAGTCACAATTTTGATATTTAGCCACATATACATTAATTTTGCAGTTGCAATTACATTTTCTTCTGTTACTCAAATGTGTGTTGTTTATGTGCTGTAATGCACCTACATGAATGTATTTGCAATAGGGGCAACTACCACATTGTTTCATCCCTATTGCATATGATTGGATCCTGCACTCACCTTCAAATATATTTTTGAGTGATCTACCCTTCCTAGTAATGAATCTTGGTTCTGTACCCAATTTGCCCACTATTAGTTTATCCTCTAACAGACTTCTTAGTGTTTACATATAATTTTGACCCAAATGAAATAGCATACTTAGATGTCCAACTTACCAAAAAGTATGTTGAAAAGAGATACCAAGCAAATATTTACAGGAAACCATGTTATTCAAACACATTTTCTACTATACAAGTGCACACCCTTACCACCAGAAAAGTTAGGTGGTAAAGGGCCAATTAGTAAGGGCTGCCAGAATGGTGTCTACAGATGAGGACTTTCATAGTGAGTGACAGTTCTTGAAAAAATTATTCATAAAAAGAGCATACCTGAGTACTTTGATTGACAAACTAATAGAAGAAGTTGTGGAGAAAAGAATTAATGGTGTGTACATACCCATTCTGAGTATACAACACCCTACTGGGTTGAATGACTATTCTATGAATGATAGGTTGATATGGAAAATCAGGTCCAGGACACAATCAGTGGGACAGGTAACAACAAAACTGATTTCACAATGAGCTAAATTACAAATTTTAACCTTGATTATCATCACATAAAAAACATACTGATAAAAAAAATTGAATATTCTGTTAGAGGACAAACTAATAGTGGACAAATTGGGTACAGAACCAAGCTTCATTACTAGGAAGAGTAGAACACTCAAGAATATATTTGAAGGTGAGTGCAGGATCCAATCATATATAAAAGGGATGAAACAATGTGGTAGTTGCCCCTATTGCAAATACATTCATGTTGTTGCATCACTGCACATAAACAACACACATTTGAGTAACAGAAGAAAATTAATTGCAACTCCAGAATGAATGTATATGTGGCTAAATGTCAAAACTGTGACTCATTCTACGTCGGTAAAACCAAGCGTAGAATGAGAGACCGCATATACGAACATATATATTGTATTAATAAACACAAACTGGACAATGCTTTAGCAAAGCATATAGAACAATATCCAGAACATGCATTTAAATTCTGGATACTTGATCAAGTGGGCAGTAATCCAAGAGGGGGTCCATTCACCTTATTATTAGAAAAGTTGGAATTGCTCTGGCAAATTCGTCTCAAAGCTTATAACTTTCCAGGATTGAATGACATGTGTTCTATCACATATTGTTTAAAACTGAAAAGTTTAATGAGATGAAATACTGTAGTAACAACATTATAGGCATTATGTTTTACTTATTAATTTTCCACTTGAAAATGTTTATAATGTAAAGTTAGATAAATGAGGAGACTCTTTACATTTTTACACAATTGTTGTATATGCTTTTCACTATATTGCTGCTGCAATAAATGTATTCACTTGCTTGTTAAATAAGGCAGTCTTAAAGAACAGGAAAATGCATATCATGTTCACAATGCTATTTTAACTACTGTTCATTTAAATTTTAAGATGGAGAGACCAGCTGATTTTAATCATGGTTAAACATAACTATTTAAACTTGATTTTTGTAAATGTTAGTATATATGAAGTTCAAATAAGTTTTTGGACGCAAAGTGCTTCATTAAACTTTGTGGATTTAGTCTTCAGTGAAGTTGCCAGTTACGTTTGTTTTAATTTCTTAATTCTAAAAGTATTTTTGTTTGTAGTTACTATACTTCAGATTTACAATTTTGTACAATATGGGAAAGATGCTGAAAATTTTCAAAATTCTGAAGTCAGAGAAAAAGTGAATGCTACAGAAGAAAATAATCACAAATTCATTGATTTTCTATGTAAAAGAAGAGATATATTTGCAAATGTGATTTAACTGGAGAGTTAGAAAAAATACTGAACACCAAATTGATTAAAAATTCCTAAAAGTCACATCAAAAGTTGTATACCTTAGGAAGAACAAACTGCAAAATCTATATTCCATGTAATTTGTCAAAATAAGCATGCAGAGTTCTCCTCATATGAATTTTTGTATAAATATTGTGTGAGGGCCCTTGAGAAAATAGTTATATTATTATTGCATCCCTATCAGATGATAGAAACTTTATTTGACTGAATCCCATTTGATTGAGACCATAAGACTGAAATTTCAAAATAATGAAAAAATCACTTGACTGAAATCCATAATACTAAAATCTTACAATGCTAAATTTCAACATACTGAATAGTAAAGTAGACGATATAAAACCAGAATAGGATGCCAAGACCAGACTATGCCCTTTTTCCCACTGTAGTGCGATCCTGGAATTAGTATATATAGTTGGGGGGCATAGCCCCCCCACCTATTCTGGTTTTATATTGTCCACTTTACAATTCAGTATGTTGAAATTTAGCATTGTAAGATTTCATTATAATGGGTTTCAGTCAAGTGATTTTTCAATGTTTAGAAATTTTAGTCTTATGGTCTCAGTCAAATGAGTTTTAGTCATATGAAGTTTCTGTTATCTGATAGGGATCCATTATTATTATTATTATTATTAGTATGACTTTCTCTGTTTCCAGCAACAATGTGGACCACAATGGCACTATGCTGTATAAAGACATCTCAGAACAGCCAGTTAACCTAAACATGGGTTTTGCAAAGTGGGATGAAATGGAAATAAACAGAAAAAAGCCTATACAAGGGGAGTACATTTAAAATCTACACTGACAGTGAACAAAATTCAAAATGGAACCCCAAATCCTGAGGCTGCATGAAAGAGATCTTACCACTACATCAGTCATGCTACTATCATTTACTCATTATAATCAGTCCATATTTTGGCAAAGCACTTCCAATACAGACCATCTGCAGGAAATGTTATCCTTTATCCAAGCTTCAAGACTTTTCTCGAAGACCACCATGGCTGTCTTGGTAGACTTTGAGAAAAACCTTTGACTCTGTCTCATGGGCTTGTCTCTGGGAAATATTAAAAACATATGGCAAAAGTGATCCCTTTATTTGTCCTGTTTGGAAATATTAGAATCAGTCCTTCCTTTTTGACTTCCTGTGAGTAATGACTTTACTTATTTTACTTTACAATGAGTCAATTTTACTAGATAATTTAAAATTTTGTTATAATGTATGCTTTACTGTTTGCACTTATCATTTTGTATATTGTTTTATTTTAATAGTACATAGCGCTTTGTTTAAAAGTACCTAAATGAAGTTGAAGTTGTAGTTACGGTGCTTCTGTTAAATTCATCTTGCACATTCTGCAGTCTCTCCTTCATACAGATAACAGACAGAGTTTCCCACTATCTTCATCTTTATTTTTACATAGAGCACCTCTTACAAGATACACTCTTTCCTCCCCTTCACTGTCTTGCTGGAATGTCTTGAGACTGTATTACATAACTGATGTTAACAGACATCTGCTTTATTTTATCAGAGGATGTTGAATTAAGCACTAGGGTGATGCTGGATTTTTTAAAAAATATAAATAATCCTTCTGGCTTAATCATCATCAGTAAAACAGAACTATCAGCCCTTGATCTAAACAAAAAAAAAAAAAAACACGCATGGCCAGATTTAATAAATAAATAAAGCCTACATGGTCCATTTACACGGGCACTGCTTTGGATTCAATAAGCTCTACATGGTGTGTAGTGCCACACACAGCTGCACAAACAAGGTAAACACTGTGGCATGCAAATTACAACATAAGCAGCTGAACTGTGTGGTAATCAACCAAGCCAAGATGGAGGAGCTATTCAACAAGCTATAATGCAACCATGTAGACTCAGTGCTGGTTTTCCCAGGAATCTACACAGAAACAATATTAGGGTTGCTGTTGCTTTAATTCATGTGTATGTGTAACAGGCTGAAGTCTATGCTGCTGCTAATAGACCAAGGCCAAGAAGATGAAGAGTTTTCAGACACTGGGTAACATCACAATCTACATGACATGGAAATTGGGGTCTATATTAGAACACCAAACTTTCAAAATTTCGAGTGTTCTAATATTGACCCATTTTCAGCGAACGCTGAAAATATCAAAGAAACAGAAAACCAAATTTTTTCCTAGGGAAAGAATTCAGTTGTCAGTTTCTGTTGCTTTGATATTTTCAGCGCTGTGGTGGAAAGTTACAGGTCATGTTCAGGTAAGTGTGCGATTGTGTAGACGTGAGGTTTAGGGCGGGTTAGGTGAGTTAGGGTTAGGGCGCAGATAAGGTGACTGTGATAGTGACGGACCTTAGGGTTAGGGTTTGGGTTAAGGTAAGTGGATAGCTAGTGGTGTATGTATAGTTTAGTGTAGGGTTAGTTGTAAGAGTTTAGGTGTATGTATGTGGATTGCTGTTTGTTTGGTGTGCTTGTGTTGTGTGTATGTGTTTTGGAACATTGAATTTTTTCCCTATGAAAAAATTTGCTGTTCTGTATGTTCGATGTTTTAAATTTTCGATTAATAGGGTTTGATATTAGAACGCTCAAAATTTTGAAAGTTTGGTGTTCCAATATAGACCCGGAAATTGTAGAGCACTATGAGGGTGGATAGAGACACACTACAGGAACTTTACAATCTCTGTCGTCTTCAACTCAGAGGCAGGGCAAACCAAGGGGAACCCTTCCCAGTGGAGATAAAGGTGTGTGCAGCACTTAGAATTTTAGTTACAGATACCTTTCAGAGACCAAGAGGAGACATGCTGGGGGTGTCACAGGCATCAGCATCCAGGATCCTCCATCAGTTCCTGAATGCTAAGGTCCAACATGCTAGTAACCTCATATATTTTCCCTGTACTCCTGAGAATAGGGCCATAAATATGCAGGAATTCTACCCTGTAGCACACTACCCTGAAGTACCGGGTGCTATACATTGCACACATGTAGAAATTAAGTCACTCACCACCTGGGGAACAGAAAAGGCTCTACATTAACAGCAAGGACTTCTACTCTATTAACTGCCAAGTCATGTGTAATGGCAAGGTAAACACCGTGAACACGACATACTTGCTGTCCCTGAAGCACTAACACCAGTGTCAAAGGCATGCTATTCTGCACTTTTGCACTTTCCTGGGAGATTACTGGATCCTTGGCAGTGGACAGGAACTCTTCATTTGCTGTTAGTGGTGGCTCTTTAGCAGGCCCCCAAGTACCCATCTAATCATGGACCACTGCAGCTTCTCTGTTTCATGCAGATGAGGTCATGTCAGTGGCCCTATGGCATACTAATCATATGTCCTGTTGTGGTTGCCTACTGAATTTACATCTGCAACTATCTGCTGCCAAATTTGCATTCTGCCTGACATATTTCCATGTCTCCTCTCAGGCAGAAATGCACCATGAGGTCTAAAAGCTTCCACAATTACCTGATTTTTAGGGTCACTGAAGGGTGGTTTTCAGGGACTGAGGCACCAGGATGCCTTAGTTCTTGGTGAACTAAAACACAACAAAAGTATAATACACATAGGTTTCACACAACTACAAAATCAATGTTCCCAGATAAAACAGAAAAGGTAGCATTTCATTATTAGTTACTGGGGAAACATAATACAGTCTGGAAATTTGAAATATGAACAACAGGCTCGATGCCAAAAAGAGAGATTAACAATAGCAGCATATCCTTATTTGTGCCATAACAGAAATGCAGCTTTGCTCCCCCACCACCAAAAGAACAGGCAGATGACACATTTTGCGAACAAACTATCATTGAAATGCAAAAAGTGCTATTAAATGAAACTCCCCTGAAACATATCTACAGATTTTACACAGAATATTTCATTTTAAGGTATTGCTAATCATGCCCATGCCATCAATACACTTCTAACTAATGCATATAGATGAAAACATAACTTTTGCTAATCAATATATATATGTGTGTGTGTGTGTGTGTGTGTGTGTGTGTGTGTGTGTGTGTGTGTGTGTGTGTGTGTATACTGTATATGCATGTTTCTATACATGTGTATGGGTCTAGGACTATTCACTGAAAGCACATTTCACTGAAACACATTTGACTGTGCACAATTCACTGAAAGCTCAATTCACTGAAAACACAATTCACTGAAACACATTTCACTGAAAGTTATATATATCCTTTTCCCCACTGTTGTGAGACCCTGGAGTTAGTATATATAGTAAGGGGAGCATGGGGGGCACCGTCCCCACATGGGGGATGGGTGGTGTAGCCCCCCGCCTATTTTAAATATTTTGAACTATATACATGGATACTTGCAATTCCCATAAATTACTCTTTTCTGACCTTAATATATATCCAGAATATGTGGGGGGCTATGCCCCCCACACACACACCCTTACTATATATACTAACTCCAGGGTTGCACAACAGTGGGGGAAAAGGCCATATATAACTTTCGGTGAAATGTGTTTCAGTGAATTGTGTTTTCAGTGAATTGAGCTTTCAGTGATTTGTGCACAGTCATGTTACTTTCAGTTAATGTGCTTTCACTGAATAGTCTTAGACCCATGGGTGTGTGTGTGTGTGTGTGTGTGTGTGTGTGTGTGTGTGTGTGTGTGTATATATATATATATATATATATATATATATATATATATATATATATGGATTCACTTCATAACACTGAAACTCAAAACACTGAAAATGAGAAAACTTCATAATATAGAAGACCAAAACACTGAAACTTCAAAACACTGAAAACTCAAAACACTGAAAACACATATGATACACATACTAAGTTTAAACAACATAAATCTTAGCACTTTCCACCAAGTGTAAGCAGGGGGGGCACACCCCCCCCTGCACCCCCCACACCCCCTGCTACTTAAATATATTAACTCCAAGATTGCACTTAGTGTAGTGAAGTGCAATCTTTTACTTGATACACTTGGTGGAAAGTGTTATGATTTATGTTGTTTAAACTCAGTATGTGTATCATATGTATTTTCAGTGTTTTTGAGTTTCAGTGTTTTGAGTTTTCATGATTTTGAAGTTTCAGTGTTTTGAGTTTCAGTATTTTGAGCTTTCAGTGTTATGAAGTGAATATATATATATATATATATATATATATATATATATATATATATATATATATATATATTAAACAGATATTGCTGAATGACATTTCAGCATAACCAATATATAGCTTAGAAAATGCAAGTATACATTCTAAAGTTCAGTGATCTTCTGTGCAGCTATATCCCAAAATAATAGTCTCTTTTCTGTGTTCTCCACATAAACAGGTCTCCTCACCTTCAAGTTCCCTGGATACACTCTTGCATTTTTATGGTCTAGATTCATGGCTATCATCATGGTGAAGATGCAAATGAGGTGTGAACTCTTTAGAATTGCTGAATCCCAAATATCTGGCTCTGTGTAGTAGATGTAAACATAGTGTATGCAATCCCTCAGTGTTTGTTGCTAATGGATTGCAACTGTGAATGATTACTGGTAGGGAAAAGGAAATCACAACAGCAGTGCAGACTGCCCTACATCCAGTGGGTGTGTCAGGTTAGACTTTCAATGTGTATAGACATAATTTTATCAAGGTTGGAGTAAATAAGTAGCAAACAATTCACAGATTATATTTATTAATATCCAACCTCCTCTTTATTTGTTGACAACTGTATATTATTGCCATGTAATATTCTCACATATTTTAAGGAAAAGGCTATAGAATGCCTTACAGACTGCATGTCTCAGATTTCTGGTGAGATAAGACAAGCATGTGCAACAAACACAGAGAGGTAAGGTAGATCTGCCTTTTTGCAAGCAATAGTCATAAATAGTTGTGTGTTCACTCAGTGCACTACATCCAAAATTAATACATGTACAAATAACTGTTATATGGTTTGTTAGTACTATAGATGAAGTTGCAGTTGGTTGTATGCAGAATGATTTTAGTTCCCTGCTGCAAATCTGTTTGTGTGGCAAAGAGAGATGAGGCACCCTTACTGTGTTCTGAAGGTTCACTGGAGTGATAGTTCAAATCCAGACCTATGTAAAAATATTTCATGTGCACTAACAGACATTTTGTAGTGTTTATTTCAGAGATTGCTTTTCTTCATTTAAACTACATTTGCCTTTTATTTAAGTTTCAGTTCCCTGCTGCAAAACTGTATGTGTGGCAAAAAGGGATAAGGCACCCTTACTGTGTTCTGAAAGCTCATTGGAGTGAGAGTTCAAATCCAGACCAATGTAGAAATATGTCATGTGTACTAACAAACATGTTGTAGTGTTTATTTCATAGATTGCTTTTTTTCATTTCAACTACTTTTCCCTTTTATTTAATTTTTTTAATACCAGTGTTTGCGCTGTGCATGGCTTAATGCAAATAAGAGAAGCAAGGAAAAATTAATGTCAGGTTTTGCTGTGCTTATCTCATTTGTGCTATGTTTAGCAGTGCAAAAATTGGACTTGTGGGCCCCACAGAAAGCAAAAAGAACACCTGCAGACAAGGAGTCTGTGAAACTGCAAAGGTCAAAAACTACATTTTTGCAATTTTTGCTTTTCATTATGCAATGTGTTGTGCTGCAGTTAGCAAGGTTCTCCAACACCTGCAGCCATAGAACACTTCCAGACAGCCAATAATTGAAAATGGATGCATTCAGTTAATTCTGTTGAGCACTGTACAAACATGTTAGCAATGAAAAAAAATAGACACATGTTATTTCAACAGTCTTGTGGCAACAAGTGTAAGTGTAGGGCTGCCATACACATGGTCCTGGATTATAATACAGGCTATTCCAGAAATTTTTACTGTTGTTCCACTTCCCATTATACTAACCCTCACTTATAACACTTTAGAAAGTGGAGCTGATATGACTTATATGTATGAGAGATAATACACCCTTATTGTGTTTTCAGATGTGTGACTGAAGGTATACTGTCTACTATAGCTATATAAGTATACTTCTCCTATCTGGATTTGTACAGCCTTCACAATTACATATGACACACACACATACACACACACACAACTGGATGTATATACAAGAACCTTGTCAAGTCACACACATACATGTGTATACACTGTGCCAACACAGTTGGCATTTTTGCTCGGGTTTGTGTACTACCATTAAACGTGATAATTGGAATTGGCAGGAAAGCATAATTTTCCATTGCTCTATGTCATGGGTTAGACATGGCTGGAGTTAATGGGGAAGCTCCCAAGTTTAGAGCACAGAGGTGGGTTGTCCAGGAGTCCAGGATATTTATTGGACTCCTGGTAAAGTACCAAAGTCAAAGGCTTCTGCAGGGGGGATTATTCTGGCTACCAGTACAAGTCTAAGGCATGGAGTACTTTAGCTCAGGCTGTATCCAGTGCTACTAGCATCCTGCACAATGGAGAACAGTGTAGGCATTGTTTTAATGACCTACATAGGTGCAGAAGGAATACCCTTAACTGTTGGTTGAATGGATTTGAGACTGTGGACATCCCACAACTGTGTAAGTATGATAATAAGAGAGAACTTGTAATACTTAGAAAGCTAAATGTTGGCAAGACTGGTATGCATAATGCTGTTCTGTTCTTTTCTGTTCTTTCACCAGCTAGAACTGACATAGAGTTCAACAGATGGGCTCATGTTCCTCAATTGGAGAGACTGAGGGAATGGAAGTGGTATGTATGCAGCACAACACAAATATTATTGTAGCTGTAAAATTTTAAAGATAGATTTTGTTTTTTTATACAGTTGTAGCAAATTGAGCATGTATATCCTAACTGTAACAGCAAGTATGCATGCATTAGTCTGTAGCACAAACCAACTTTAGGAGTCAAATGTAAGCAGTTATAGGTTCTGGGTTCAAATAACACGAGTAAGAAATATACAGTACTGGATTTCTTTAATAAATATTTAAAGTAAATTAAACTCTATACAAGTGGCATAAATGCCCTTCTGTTAACTGTAATCTGTATAATTGGAACATGCATATGTGCAATATATGTACATTTCAAAGATTACTTTCAGTAATCTGTAGTTATAGTGTGTATATGTGGGATCTGTACTATTGAGCAAATGGCCATTTCACCGAAAGTGAAACAGCCGAGCACACTTTCGTGAAAGTGCTTTTAACCGACAAAGCACTTTCGCAAAAGTGTGGTTAAGTAATGGTAAAAATGTGGGGAGATGGCTGTTGTTGAGATCATAGCACAATGGGGATAAGGGAATATTCCCTTTTCCCCACAGTAGTGTGATCTCGGAGTGAGAATATAAAAGTGAGGGTGTGGGGGTGCAGCCCCCCACATGGGGGGTGCAGAGGGGCTTGCCCCCTGTGTAAACATGAGTTCTGTGTTTTTTTTTATTTTGTTATTTTTTTAGATTTTTTTAACACACTTTAGTGAAAGTGCTTTTTTGGTGAAAAGCACTTTCGCTAAGGAGTGTTTGGCCGATGTGGTTTCAGTTGTTTGAGCTTTCACTCAATAGTACAAGATCTGTATTTGTTATGACATATACATGTATGTAATACTTCACATAAAATAGTTGTATACTACTGCTA
Source organism: Protopterus annectens (assembly GCF_019279795.1). NCBI lineage: Eukaryota > Metazoa > Chordata > Ceratodontiformes > Protopteridae > Protopterus > Protopterus annectens. The sequence goes on along the minus strand of NC_056748.1, from coordinate 335,354,142 downwards.
ATGCATTGTAAGTCACATATGATGGTACTAATTTTATCTCTTTCTTTCTTTCTTTTTCTCACCCCAACCCTTATCTCTTTTTATTTTTTATTTTATATTGTGTCTTCAAAATGTATCCATGTTATCTATTTGTACCAAATCAATAGATGCTACACAGCACAGCAAGGTAGGCCAGCCCCTGTGGTCCAGCCTGCACCCACTCCACTGGATAGAGCATTAATGTCCAGCACATCTGGGAGCCGACATGACAGCACTCTCTGTTGCCCCTGCACTATCTGCACCCTCAGCTAGTAATGCCCTGACAGCTGGTGCAGTGGTACCCTCTGGGAGCAGTGCAGAGGTCATGATTTCAACACCTGCTGGGAGATGCCAGGGTTGGTACATAGGGTCATGCACTGCACCATTGGTGCACACTTATGCTGGATGGAGAGGCTGCTCTCCCTCATGACCTGTAGGAAAAGAGGACCTCAAGCATTCCCAGCCACCAGCTGAGTAAGAGGGCAGTAATGACAGTGCAGTGGGTGAGGTCTTGATTTGCACTGTCTCCATATTTGATGGGCATGATTGTGTGGTGTCCCCTCCCTCACCCCAGTCATGGTGTCCCTCAACCTTTTGTGTCCCTCACCATCCCTGTCTCTTGTCTTGTTTGTATTTTTTTGTTTGTATTTGCTTCCTCACCTACCCAACTTACCTAATCCAGAAATACCTACGTCCCTTACCCAGCATTCCCCTCTTACTGAATTAAAAAAAGAAAATTGGGCACCTGTCCCACAAAAAATATTGTCCCACACATAGCTCTCCAATTTACACACTTGTCTTCTTTACACACTTGATTTGGTCCAACCGGCTATACAACATGATTACATTGTTGTCACCCCTCTTTCTGGAGATGACAGTCCAAATTCAGCTACTATTCTGGACATGTTATCATTTTTTTCTCTTGAAGAAATGGATAGTTATGGTTCTTACCTACCTCCATCCTGTACATTCCCATATTGCTTTCCCTTTGTTCCTCCCCCCTTCTTGTTTCCCATTTCACCATTCTGGTCAAAAAGTAGAATCTAACAGAGCACACATAAGTAGCAGGAAAAGCAATGGATTCCTTCACTTTTTGGCCTTTGTGTTTGCGTGGAGTTTGGCACGATGCACTAATGCCAAGCGATGGTGAACAGCTCTGTAATATTGCAGTTACCTCCTCACAATGCCACTTAACCCCACTGCGCTATGCCAAGACAAAGTAATATTTGCTGAATGTACTATAAAGAATGTCATTACATTATCACTATTTATATAAAAATATTAGATGCATCTGGATTTGAACCCAGTATCATCTCAACTCAGAAAGAAATGTTTCAATGCATTTACACCTGCTGCTACAGAGTCAGTTAAGCAACAGGTGTGTTTAAATCACTCAGTACTAACTCTCAGAATTTTAGCAATGTGGCCTGCATTTCTGCACTGCCTAACTATGCACAAACAGGGAAAAAGTAATGGAAATGTGTATCTTGCATGCATTAACACTTTGCCAACCAGCACACAAACCCACTACTCACCTCTGCACTATGTCAAGACAAATTTAGCATGCATTAGTGCTGTTTACTGTCCATTTTACTCTTTATGCCATGAAATTACATGTGGAAACTTAATCTGAACAATATGTCACATGTTTAAAATGCAGCCATGTGTTGCCTCCCCCATGCACTGCAACCCTGGTGTTTTCAGTACTTTTTCATAAATATATCAACTACAATACATACATTAATATCAAATGTTGTGTGATATGCAATGCATGTCAGTCTAATAACATGCAGAACTAGAACAATCTTCACAGTTGAACATATCTACACATCCATCAGCTGACCCTGTGAACTATTTACACATAAGCATAACCAGTCTTATTTGCAAGTCTATGGAAAGCTTCATAATGGACTTTATCCACAGGAACATAGGTGACCTTCAAAACTCTTTACCATATTGGTTTGTCAAGGGCAGATCTTGCTTATTAAACCTCGTGTGCTTCTTTGATAATGTCCTCAAAGCCCTGGATGAGAAAGAAAACATACCACCTATCTTGATTTAGCCAAGCCCTTTGACACAATCCCCCATTCAAGTATCATAGTGAAACTCTCCAATCTGGGGATTAACCCATACATTACTAGATGGGTAACCAAGTGGCTCACTGACAGAATACACTCTGTCAAAGTTGGGGAGTCCACCTCCACTAGTACACCAGTTACCAGTGGAGTAGCAAAGGATCTGTGCTGGGCACGCGACTGTTTGGAAACTATTTATATGAAGTCCAGGTGAAGGTAGATGGGTTGTGGCTTACCAAGTTTGCAGATGACTGTCAACTGGGTGCAATTATTTAGAGTCCCTCAATGATGTTAACATATTACAGAAAGGCCTGACACAGACAAATGATTGGTGCCAAACTCAAGGACTGAAATTTAACACAAGAAAATGCCTAATTGTCCCTCTGTGAAAAAAGTAGCCCTGCTAATTATTTTATACATATGAACCCTCTAAAGTCTAAGTCAGTGGTGCAAGACTTGAGAACACAGGTTGATAGCAATCTAAATCTGTATGTCCATAGTGGTAAGACACATATTTTACTTTGCCCACCTCATAACTAAGAGCATCGCATTCAAGACCAGGGAGGTCAGACCTCCACTGTACTTGACCTTTATCAGACCACTAATTGAGTATAATGCTCCCTTCTGTATGTATCTCACTGGACACCTGCAGCAACTGGAGAGACCACAGATGTTTCTGATCAAGAGTATCCAGGGCCTCCATAGCATGACATGTATGGAAAGACTGAAAGCTCTGTCACTGTACTCAGTATCATACAGGCTGCTGAGAGGCAACCCCTGCCTGGCTTACAAAGCAGTCTGGGACCTTGCCATAATATAAATGCTGAACAGCAGCAAATAAAAGGGGATAAGAATAATTTGCTCCAGAGATCTCAACCTAGCCTGTGACATAAACAGAACATTCCAGAAGGATGAATATAGCTCCCACCATTTGACAGTCTTCTTTATTAGGCTCCCACTGCATGTGAAGCAGGGATCCTCAATGACCCTATTGAAGTTCAAATTTGACAACTGGATGGATGATTATAAATTCACCCAAGGGGTGACATCTATGTCCATCATGGAAAGGGCCAATCAGTGCTACTCTCAAAATCACTCTGCTAACATTGAACATTTAACTATGTTTAATGAGAGCACTTGGGCTTTTATATGACTAGGCTTGTAAAGGTCCCAGGTACAGCCTAGTAACATCCTAGGAACCTGTGCAGGCTTCCCATCATATTCCCTCCTACCTCCAGTGCTGATGTCATGCACTATAAGTTGTCCTGCAGCCTTGTAAAAATTAGACTTGTGCCATGGTGCTTGCATAAAATACTGAGCTCTGTAGTCTGTGTACTTAAATAGGTAAGCATTCTATTCTCACTACAGTCAACTGTGTGTGTGTGTGTGTGTGTGTGTGTGTGTGTGTGTGTGTGTGTGTGTGTGTGTGTGTGTGTGTGTGTGTGTATGTGTCCTTAACCAGAACAGCAGAAGTGTGTACCTTACAGTTACCACTCTAATCCCATCGATTGACAGTATTTTGATACTTGCATATGCCTATGCATCCATTTCATGCAGGCCTCCCAACATCTTCTGTCCAACATGGCCTGCTGAGGTCATGTAATATAAGCTGACCTGCAGTCTTGTAAAAGTCAACTTGTGCTGTGGCACATTCATAAAGTACTGAGTTCTGTAGTCTGTCTACTTATGTAGGGGGTTCTGTTCGCACTACAGTCAACTGGTGTGTGTGTGTGTGTGTGTGTGTGTGTGTGTGTGTGTGTGTGTGTGTGTGTGTGTATGCACTTGCTTGACATTACAGAGGGCCTTTTACACCAGTATGGGACACTGTTATTGCCATAATCTCCTCACCAGACATTGCTGATGTCATGAGCTATAAAGTATTGTCTGAGACACTCCAAGTCAGACTTCAGCTGTGGCACTGGTCTTAAATACAAAGTTCTCTAGGCTGTGCACTTAGATAGGTAGGGGTTCTATTCTCACTGCAATCAACTGGTGTGTGTGTGTGTACTTGCTTGACATTACAGAGATCCTTTTACATCAGCATGTGAGAAACGTTTATTGACATATTCTCCTCACTAGACACTGCTGATGTCAACAGTTATATCTAATTTGTGGGCATGCACTATTCCCACTAGGGCAGGGTCAAAGACTGCCCTGGAGGCCAGGCAGAAGTTACCTCATCCTATCTGATACAGTTTACAGTAACGTGGATTTCAGTCTAGCTACATATATCATGGCATGGTTTGCAGTCACTGTGTTTTCCTTGTGACTAACCCTGTGGTCTCTCCTGTTGCTGCATGTGTCTGGTGAGGTACATGCAAAAAAACAGCATTATACTCTATATTAGTGTTCTGATGATGTTCAAGTACAGTGCTGTAATATAATCCTGAGATCAGAAAATGATGGAGTGACTTATGATGTGCAAAACATAGGCTTTCAATACCAGTATAGACACTTGGTGGCCGAAGTTCAGATTGCTATGTACATGTGGGTTCCCAGTGTTTGTGTCACTGGGGTTTCAGCATAGCAGGACTGCTGTCAATGTTGTAATTCACAGGGAATTCCACTTTGTAGAAGGACAAAATAAAGACACATTTTTGCATTTATTTGTAGATCGTGTGGCTTTGTCACCAATCATTTGTCTGTGTTAGCCCACCTGTAGTATGTTATCATAAGTGGACTCAATGATTGCACCCTGTGTGCAAAAATCAGCAAACATGCTAAGTCAAAGGCCATTTACTTTAGCCTGGACTGTCAAGAAATAGATTTGAAATAGTATCCCTGGAGTACGCCAGTGGTGACAGCTCTACTGGTACAGGTTGATTAATCAACATTCAGTGAGCCTATTGGTTACCCATCTAGTGACATAAGGTTTAATCTCCAGCTGGGAGAGTTTCTCAATGATGCCTGCAAGGGGGATTGTGTTCAAACCATTCATGGATATAACAATATATCCTGACTCTTCTCATCTGTGAGGAAGACCAACTTGTCATCATGGACCTTTTCTAAATAGACACTAGTGTTATCTCAGCTGTGTGCAATAGACCTGTGGGAGTTGTGAATGCTATGTCATGTCTGCTACATCTGTTAGATGACCATAAAGAGGTCATCAAGGTCATGCATGATGACAACACTATCATCCATTTGAACTTGACAAGCGCAAGGCATTCAACACAAATCCACACTGATGTATTCTCTCAACACTGTCAGATGTGGCCATATACACATGTATTACCAAATGGGTAGACCACTGTATTACATAAGTGGCATCTAAATATGTTGAAATGTGTGAAGTGACCTATATCTCAGGTCCAGTGATCAGGTCCTTACATCAGGGCTGTCTGCTAGGCCATATCCTGTCCATTATTTAAATGATAGACATCACAGATGACATACACATCCTGTGTCCAAACAGCTGTCTGAATGACTACAGATTGTAAGTAATCATTGACTCCACATGTGATATTAGTCTAAGACAGACAATATGAACACACACCAAAGATTGCTGCCACAGCCATGACAACACCTTCAATGACATGAATACATGGGGGGGGGGGGATTTGTTATGTCAGGAAAACAAACACACAACCCAAGCATAACATCACACCTTATAATCAGACCAATAGGTATGTGACCTGTGTCCTGGGGTAAATGCTAAGTGGAACATCCACTAGCATGTGGCCACAGTACTGATCACTCCATTGTATGTATTACAACTACTGAGTATGTGAAGGACATCCACATCAGAGGCCATAATACCTCCATATGTCACAACAGTCATCACACCATTAACTGAGTACAATGCACCCTTCTTCATGTACCTTCCTACACATCTTCCAGTTTTCTGTAACTGAAGTGCACCACCTTTGTCACAGTGAGCTGTCACACATTGTATTGGCCATACCTAAGTATTCTTTTTGTGCCATAAACACTACTGCCTGACAGTGCGGACCCCCCAACAAGTTGTTACACCAGATGCATGTGTGCTACGTGTTCCAGTGGTTCACAAAGTACATACATAGATGTTTGACAAAATTAATGGCATGGGTAACATTTGTGACAGTGGAGATTGAGTCACATATATATGCTATGCACACCAGTCAACTAGTCTGTATTGATCAAAATGTCACATACAGGTATAGCACTGTCCCTCCTAGCAACTCTAGCAGATGTTATGGTGCCAGGACAGCGTGTGCAATTGCCCTCATAGAGTACAGACATGTCATAATAGTTATACAACTTTGTATGCAAAATCATCTCTGATCACTCTAAATCTCATATGTTATGTCAGAGACATGGGATTATTGGTGGTATTATTCTGATATTGTCCATGGTTGTGCTTTATTCTTTTAATGTTATCCATGAACATTTACCTGTGTCTCACTGTGTTCATTCCTCCAATTCATGTGTGTGTCCCTATTCAACACACACACTTCCCCTGAGTGTCTATTTTACATGGCAGTCCATGTACCCTTACAGATCATTTACACAACTTCAGTACAGAATGCCAGGAAAGGGATTCACAATACTCTGTCATGTACTGTGTTTGGACCATATACATATCTATCATACCTCTCAATTGTCCAGATTTTCACAAAATGTCCAGATTTTTGCCTTATATATCTTTTGATGTGTCTCTTATCAAACTTGTAGTTTTTTTGCCATATCAGTAGGATGATCTCAGGACTGATGGGATTCAATAATTACATATACTTGAGTTTCAGACTTCAAATCCTTCAGAAAATGTATTCGAACACAAACCCATTGTTATTCGAGCACATTTCTAAAGAGCAAATATGTCAAATCTGTCCCTATTTCTGAGCCACTGTCCACTCATTATGTTGTGCTTTGTCCAGATGTCTTGCACTAAGAGATTGAGAGTTATGAGAACTATTATCTGTTAAGCCCTGGTGATCATTGTGGCATTCCATGCAAAACCACAGACATTCTTTGCTCTGACTTAAACAGGAATTGCTATGCATGTTGGCTTATATGGTTTGCTGACCAGCAACACTGTTGCCAGCCACAAAACCATGCTTATTTATGTTTAAGCACAGTGCATGGCATGAATATGCAATGAGCGCTGCTGCTAACCTTGCATCACCGCACACACATGTAAGCTTCATGGAAGCCTACACTGAGTTTACTGAATCCCAGGGGAAATTTTTTTCCTGAGTATTTAGTCAGTGAAAATCACATATATAGGTAAATGTGAAGTTCTGTTCTGATTAACTTATATGACATTCTCACTTGGCCATTTCAGTAATGATTCTTGAGAAACATATATTATGCCTTATGACTCTTTTCTAAACTATCTAAACTACATGTGTACTTGCTTGTGTAGTTATCTGATGTAGCATCAGAATTAAAGGAATTTAGGTCTGGTAATAAATTATACTAGCTGTTGCATTTCCATTTTGATTCATATTTGGATCACTTAAAGCTGTTTTCTGAGCTTTCTTCTGTTTTCCTTTTTTAAAGCTGTCTTTAACATGGTGTAGCTATGTGCAGTGACAGGTCAGATCATCTTTTTCATTTTTTCAATGACAAAATGCCAGTTTTATTTATTTTATTGCTGGTAGAAGAAGAGTCCTGAAAACAAATCTAGTTTTCTCAATTTTCAAAGAACAAATTTCTTATTTTCTCATTATTGAAGTGTTTAATTCCACTTTCATTTTTCAGTGTCATGTATTTCTAAACACATGTGCAAAAATGGGAAGAGGAGTTGTGAATGGATGGATATATTTCCTGATTAAATAATTATAATTCTAAAGGTTGCCTTTCTGAACCTCACTCTGAAAAGCAATTTGTTTTTCTTATTCCCATTGCATCTCCCATACTTCAGCTGCATTTCTTTAATATTTGGCTCAAAATATTTAATCTTCAATCCCAATGCCTCTGAAGCTTCATTAGATTTTGTCAGAGAACTAGACTCTCTGACTTCAGAGTTAAGCTATATCTCATTGTGAACGTTACTTCTGAAGAAGCATAGAAAATTCAGTGTACAGTGTTTCTTTGTATAACTGGCAACAAAGCAGTTATTTAACTCTTTTAACCCAAAGGAAGAAAACAAAACCAGATTTTTTTAAGACACATGTCAAGTTTATTGTAAACCAAATAAGAATCTACCACATATAAAAAATTATTTTTACAATAAATTGAGTTTTAAGCAATCTTACATGACAGGTATGAACCACTGAACAGAAAGCATTAATGTCTACTAAATATGAAAGGAAACAGAAGTGCTTAAGTAAGAAGCAGAATGTTAAATGAATGCACAGTTCACTAAGTGTTACAAACATGCAGTGTGAGAAGCTTTCAAGTGTGCAGGATCAAAACATAGCTGAAGATACTGAAGTATTTAAAATAAGAAAAAAAATTAATATGAATGAAAATAATTGAAAAACAAATCTTGAAATTGTTAAAAATAATACAATAAAAATTAAAATGCTGGAAACTGCATGGTATTTAAGATAGTACAAAGGTACAAAATAAGCAAGCAAAAAAATACAGACATTATATGTTTCATGGGGCAGTGGCACAGCAGGTAGCATTGTCACCTCACAGCAAGAGGATCTCCAGTTTGATTCTCAGCTGAGATGCCTTCTGTGTGGAGTCTGCATGCATTCCCTGTGTGAATGTGGGTCTTCTCTGGGTGCTTTCTTTTTATCTCACATTCCAAAGACATGCAGTTAGCAGATTAGATACTCTAAGTGGCTGTAGCTGTGAATGTGCATGCATGTGTGTGGTATGGAAGCACAACAACATCAGATCTAGCCAACCAGTGGTGTCAACATTCACTCTAGATAATTGTCAATGTTGAAGTGACACCTGACCCCATGTGCAAAAATTGGGGAAAGTTTTTTTTTTTTGATGAATGGATGGATCGTTACAGGCATGATAAAGCACACTGAAAAGCAATTAATCAAGTCTGAAGATTATGTTTGTGTGGGTGTGTGGGTGTGTGTGTATGTGTGTGTGTGTGTGTGTGTGTGTGTGTGTGTGGAGGGTCATAATAATTTTGCAAAGATTTGCAAAAGTCAAAATAAAGTATTGCAGTATATACTATAATCAAAAGAAAAGTAATGTAAAAATATTTGTGTTTTCTGTTCAGATTTATATTATGAACATATTTCAAACTGTAAGCTGCAATCATAATGGGTCTTGGTCAGAACATTAGATGATTAAAGCCATTAAGAGTTGCAGTTAAGCTAAATGTTGGTACTAAATGCAATGTACTTTCATTATCTACATTAAAGGCATTGAATCTGGCTATGAATGTATACAACACAGCATGCTTTCCTTTTATGACATGCAGACTCAACACAGAAGGCACTCCAGCTGAGAATCAAACCAGAGAACCTCTTGATGTGAGGCGACAATGCTATATTTATTTAATTTATTTATTTACATTTGTTTACCAGGAAATTCCAGATGGACGCAGGTCCTTTTTCAGCAGATGCCGGGGGGAGAAAAACTCCACATCATGTACATGATAAATAGAGATACAAAGTTGCAGCAATAGTAAACAACATTACAGGTTGTTGGCTTTAATACAATAACAAGATATTAATTATCAACAGTATATCCAGTAAATGTTGCAAGTTAAAATAGTTTCTTGTTGTTTGTAATATTAGTAACAAAGTTGTCAGACAAGATTTTAAAGTATGGAAAGACAATTAGCTAATTATGCCTGTGGTTAGTAGTGGCGGTAGTATAATTGGGTTAAGAGACTAGGTGGGGGGTAGGTAAGGGTGGGGGTGTTAGTCTGGATTAGAACAAGGACAAAACCAGTGCAAATTTAAGTGGAATTTGAGTGCAGTCTTGAAAAGGCTGCTGGAAGGTAGAGTAGTTATAGAGGGTGGAAGATTGTTCCAAAGTTTAGATATGGTACATGAAAATATGGCTTCTCCTGCTGAGTTTTTGGGTTTGATAACAGTGAGTTGATTTTTGTTGCTTGATCTTAAGGGCCTAGTAGTTTGATAGGGTTGGAGAGGGGTTTGAAGGGAAGGGATGTTATGGGGGTGGTTAATAAGTTTATGAGCGAGGGTAAGTTGATTAAAGTGAAGGAGTTGTGGGAGTTCTAGCCAGTTTAGTTCTTTAAGGGAGATACAAAGATGGCTGTGGTAGGAGGTCCCAGTGGCAAATTTAGTAATTTTGTTGTAACAAGCATCCAGCTTGTGTAGGTCTGTCTGTCTAAGATTGGTAAGTATGGGGAATGCATAGAGTATGGTGGAGATTAGCTGGGAACTGGCTATGAAGATTCTAGCCGCCTTGGTTAGGAATTGGTGGCTTCGATATAATGCACCAAGTTTCTTGTGAAATTTTTTTATTGTGAGAGATATGTGGGTGTCAAATCTAAGTTTATTGTCTATTTCCACACCAAATAATTTTGTGTGTTCTGATGGAGAGATGATGGTATTGTCTTTGGCGAGAATAATGAAGTGGGGGTGTTTTGGGTGGCTTTGGAAGGTTGGAACAGGAGAACTTTTGTCTTACTTGGGTTGAGTAGCAGCTGAGCATTGGATAGCCAGCTTTCTACAGAAGAGAATGATTCCTGTGTGATTTGTTGTAGTTCTGGTAGAGTGGGGGCAGAGCAGATGAGAGTAGAGTCATGTGCGTACTGTATAAGAGATGCTTGTGTGGTGGCATATGTAGGTTGTTAGTGAAAAGTGAGAATAGCAGAGGGTCAAGGATAGACCCTTGGGGAACTCTGAGAGTAACTGAGAGGCAATGTGATAGGTTATCATCCCAGATTACTGATTGCTGGTGTCCATGTAGATAGCTGTGGAACCAGTTGTAGGATGATTGTGAGAAGCAGAGGTTGGGTTGAGTAGTAGCTCATGAGATACCATGTCAAAGGCCAATGCATGTAGTATAGTATAGTATGTCTAGGTATGCCTCATTATTTTAAATTTAACATCATTGACACTGTAGGACAATCACCATATGGTGGTAATATTAAAGCCCAGTTAGCAATGAAAGAGAGTAGATGGCAGATATTTGCAGATGCCACTACTTATCCAGGTATCAATGATTTTATTAGTATCAAACCGTATCTCATCATTGCTAAATAGTACCAACACTTAAGTTATTATTTTAAGGAAGGTTTAGATAATATATACTCACTCAATATTCAATCATTTTTTAACTTTTACAACTTTTTTAACTTTTCAACTATTTTAATCATTTTTATAATATATATCAATATTTTATCAGTTTCATTAATATTATATTAATATCAAATTTCAATATTTCAATATTTTTATTAAATTTCAATATTTCAATATTTTTAAAAAATCTTCTAATATTTTTTAAGAAATTAATATTATTATACAACTAATCACATATTACTATCAAGATATATCAAGTCATGCATCATATATGGTATTCTTATATGTACATTCATAAATTTATTTTTACAAGGTTATATTTATATAATTATATATTTATATATTTATAAGTCTAGCTAAGACAGTGTTACCCATCATGATTATGTTAAGATAAATTGTTTAAAGTATATTGTAAAGGGTTATAGTATTCAATCTATATGGAGGTACACAAATATGAAGTTACACAGTCATGTTGTTATGAAGTATACAGAATACATCTGGATAGTAAAATGGTATTATAGTGATTACAACATGCATTCATTGATTCAATTAATTTTTGTTAATTTTTGTAATTTTGGTTATGTTGAACAATAGTAAAATAGCCATTACAATATTCAAATATTCATACATTCATTTAATGGCGTAATATGTGTTTAAATGCTTAACTATGCTTGTGTGTTGGCGCCAAATCTAGTTATTTAAAGAGTGCAGTAACAGTTCATATTATTCTGAAGAAGTCTGCTTGACAGATGAAAGCACTTAATGTGTGTTTTTTTGTGATATTCAAATAAAATTATTAGTCCGAGTTGAGACCCAGCTGCCTGTTTTTCAGCATCAGACATCTACTTTTATTAGGTATGCCTAGGCATACAATTGTATAAATATATATATATATATATATATATATATGTGTGTGTGTGTGTGTGTGTGTGTGTGTGTGTGTGTGTGTGTGTATGACACACAAAGTACAACCCCAATGTTGATCTGAAATCAGTAAGGAACCAATCAGCTTTCCTTTTATGGATTAAGGCACAAATTATAGCCGATGATACAGAAGTGATATCGTTTTAAGGAAAAGGTTAAAAAGCAAACATTATCATTTAAAGCAAAATCCTAACAGATTGAAGGTGTCACAGACTGCTGCTATTCTGACTCAGGCAAAACCAGCTATAGTTGTCACTAAAAGCCTGAAGGTGTCACAGACTGCTGCTATTCTGTATCAGGCATAATCAGCTGCAGGTGTCACTAACAGACTAAAGGTGTCACAGACTGTTGCTATTCTGACTCAGGTGTAACCAGCTGCAGGTGTCACTAACAGACTGAAGGTGTCACAGACTGCTGCTATTCTGACTCAGGTGTAACCAGCTACGAGTGACACTAACACACTGCAGGTATCACAGACTGCTGCTATTCTGTATCAGGTGGAACCAACTGCAGGTGTCACTAACAGACTGAAGGTGCCACAGACTGCTGCTATTCTGACTCCAGTGCTAAAAGAACAGCAAATCTGTTAACTGAAGAGGGACTGAACCAGAGCATTCATATTGTCAGCAATAATTGTCTTAAACGTACATTACATGTTCATGTATTACTTCATAACAACATTCATATTTCATTGTATGCAAATAATGATGGTGTGAAAAGTTGTCATTGCAGTAGATCACTGAAAGTTAAATAACACAATTCACAAATAGCAGCAAGTTAACTCAAGTTGATAATCATATCTTAGAATGATATTGCCACTAGTTTGCTGTTTTTTATTGTAAGAAGAAAACAATATTAAGATTTTTCCTGAGGCCACATCAGTTGTGCATCCTCAAAGAGGAGTTCCAGTTGGATACAGAAGTAAAACTTAGCAGAAACGGAAGAGCAATTTTAAGAAATATGAATTAATGTTAATCAAACAAAACATAAAATGCATTAATCACATGGTTATAGTCATGCAGCAAGAGAAACTGAAAACATGTTTAGAGCCTGAAGACTTGAACAAATGGAGGAAATGTCTATTTCAGATAATTGAAAATTTTGCTATTATGCTGAATGTCACATTTGTCCCAATGCTTGATGATAACCAAGGGTGCTCGCAAATGAGGTTCCTTTGAGCAGAATTAGATTTTCAGGATTATCATATGAAACATCAACAGTTCCATGGACATTCCAAAGGGCATTATTTGAAATAATTGAAGGTCTGGAGGGAAATGTCAATATAATAGAGGATGTTTTGGTCTGTGGTTCTAACAAATAGCAGCATGATTTGCATATTACTAAACTGCTGAACAGACTAAGACAAAAAAGTCAAAGAGAAGCAAGTGTCAAATATGTGTATCATCTCATGGGCTATAAATTGAATCCTGATAGTTTTAAATCTGATTCTGGTAATGGTAATGCCAGAGATATTGTTGATAGTTTTATACTTTCGGATAATGTTTTATGTGATTGCATGGTATGGCACAATATCTTCCTAAGTTCATTCCAAATTTGTCAGATATAACAGTACTTTAACTTTAATCTAAGTTATAACATATATTTTTATTAAAAATGTTTATCCCCAAATTTCAATGCAAATCACATAAAACAACATTCTAGTAAGCAAATATAGCAAATAGTTCTAACAAGGAAAACAAAATTATTTATTTTACAAGCTTTACAAATTTCTACATGACATTTTCAGGACAGTTTAGCATTCCCTTGCAATTATAATTTTGAACACTTGCCAACATTAATCTCGTCTGTAAATGCTTATCTAGAATTTAACAGCAATAAGACAATGTGCTGCTGATAAACTTCATCCTGTGGCTCTGAGTTTGAGCCTAGAGTTACAATTTGCAAATAGTGTAGCTTTGAATGAGCCATTTAATCAATTTATTATTCCCTGAATATCATACAGTCCTGGATGTTTGCTAGGGATATGGAGATTTCTTAGATATACAATATTGTGGGTAGCAATACAGCTTATATCATGTTAATTGTCCCTTCTAATGATTGCTCAACAAGAGTATTTTATGTTATGTTCTAAAGTCTGCAAATGTTGTTTCAAGTGGTCTTACTCTGTTCTTAAATATGGGGGAACTCTTTTTTTCTGCAATAGAGTCACTTGGACATTTCCCTTTCCTTAGCTTTGAAACTTGCTTCTTGGAATCATTACATCCTAAACCTGACACCAACATTTTAAATATATGCAATATTGGTCCTACTCTGGCATAGACACCCCCCAAGAAAAATGTAGCCATCAGTGAACATCAGAAAAATGTCTCTTCCTTTGCATCTTGTTCTAAGGATAATGATGCTTTTCTAACCCTACATGTCAATTTCTCTACGGCTGAAATGGAATGACCAGAGACAGGAAGCAGCAGTTTTATTGCCTCCATGGATAGCGACGTCTTATAAGACATCCACCTTACTAATAAACTAAAGGTTATTTACTAAGGTCTCTAGTCAAGATAATAAAAATGGTGTCAAAGCCCCTTTTCATAAAATGGATTTTAGAAAGGTCTTCTTTATGAAGTCAAAGGCTTTTTTTAATGCCAAGTAAGATAACCAAGATTATCATTGCTTCATCTTCTTACCTTCAAACTAGCATATAGCAGTTAGTTATCTGATATTTGCCTTCATTGAATGAATCCACTTTGCTCTCATTCAATAATTTTGGGGAAATTTTATCGAATCTGTTGGCCAACACTTTTTTTGCTGTGAAATTCATATTCACGTTAATCAGAGATATTGGCTTGTAATTGCCCATAGACAAAAAAAATCCCCTTTCCATTTGTGAGTGCTATAATAAGACTTTTAGTTATACATGATGACAGGCATTCCTTATATTGAATAGTTTGAAAAAAACATTAGGGTTTCAATTAAATCCTTACAACCATTTGTTTAATTTCTGTGAAAACCATCTATACCTGCTGCCTTCTGACATTTTAACCCCTGATGACCAGTTCTACCTGTGCTACACCCAGTGCTTTTTCTAATACCATATGTATTTACTTTACTGAATTCCACTTTGTGACGACTCCTTGTTTTTTTTTTTTTTTACATTATTAATGTTTCTGTATCTTTAAGAGTGATGTCCCCTTAATGTCCTCTTATAGCTATAGCTCCTTTGTCTTACCTTGAATCTCCATGCAATGTACTCAGGATTACTTTTCTAATTAAATTACCACGTATCCCCTTTTATGCATGTCACCTTTCAACCCACGCTGTGGTAAACAACTCTATCTTTGACCTAATATAAGTGTAAGTGCTCTCTTTAAAGAGTGCCCTAGCCTTTCTTCCTCAATTAAGGCTAATGCTCTTTCCTTCATATTACTGCTTCTACTCTGTTCTTTCTTTCTCTCCCCTCTTCTGTCATTATTTACACTTAAAAGTTAATTTAACTGTTTTTATAATAACTCCAAATCCTCTCTACCCAGCAAATTATTTTCTATTTTTCTAGAGATTATGGCCTGCAGCATATAATTTGCTTAATTGCTTTTCTAATAATAAATGGCCCATTTCCACTACATTTGTCTGAGCTATGATTTTAATGTTTCTAACTACCATAACCATGCATGAGTGGTCTGATATAGCTTTCCTTTAATGTCTATTTCTATGACTCTCCCTAGATGTTTTTCATTATCACTAAATCACCTGTGCTGGCATGTATCTCTGTGTTCAATGAAAAGCTGAAATGCAGGCTGTCTGGATGTTTATACCTCCATGCATCTTCCCAGCCCCCCATTTTTATTTTGACTCTACCAACTCTTTCTGCTCTTCCCTGTTATTATCTTTTCACATTAAGTGTATTTATTTGAGAGCGGAAATTAGACTGATTAAGGTCTACCATAACCAATGCTAAGTGATCACTCATGTTGATATGGCCCCAGTCCTTTAAAAACTTTATAAAAAATTCTGGATTATCTATATTTGGGGAAATATGTTCCCATTCATCCACAACTATCCTCCATTATTCATGCAGGTATTAACCTTCTCCCTTTCCACTCATAACTGCACTTTCTGCCACCAAACCTGAGTAATTTCTAAGCAATATAACAACCCCATTTTCCCCCATCTAGCTTATGTTTCTTAGAGATTGTTAACCATTGGTGTTCAACTTCCCTGAATCATTTACACTTATCTTTGGTTCTTGTTAGTCCACAATATGACATCTTTCTGTACTGATTCACTGCAGTCTTCATTTATATCTTATGGATGTGAGCACCCTTATACATTCCAAGATAGTACCTACAGAGTGGCCACACATGTTTTACTGAACTGTATTACCTCAGTAAAAGATTATAATGATGGGAACTTCCCTGAATCATTTACACTTATCGTTGCTTCTTGTTAGTCCACAATATGACATATTTCTGTACTGATTCATTGGAGTGTTCATTTGTTCCTTATGGGATGTGAGCACCCTCATACATTCCAAGATAATACGTACTGAATGGCTACACATGTTTTACTGAACTGTATTACCTCAGTGAAAGATTATAATGATGGGAACTTCCCTGAATCATACACACTTAACTTTGGTACCTGCAAGCACACAATGTGACATCTTTCTCTGCTATTGTAATGTTCGCTTCTTCTTTATGGGATGTGAGCACCCTCATACATTCCAAGATAGTACCTTCTGAATAGCCACACATTTTTTACTGAACTGTATTACCTAAAAGATTATAATGATGGGAACTTCCCTGAATCATTTACACTTATCTGTGCTTCTTGTTAGTCCACAATATGACATCTTTCTTTACTGATTCATTGCAGTGTTTATTTGTTCCTTATGAGATGTGAGCACCCTCATACATTCCAAGATAGTACGTACTGAATGGCCACACATGTTTTATTGAACTGTATTACCTCAGTCAAAGATTTACCTCAGTCAAATATTATAATGATGGTAACTTCCCTGAATCATATACACTCAACTTTGGTACCTGCAAGCGCACAATGTGACATCTTTCTCTGCTATTGTAATGTTCGCTTCTTCTTTATGAGATGTGAGAACCCTCATACATTCCAAGATAGTACCTTCTGAATGGCCACACATTTTTTACTGAACTGTATTACCTAAAAGATTATAATGATGGGAACTTCCCTGAATCATTTACACTTATCTGTGCTTCTTGTTAGTCCACAATATGACATCTTTCTGTACTGATTCATTGCAGTGGTCATTTGTTCCTTATGGGTTGTGAGCACCCTCATACATTCCAAGATAGTACGTACTGAATGGCCACACATTTTTTACTGAACTGTATTACCTCAGTCAAAGATTATAATGATGGGAACTTCCCTGAATCATATACACTTAACTTTGGTACCTGCAAGCGCACAATGTGACATCTTTTTCTGCTATTGTAATTTTCACTTCTTCCTTATGGGATGTGAGCACACTCATACATTCCAAGATAGTACCTTCTGAATGGCCACACATGCCTTACTGAACTACTGAACTATATCACTTCAAGCAGAAAATGTAATGTTGTGTTCTAGGCTGTAACCCTCACAGTGGAGTTTTTTTTTTGGAAGAGTGATAATGCCTATTCCCAGTAAGTGAAAACCAGATAGCCCCCAAATGGCAAAGGATACAAAACTACTCTTTGTCATTTTGTCAAGTTACCTATGTAATCAGAAGCAGAAAAACTACATAACATATGGCATTGGAATAATTACTTTTAAGTGCTATTGTTTACCCTTCCTGCACCTTGGACATTGTAAAACTCCTTATTTAGCATTACTATAACTACTTTGATAACGATATCTATATAGAAAAAATGAAATGTATATTGAGATGCAAAAAACTACTCAGAAATAATGTACAAATGGATAGAGCAGAATTAAGCTTAAAATAGAACCAGCTCTGCTTTGAACATTATCCTGTTATAACACTAAGAAGAAAATGATATACCTTGGCCTGCACAGGAAGAACATATGTTTGAAAAACTTCTCAAAACTTGTCTTTATGCATGTTAATCTGGTGTGCTGCTACATAACATTTTTTAGCTCAAATTAAAACTTCTCTTCTCAGAGTTGAACCTGTAAAAGAAGAAGGCTATGTTAGCCACAGTGTAATTCTTTTTCACTATAGGTGTGTAGCCATGGAGCATTGGGATTAAGCTCAAAAACTGGGAAAAAGATAAACTTGTTAAGCACATCCCTAGCATGAGACCAAGTCTTAACAGTTTTTAAGGGTGCTGAACAAAAGTTGGTCACCCAAGCACTATTAAGACCTGGTATCACTCTAGGAACTAAAAGCAGCCAGTGGTAAATGACAAAGAAAAGTGACAACAGGTAAAACAACTTTTAAAAGCTGTTAGTACTTTACTCTGCTATACTTATAAACAGAAAATGTGGCAGAGTAAAGGGTATAACACATTTTAAAGCCTTTAGTGCTACCAAGGGGCACTTCTTTTCCATCTGTTATGACATCTCCATAGCTCTCACCTGTCTCTGATTTTGTATAACCTCCCTAATTTTACCTCACATTTTTGTCCATTCCCTCATAATATTTTTGATTTTGTAGTAAATCACTGAGGATTGCTGGCACTTGATAATGCAGGATAGTACAAGTGCATCTTATTGTTCATAAAATTCATGTTGATACTGGTCAACACTCCCACCAGAGGTGGCAACATATTGGACCTGGTCATCACCAACATGGGCGACCAGTGTTCCACACTAGAGGTCAACCCCTTGCTGGTTAGATCTGACCATAAACAAATCACTTTGGATATCCACATTCCGCCCCCACCCCTGGACAAAGAAACCACCAGGAAAAACTTTTCAAAAGCAAACTTCACGTTACTTAAGACCAAGGTGGAAAGTTTCAAAACCCCCATGCTAAAGGATAATGCTGTCCAAGCTGCAAAATCCTTTACTAATGCATTCTACGGGCACCTACAAGAATACATAGATCATGCTATCCCAAGCAAAACCAAGACTCACTCCTCCAAGAAAAGGAAACCAGTCTGGTGGACTCCTGCCATAAACAAGCTAAACAATAGAAGGAGGAAACTAGTACAGAAAAGAGTAAAATCCAAAGAAGGGAAGACATCCCTGATCAGTATCAGCAAGAAACTACGTTCCCTCATAATATCATCCAAGGCGAGCTTCGAAAGAAAAATTGCCAAGGACTCCAAGGATAACCACAAGGCATTCTTTAGCTATGTCAAGAATCTAAATGGCAATGCTCAGATCTGCTCAGAGTTACTGCAGAATGGCACAAAATACAATGAACCGACCAATATCACCAACATCCTGGCAGACAGGTTCAGTGCAAACTTCAGCCCCCTCTCACCCCCAAAAGGGCCCATAACTATACCAGAAGAATGTAGAGTCCCTGAAATCACAGACACTCAGGTTAAAACAGCCCTCTCCAAAGCCAAAAACGCAGCATCAATGGGACCGGATGGTGTCCCAGGCTGCATCCTACATGAGCTCAAAGATGAACTAACCCTCACCTAAACACACTGTTCAAACTCAGCCTCTCAACAGGCTACATACCCAGAGAGTGGTGCACAGCAACTGTTATTCTGCTCTACAAAGGTGGAGGCACAACAGACCCCAGGAACTATCACCCTATAAGCCTGACTAGCTTGATCTGCAAGGCTATGGAGTGCATCATCATGGAACTCATTAACAGAGACATTGGGAACCTCCAAACACTGTACCCTACCCAGTTCAGCTTTGTTAAGGGCAGATTATGCCTTCTAAACCTAATGGACTTCTTTGAGACAGTTACCAAGGCTATAGATGAGGGAAAGCTGGTACAAACAGCCTACCTAGACCTCGCAAAGGCCTTCTACACCATTCCCCATTCTGGTATTATAGACAAGCTCACCAGCCTGAATATAAACCCCTACATCACAAGATGGGTTGCCAACTGGCTCATGGACAAAACCCACATGGTGAGAGTTGCAGGAGCTAGGTGTGACTCTAAACCAGTTACAAGTGGCGTCCCCAGGTCTCAATCCTAGGACCCCTCCTGTTCAGCATATACTTGTGCTAAATCTCTCTCTCTATACACACACACACACACACACATATATATATATATATATATATATATATATATATATATATATATATATATATGCATATACATACATAGGTAGATAGCTACATAAAAAAAAAATTTTGTCTATTTTAGGTTGACCAGTAAATCAGCTGAATGTTTTTAGGATGCTGAATCTCAAGTTAGTTGGGCAAGAATGTGTGAATGTTTGCCTGTGGGGTTTAAGGATTTTTCACTTTCCCCTACAGCTGTTCAGCTAGTTATTTGGTATATATATATATATATATATATATATATATATATATATATATATATATATATATATACATATATATGTATATATATATATATATATATATATATACATATATATATATATATATATATATGTATGAGTACATTTGTTGACTTTGCAATCCTTAGAGCCTTTTACAAGCATCTGGATTTTCTATCCATATATTTTTCTTGACTACAGCTCAAATGAGGACCCATGCCTTTAGATTCTCCTTACCCAGATTTATGTGTATCATTTCTGGATAAGGAATTTTTGTTTTCTTACACATTCAGTTTAACTAGCAGTCAAGCAGGAAGGGGATCTGTCTTCTTTTTTTTCAAATTATTTTATTACATTTTCCATGAAAAGTAAAAGACAACAAATGACAAACAGTATTCTCATTCTAAGACAAATTATTAACAAAGTAAAAACTATTTACAATATATACATAGGCCTGAAGTGGAAAACTGCAGATCACAGTTAAAATACAAGTTCTTAAGTATAAAGATCAATTCAGAAAGAGTTATAGTCCATTTGTAAAGTCTTAATAAGTGCTAAAACGTTAGTCCAAGGATTATTAACAAATGTCTTTGGATAGATTCTAAGTTCTTTGGTCTTAGTTTCTTTGATTCTCAGGTCTTTCACTGAAGATAGGAAATCACAGTGGGTGGGCAGCTAGTGATGCATTTTCTGGTGATAGCAAGTACTGACCATAGTAAATACGAATTATTATTATTCAAAAAGTAACCTTCATTCACATTGAAAAGAATTAATGATTTGGACAATAAGAAGGAATCAGTAAATAATACTTTGAGAAAATCATCTATGGTGTTCCAATAACCCTTTAGTTTAGGACAATCATGAAAAATATGCGCCCAATTGGCTTTGTTATGCTTTGTACATCTCCAGCAGGATGTGCTGGAGCTATTATTGATTTTAACTATCTTATCTGGTGTCAGGAATGCCCTATAGAGATATTGCCAAGCAAAAATACTCCAGTAATGAGACCATGAAGTATGGTTGATGGATAACAATTTTTTTTTGATTTTTATCATGTGAGAAATTAAAAGAACAGCCTTTGAATATAAAGTTCCAGTAACTTTGATTTATACTAGTCTTATAAACAATTAACATGTTATATAATTTCAAAATAAATTTGTATTGAAGCTATTATATAAAATTTCACACATGAGAGTTATCATCTTTGGTCTTTCTTGATAAGATGAGTTTTTAAGTATTATGCATAAATCTTGAGAATAAGTTAAGATACTTTGTAGAATTAACCAGTTTTGAGGAAGTAAATCATGCTCTTTTCTAAGAAACTGAGAGTATAAAACTTTAGTGTCATTTATGCATTGATACCAACATATAAAGTTTTTGGATTCCCTGCTATCTAGAACACTGAGATGTATTTTATCAGGAAAATCCCTTATAATTTTAAAGGGGGTTAACAGTTCAAACCAAGTCTTAATATCAGCATTAGAGCTAACAAATTTTCAGAAGAAATTAAAATAGTGATTTAATGAATTTAATTTTGTGGGTTTGGCAATATTGTGTTGGGTAATATGGCATAAGAAGTACCAGAACTTATTAGAAGAATTATTCAATGGAAGTTTGGCTAACAGTGCATTTTCATTAATTAGTAAGGTTAGATGTAATAGTTTCCAACTAGTGTGATAATTTGGATTAATCCAGTTTAAAATAACCTTAAATATGGATGCATTAATATATGTTTCAATATCCCAGAATTTGATTCCTCCTTGCTACCAAGATCTAATGTGATATAGAAAAGCTATTCTGATTCATTTGGAGAACCAAAGGAACTTCATTAGTAATCTATTTATATCTTTAATGTATTGATATTTATAAGAAAAGTTAAGAATTAGAGCTATGTAGAGTATTTTTGGTAAAAGTATCATTTTTATTAATTGTAACCTGTCTTCAAAGGTGATGAGAATTCTGTTCCGGCTATTTGTATGCTTATTTATTAAATTTATCATATTCTTATAATTATATTCAATTGTGTTTTCTGTGGATTTACATAGTGTTATTCCTAGATAATCAAGAGAATCTGAGATTGCACCAATAATGTAAAGATTATCCGATTGTACATTTCCCTTCTTATTTAAGAGCATATGTTTAGATTTAGATCTATTGAAATGTAAACCCGAGATTTCCTGGAAATGGTTCATCACAGAATTGAATTCTAATAGAACTGATTGTGAATTACTTAATGTGAGGGGATCTGTCTTCTGATCTGCAGATGATCCTGGCACAAGTGAAGGGGTTCAGATAGTGGGTGCTTGTTTTTTAAGGAGCTGATGAATTTCTCTGAGAACTCTGACGCTTTTTTCTGGACAGCTCCAAATTTATTTTTTATGTCACTGCTGTTCACTGATGCATTCACTACATCTGTTTTTATATCTAACAAGCCTCCTATTGTTCAACATAGAACTAAGTATGTAGGGTAGATCTTGTATCAAATCCATATGCATGACAAGTGTTTTCTGTATTTAATCATTTTATCTGTATATTTGTTTATATTATGAAATCTGTTCAATTTGAATTGCTCATCAGATGACCTCTGAGAGCATTCTACTATTTGTTTTTATCAGACAGTCTATATTACTTTAAAAGAACATTGTGTCCAAATGATGCCTTGATTTTTCTATAATACATCAAGCTTGAAGATCCACTGGTCTGAGTGGGAAGATGCATGATGTTAGTCACTATTTTATAAAAGAGGTCCTGAAGCTCACTCTCTCTCTCTGTCTCTCTCTTTCTGGTACAGATTCCAGTATTCCAATCATCCCGCATTCACTGATCTTGAGGAGTTCTCCAAATCATTTAATCAGAATTTTATTCCTGTCAGCAAGAGTTTGTGACTGTGTACCTTTTCCTTTTCTCTACTGTAATTCACATCAGTTTTTTATAAACAAAAAATAAAACCTAACAAGAAAACAGTAAGATATTTAGTCCCTCACCCTCCCTCCTGTTTCATTCATTCCTGCCATCCTAGTACCCCAGTTTATTGCCAGGTCTACATCCCCCACAAACATTTCCCTGAGTGAGCTGGATCTACAATGGATCTTACAGGCATCCTAGGGGTGGTGCTGAGAACTGCTTCTGTTCCTGGAGGGTTATTATGACCTGTTTTTATTTCCCAGTGTACTACCTCTGCTTTCATCACCAATGTCTGAGGGCAACTCCCTTCTGTGGGCCATGCCTCCCATTGGGGATCATCTTCAATAAACATATTCCCAGATGGTCTCACCCATCCCTCCCTACAAGTGTCTCAGATGCCCGGTGCTGCTAATCAAACACAGGCTGTCTAGGCCATAGCTAAGGCTTTATCCATCTACTCCATGGTACTGGATATTTCTTTCTTAGTTCTATTTATGAGATAAGCTCCTTTTGTTTTAGCACCATTTTATAATAAACCTTAATTTAACTGAGAATGGGAGAAAGCCTTTCAAATAAGATTATTATTTTGTCCTCAGGTGAAGTTTCTTTAAAAATTAGAAAAATGTATCCTCAGTTTCTACTCCCATGCTCTGTAGTAAAAAGTTAGAAACATTTGAGGATAATTAAAATTTCATTGTATCATTTGCAGCCCTGGGAGCTCAGATGACATCTTGTTGCTGGGAGTAACCCCTTCCCTGATATTACTTAGTTTTGGTCAGTGGTATAAGAAACAAGCTTTGAAAGGCTGAAAGAGTTAGTTTGGAAAGTTTCTCCTCTACAAGTAAATGCTAGTAAGGGATTTCCACATAGATACTAAGCTACCTGTAATTATTGCAAACATCCATAACTCATTGCTAGTATCTCCATACAAGGCTATGTTTACTCACGAATTTAACAACTTTTGGCATCAGCATTCACAGTCTCTACCTTAACACTCTCGCTTAACATAAAAATCTTTTTTCCTTACCCTGTCACTTGTCTTCCAATTCTTTCCATCCTAAACATCTTATCCCTCCTCAACACTTAGCTTCTCCTCCATTCATCTGTATCACTAGCAAGAAATAACACAAGTAAAGTACTATTTATTCCACCACCACTTTTTCATTTAAGTACAATATGTAATCACCAGTAAATCTTTTACTTCCTCTCTGCTGTACTTTACTGTAGGCTCCCAAACCTCCCTAACAACATGTAATAAAACCTACTAATAAATTCCACTTCCATGTCTAATCTCTCTTCACTCCTGAAGAATTCTTGACTTTTCTATCCATCATCATAATTCTTGTGTGATTACTTTTGTTAAGCATGTCATTGGGAAATATCTGATGTCTTGATTCACCATTGTAACTGTACATTTCATGTAATTCATTATGGAATCATATTATATTTGTAGTCTATGTGAAGCATTTCTCCTAGGTCCTTACTGAAAAGTTTTTTTCTGCCCAGTTGGACATTCCCAGTAAGCAGTTGCTAATAAATAAATAAATAAATAGATGCATGCATAAATAAATACTGGAAGAAGGTAAACTTGTGACTTTTGATCAGAAGCCATGACTGTTGCTCAGAAACGCTATTCTCAGATTGAAAAATAAATACAAGCTATCATTTCTCATTATTAGACATTCCATATCCCTGATGAAAGAATCCCTTCGGAATCAGATCACAAACCATTTCAATGTATATAGAAAAATCTGTTCATGAAGTCCCAGCAGTACTTTAAAGGATGCTACTGCCTTACCAAAACATGATGAGCAAGTTAAAAATAAACTAGGTTGGTTTGTCTAGCTAGCATGTTGAGTACAGCAACCTCCAACATTTTTTATAATGAGCTAGAAGTTCTCTGGACTGCTTCTCTACTGCCTGTATCTACTGAAAAGTTAAAACAGCTTAGAATCAGTACAACATAAGACTTTGAAATGCAGTTATTAGATGTAATAATGAGTGGTTGGCCATATAGTGCTAAATTATTACATCCAGACATGAGCTTTTCAAGGGAAAGTTGCAAATGCACAAGTTGCCAACTATGAAAAAATGGTATGCAAGGACATTTATTGGTTATACAACAATATAAAGACAGGAGATACATATAATAATGCAATAGAGGACAATTTAACCAAAAATGAACGGAGATGTCTGGAATCATTTATGGAAAAGAAAGAGTTTAGAATCATGAAGCCAGATAAGGGAGGGGGCATTGTAATTTACAACAGTTTTGATTACAATGTGGTGATACATAATATACTACACCTATCTGGAAATTATGAAGCCATTTCTCTAAATCAAGTTAATATAGGTCACAGAAGAATTGATTTAGTCATCAAAGAATATCTGATAGACAACAGGATCACGAATGAGACCTACAATTTTATCAAGGTTGATTTTCCTATAGTGGCAAATATAATAGGTATCCCCAAGGTACATAAATGTATGGACAACCCTCCTTCTAGACCTATAATATCAGGGTCTAAATCTAAGACATATAATTTGGGTGTAACTATTGATAGGTGGACCAAACATGTATATGACAATATTCCTCATTTAATAAAGGACTCTTTGCATTTTTTAAGTAAACTTACGCAGGATATATGGAATGGTGAATTGTTTTTTGTGACAATTGATGTTATTGACTTATTCTCATGTATACCCAAAGAATGTGGTTTGGAATTTTTTAGTAACAGTTTGAGGGCCTTCTCAAAACTGTCATGGGAAAAAATGTGTTTAATTGTGGACATGATGAGTTTAGTTCTAGACCACAACTATATTCAATTTCAAGGGGAGTTTTTTAGGCAGAGCAGAGGGGTTGCTATGGGCGCCTCTTGTGCCCCTATTTTTGCAAATCTTGTAATGTTAGATTGGGAGTCAAAATACGTGTTTCAAAGTGAATTTTTCCACCACATAGTTTTATATGTTAGATTTTTAGATGACTTATTTATCCTATGGAATGGTACGCATGATGAAATTATTTCATTCATTAATTATATTAACGACACGACTGATTTTCTGAAATTTACATACAATATTAACAAAAAAGGTATAGCATATTTAGACACTTATATAAGCCACACAAGCAATGGTTTTGAATCAAAAATACACAGAAAAACCACATTTTCAAATGATTATATAGAATATAGTAGCAGTCACCCACCATATATATTTAAAAATGTGGTAAAAGGACAGTGTGTTAGAGCAGCACGCATGTCATCAAGTAAAGTTATAATGGAAGATGAATTAGAAACAATATTTAACATGTTTAGTAGTAGGGGTTACCCTATCCCCATGTTAAATGATGTCGTTGGATACGTTAAACGGCAATGGGGTACTAAGTTTCTACCTCTTTTAGGTATATCATGTGTTAGTGATAAGGAAAAAGGTATGAGTGACACCACAGAAGCATTTAATAGAGTGTGTGTGATAATGTTTACTCCTTTTGCAAGTCATATAAAGGAAATATTGAATAGACATTGGGACATGATAACAATAACAGAAAGTGTAGCCATGGTTTAAGGTAAACAACCCAAATGTGTATTCAAAATGGCTCCGAATATTAAAAAGTTATTGGAGAGGACAACACACACTGAGAAATATAAGAAAACAATAAAAAGAACTTCAAAATGTGGTCCTTGCAGTCAATGTAGATATATTAATGAAGTGGCATGCATTAAGTTAGAGAACATCCACAAGACACACATAAAATGCAGGGCAGGAAATTGCAATACTCAACATGTAGTATACCTTGCCTCATGCGATGCCTGCCCAGCATTTTATATAGGAAAGACTGAGAGAAAAATTAAAAAACGAATATATGAACACTATTACAAGATTCAGAAACGAGATATGAAGAATGCTTTATACAAACATATATTCAGTAGAGGACATGAACACACATTCAAATTTTCTATTATTGAACAAATTGATTGCAGTGCAAGAGGAGGTAATTGGAAAGTTTTTTTAGCCTTAATGGAAAGCAAGTAGCAGATATTTACTGATGCCACAAGATTTCCAGGCATAAATGATAGCATTAGTTTGAAACCTTTCCTGATTCTGGAATAAACCTTGCACTTTAGAAAAAATCTTGTATACTTGGATACAAGGATGTTACTGTGGTGTACAACAATGTTTTTATTCTTATTTAACTATGCTTAGTTACTATTAACTATGCTATACCAACTCTGTATGCACAATCAGTATTTTAGTTCATCACAATGCACTTTATTCTATCTTTATTTATTTTTTGATTTATTATTTTTCATTATGTATTTTGAAAATCAATTTTTAAATAATCAAATTTTAAATGATCAAATTTTAATAATGTATTTATCTATTTATAAAATTTATAAAATTTATAAAATGTAATTTTTAAAACAGTAAAAAATGTATTAACCAATTGCATCAAATGTGGACATATATAAATATAACCAAGTTAAATTAATAAGCATTTTAGTATACATATTTTAGAAGTAGATACGTAAAATTTTAGGAAGTAATTATATGTATTAGAAGAATGTATCTTTAAGGAGTTCAATTAGTTTTTTGGCGCCAAACTGGATATATAAACTATTGTAAAGTGGTAATAGTAGGTTCTGATGAAGTCTGTGTGATAACAGATGAAAGCGCTTAACCCTACGGATTATTTTTGTTTCAACTCATGTAAAATCTTTGTATATTTTAAGCAATAAAATTCTTTCTTGTTCGAGCTGCACCATACTTTATTCTGCTCCAGGAGGCTTCAATTTTTCAAGGGAAAGGACTTCATGTTCAATGATGTCATTTTTCCATCTTAGGCACACAAGGCTTTGCTGCATAAAACACATGCCTCAAAGTTAAGAATCTCCAAGTGCAAAGAAAAAGCTTATGATATTCACTCCTGGTCTAACATGTCTGAACAAATAGAACAAATGGTGCAGAGATATGATGTTTGCAATGGAATATGTGGTTTTAACTGATCCATATTACAGTTAATTGAGGTTCACTGATTACAGTACACCAGTGCCAGTTAACACCAAAAAATGAGCTTCTGACTTCAGGAAGACTGTACATCTGTAGGGTTGTCACCTCCCATCACCCCAAGGTTTATGATCAATATATTTAGATATGTTGGAATGGTGGTACTGTGGGCCCCCCCCTGCAAGACTTTTTTTTTTAATTTCTTGTGGTTGACCCTACTGACCCTGACTTTTCTTTCATTGATTTATGGTTTGACTAAAAATACATAGAGGGAGATTTATAATATGTTCAGAAATCAAAATGAAAGAGAAAAAATTATATAACATGAAATTCTGAAACTTTTCTCAGATAAAAACTGGAATCGATTTGTTTCATTACAAAAATGCACAATATCTCCTGTGTGACCTGGGAGGACAATGTCTCCAATCGTTGAGAAGTTCTGTAGTCACATGGAAACAAAAGTCATAGTATTTTGTTATACTACTGAAGTCTAAATTCTAAGATATGGTATCCCAGAAGAAGTGCTTTTAGATAACCGCCCACAGCTAATGAGCCAATGCTTTCATAAATTTGGGAAACATTGGAAATTCAAGCATGCTACCTTATGTCATAGGTATCCATAGAGTAATGGACAAGTGAAATAAATGATACAAACACTGAAGAGTCTTATTAAAATGTATGACAGTTCAGTAGATTTTACTGTTATTTGTCAACTCTAAATCAAAGAAACATGACAGTTTAATGTATATATATATGTATATATATATATATATATATATATATATATATATATATATATATATATGTCTTTTACTAGCTCATTTTGAAGGTTATCTGTCGGTAGTCTAACCTACCTACCTCCTATTCTTTGCTAATACCTGATAGAAAAAGCAGCCCCATATAATTATTGGAAGAATGATAATTTTAGCAGAAGTTTTGATACAACATCCAACAACCTTCCTATCTTGAAAAAAGGATGAGAGTTAATGATACATATTAAACCAAATTCACATTATTTTAATCTTTCATAGAAAACCACCTGGACAAACAGAGCATCCATGATCATACTGGGGTTCCTATTATAACAACGAAAATGCATTTTGTCGAATGCGTTTTCATCGAACCCTAAACAGCGAACAGGCAAAACAGCAAAGTGGCTGTTCAGCAAATTCTTTCCCTGGGAAAGAATTTGTTTGGCCACTTCATTACTTTGCCATGTTCTGCACTGTAGTGTAGTCTTAGAGATTCCTTTATCCGGTATAGCTCCCGAACATAAATTACTGACCTTAGGTTTAGGGTGCGGTTTAAGGTAAGTGCATGTTGTTTGTCTTTCGGCTTTTTCCTGGTAAGGGGTCGGCACAGCAGAACTCCGGTCCACTAATGATTGGCAGTACATTTTTTACAAAATGCCAAGGTGCCAGCTCAACGCCCAACCTTCATGTCTTTCGAATGCTACCCAACTACGGGGAGGACATGCAGACTCCACACAGAAGGCACTCCCAAGCCAAGCTGAGAATCGAATGGGAGAACCTCTTGCTGTGAGGTAACAACGCTACTGCTGTACCACCGCGGAATCTATGGTTTAAGTGCATATATGTTTTAAACTGTTTACCTCTTTTTGTGTGTGTTAGATGTATGGTTGAGTTAAGTGTATATGTGCTCTCAGCTGTTTACTTTTTTGGGGGGGGGTTAGAATTAGGGTTAAGGTAAGTGCGTATGTGTTTGGAACTGTTTACTGTTTTTTTTTTTTTTTTTTGGTAGGAACAGTGATTTCTTTCCCTAGGAAAGAAATCGCTGTTCTGAGGTGTTGATATTTTCAGCTTTCACTGAAATAGGTTCAGTTAAACATCGTTCTCTGTTTTAAGCATTCGTTGTTGTAATATAGACCCTCATACTGATGCAGAGTCCCTGATGTGTAAGTAAACAGAAGAAACAAGAACTGTTTTGTTTAAATAATTTGGTCCAAAGTGATATGCAAATGTCTGTGAGTCCATATATAAGTGATGTACCTCAGGTTACTAGGCTGCATAAACCATGCTCAGAAAGAAATAATTTCTTCTTTTGAATGGCAAGTCAGGTAAATGTAAGACTTTATCTCAAGCCATATACAAGACTTGTTCTAATATGAATTGCAGTTTCAGTTGTGTCCATGCCAGACTTAATGCCTAGTATAAATACACCTGAATCTTCATCACATTAAAATCTATTTCTAGTCTGAACTGTTTTGCATTCACATTTCAAATAACTATCTGAAATCGAACCCCTTTCTTCAACACTCAGATCTGTGTTTTCACCTTTTCACTTAGATCTCTGCACACAGATAATCAGTGTCTACAAGGTTAACATTGTGAGCAGAATGATGGACCTTATCCTTGTCCCACGGTATAAACCAAGTGAATTGTATTACCTTGATTGGAAGATATTGAATGACTCAGGTTTAGAAAGATAAGCACGCAATGACATATCTATTTCAACTGATTTTGTATGTCGTAAGAAATTCCCTTAAGAACCATTCTACCCTTTGAATGAAACGTTTCTTAACTTATTTCAAACATTCTCATAAAAGTGATGCACGGATAGTTGTTCATTGATAGCTTATGGCCAGGAATTTCATCTCTAACAACGCAGCTGATTGCTTTCATTAGATACACTTACATTAACTCATGCCTACACCATTACTGAAGTAAAAGGTTGATTGGCACCTTTAGCACCACTATGCAAAAATATTTCCCCTCCACCACACCTACAGCTCCACTGTGTGTTGATGACTTATATTCCTTTGATCCAAGTATGTAAAAGATATACAGATGCATAAATGCGGCCACAGTGTTCCATCTTTATGCATGTGTAAAAGGAAGAAACAAAAGTACACTGTTTCCATTTAATAATTATACAGACTCATAGCCACCTTTAGGCACCAGCGAATGCTGCAATCACTGGGGGCCCCTAACCACAGGAAGCTATCTTAAACTGATATTTTTATAACATGTCAGTCAAATCAGCAAAAGCTAGTACAGCAATCCTGTATACTTACTTAACCAGGTGGGTAATAATAACTCTTATGTATATCTGCTTTAAAATTCAAAGATATTCTGGTTATAGTAACAGTGTTTTATCAAGTAACAGTCTTCACAATTCCACTAAATATTTTACCACTGACTTAGTGCCACTAAATTAGTTAAACCCCACTGGTGGACATTCTCTCCACTAAAATTAACAACACAATCAGCTTCAGGTACCTGCTTTACCTCTGGCTGCATGACCCTCCTTAATCATCCTTGACTGTTTGGGGGACCCACAAAAGCTGCTGCTGGTTGTGGAAAAATGAGGATAAAAATGTATTAAATTCCTGGTTATGTTCTTTTACTCTAACAGGGCTGTGATAGGACCATTTTAAGATAAAGCTGATAGTGAGCACAAGGAAGGTAAAAACTAAAGAGAACAGCAGCCCAGAGTAACTGATTTCAGTGCCAACCTTGCATTTTAAGAAGAGCTGATGCTTCTGATTTTGAAGGATGTTTTTTTTTTTCTTTAAGGGATTTTTATAATTACTGGCAGAACACAAGATACTATAACATTCAAGTTCTTTGCTGAAGAATTCTGCTCGATGCCAAAAATAATAGCAGAATAAAGGCTCAAAATCAGCAACATGTTTTAAGTACTACTCCAATTCACTTAAAAAGTTAACAGAATAACTAAGTTTGCATCAACATGCATTTTGGATGTATAAAACTGTCATGTCTGAATTTGTTGACTGTCTGCAATCCTGAATCATTTATCATTAAATCAACCTTTTCCGAAGGACAGATGCATGTGAGTGTGTGTGTGCATGTGTGTGTGTGTGTGTGTGTGTGTGTGTGTGTGTGTGTGTGTGTGTGTGTGTATGTGTGTAAAAAATATAACAGATCTTTATCTGTGCTTACACCCAATAATACAAGAACACACACATTACTTTTCTGAGTATCATTAAAAAAGGCAACTAACAAGTAATTACATTTCAGAAGTAAGGCATACAATATATCACAGAACATTTGGACACTTAGATCTTCTAGGAGTCTCAATCTAACATCAAAGGGATGCATACACACTTTTTTGGAGGGTTAAAGAGGTAAGCTATATTCCAAGATAGGACCTGTGTATCCTCACAGCAATTGTCTTGTTAGTTTATAGTAAGCTCCTATTTTGTCAGCTTTGAATGTTAAGCCTTGGGCACAACTTAGGTCATCCTTGAAAAAAATAAGACTTAAATTCTTTTCTTACTCATGAGTTTTGTTTACACCACTGTTGGACTAAAAGGTTGTGAAAATCCTCTAAACTGCATCCCAGAAAATCTATAACCACTATAGCTTCTGGGGACATCAGCTTAATTGAATTATTTCCTAAATAGTTATTACTGTTCTGTCTTGGTTAGGAAAGGTGTGTTGAAAGGATGCAAGGAAAACCAAAGCTGAACCACACTGAATTACTTTCATTTATCATAATTTCTGTTCAAGCCATCATTGTATGAAAACGTGTAAAAAGAAAAAAAAATGTAAAATGCACTGCAGAGCACATAGAAAGTTATGGCTTCTTGAAAAAGCTGAAGAGTAAGAAGTGTAAAGCAAAATATGGGAAAAGTAAGAAAAAATGAATGTGCATGGTAAGGGGAGCCCAAAATGGGGGGTGGAAACAGAGGGAGCACTGGAGAATATATGTGTGCGTGTGTATAGGGGAGGGTGCTGAAGCAGTAGGCAGTGCCTAGGGTGCAATTTCACCTAAGGAGAGCTGTACATAGAGTTATTGTGATGTATCATTGCTGCAACTAAATGCCAGTAACTGTGACTGTCCCTTTGGGAGATGGGCCAACACAGTGTGGTACACAGGCCTGTCATAATACAAGAGCATTGAAGCTACAGGTCATTCTGTGTACTACTGCTAAAGGTTTGCAGCACAAACAAAAAAGTTGCTTAGGGGGGTGGCAGTAACAGGGTGATACATAGACTGAAAATGCTTGGGGGGGCCCAACTTGACACTTGCTGGGTGCCCCCAAAAAGCTAACACCAGCCCTGTACTGATTCTTTATTTTTTAAGTACTGTAATCCACATTAACATGTACCCAGTCTCACTGTGGATAATGTCCATTATTTTTGCTATTATAGAAACCATTGAACCTCCACAAACATTATAGTACACTGTGTGGGCTTGCTGTGCGGGCTTTTATTTATTTATTTTTTTTTTTACAAAACAAATAGAACAGCTGGCAAAAAAAACAAAAATTGCTCATAATGGAACAATCCCCTAGCCCCCAACACTCACTAAAAGAAGTTGCAGGGATAATTCCTTGCTCTGAAGAGATATCTGATAAGCCAAGTGCATCTTTGTCATGATGAAGCAATCAGTTGGCTTATGAGATGTCTGGCCTTCTTTGATCTGATCTCTCCTGCCTGTTGTCCTGCTGTACAGTTCTGCTTATAATAAAATCTGGACTGCATGCTAGCCCTCTAACTGATGAACGCAGATTTATGGAATGGCAGAAATACAGAAGCAGTAAGCAAAATAGCAGCTGTGGTGGTTCAGTTGTTCTCTGGTGACTAAGCAACAGGAAAAGGGTGCAATAAGTGGTACCTAGAAAATGCAAATCCCTTGTGTCATAAATTCTAAATAATATTTTTATAAAGTGGTACCTAGAAAATGCAAATCCCTTGTGTCATAAATTCTAAATAATATCTTTATTATTGACATATAAGTGACTGCTTTGTATAGTTCTTTTTTTCTAATTATTATTTCTTTAACAAATTGCCAGGCTGTCATTTCAAATGTGTTATTATTTTATCATCCCAGCCCTCACTTGACAGAAAACCATGGATTTTGATTCAAAGATGGCTGCCGTTCTGTGAGCACTGCTGAACTGCAGTTCTCCATTTAACCTGAGGAAATCTAAACCCTGAGTGGATACTGCAAAGATTTTAACATCAAATATTTGATAAAATAACTTCAACTACATTTTACTATCCTGTATTAAGAAGAAAAACTGGAAAAAAGGAATATATTTCACTGGATTACATCAGATTAGCTGGCTCTGCAGAGAGAAGTAAACAAAGGAAATGTGTGCTTTCTATACTGCAAGTTTTTGTGTTTTAACAAGATGTCAAAAGAGGAAAAAAACATGGATATAACCACTATCAAAACAAAACTTTCAGAATTACAGTCACCAGAAAAAGATGTGATTTCTAAACGACAGAAAATTACTAGAATACAGAAACAACAGAAACCAGGGACTAAAACTAAACCTGAGCAAGCATTAAACATGGAAGACATCAGAAATGCTCTGCTACCCATACAAGAAGCTCTGAAGGAACTGACTTGTCAAATACAAACATTTGGAAACTCATGTACTCAGTTGCTGGAAAGAATGGAAAAGACGGAAGCTCGCATTTTCTGAAAATGAGGATAAACTAATTTTACTCGAAAAAAAAACTAATCTACATGATGTGGATATACAGGCTATGCAAAGCAAACTTACGGACTTAGAAGCAAGATCCAGGAGAAACAACATTATTATCAGAGGGATTCCAGAATCTATTCAGTATAATGAATTAATTCCATCCATACTACAAATATTTGCAGTGCTTCTAAATTACTCTGATATGGTGAAACAAATTATTATTGAAAGAGCACACAGAGCTCTGAGAGAGTTACAAGCATCTAACTTTTCTAGACCTGTATATGTGAAAATACTTAATTATCAAGATGTAAACAGAATACTTACTACTGCAAAACAAAATGGAGGCTATATCATGTGGAAAAATAATAAAATATCCCTGACACAGGATCTACCTATACAGGTCAGACAAGCTAGACAGTCTTTGTCTCCATACTGCAAATTTCTTATTGACAAACAAATTAAGTTTCAAATAAAATACCCTAATATGCTTATATTTACAATGGATGGGACTAAACATGCTATTTCCACCAAAAATGAGGCAAGAAATCTGTTTCTAAAAGTTTTCAAGGCTTTACCTGCATCAGAGACTTGAATTGAACTCTCGTTGTGACTGGCATACTGCTGAGGTCAGATCCATTGTTTACTGTGCCTCGAGGACTGGGTAATCCTTTGTTTTCATTTGTAAAGCTTTAGGCCTTTTCCTGAGTAATAAAACTGTTTTTTTTTTTGCTTATCTTGATTATCTGCACTCGTTTCCCGATGCTTTATGGCTTCTACGAACTGTTTTCGACGAGGAGGAAGACAGGAAATGCCTAAAATGCTGTCGTGGGTGCAGATTTCGCTGTGACACTTCCAGGAGTCCATCTGTAAAAGCGGTCCCCCATCATGAATATTTCACAGGGTTTCCAGGCTTGGGAAACCGAAGGGAGCTGTTTTAAACACTTTTTTGCTTATTTAACATTAAAATAACACTGTTGTATGGTAAATTAAGCACATAGGGACATTTTATATACTTCCCTTATAAATGTTTATTTAGAATCTTGTAGTTATATTATTTAGAGAGGGTGCAGGGTTTAGTAATGCTTGTATAACTATACTTGTCATTATAGTCTTTAATGTACTGTGTAGAGATGATAATCTATTATATTAATTAGTTAGTAGTTTGCTTTAATATAAAACTATGATAGTGTGAATTCATAACCAGGGATATTAGTAGTTAGTAGTTAGCTGTATACTTATTTTAGTATAGGGTTATATTCTAGCATGTTTTTTTTTTTTCTCTAGGTTATATTCGTAGTAAAATTATAACTCTGTTTACACATTAAGTGTTTTTCATATGTTATTTTTTTTTTCTTTATGCATGCGGTTTATGTATAGATAGCTAATCCAATGATTAAAACTTTCTTTTTTCGCTTTACTTTTTATAAGTATTGTAATATTATATTTTCAATATTGATTTGCTTAAATAATAGTTAACCAAGGAGCTGTAGATCATGACAGTGCTTGTTAGGGAATGTTTAGTTTAGGCTTTGTCGTAGTTAAGTTAGATTATATAGGTCTTAACTGTGGAACATGTTTGAAATTTTATAATGTGGTGTTTTTATATTTGTTTCTTCTCTGAAACCTTTTGTTATTCCATGTTATACAAGACCTATACATGTCCTGGTCCGGGGTTATAGTGGGTAAGCACTGGTGTAGGACGGGATATAAGGGTTGCTTCCAGACTATGTATGGTTTTGAATTTACTTTATTTTTCTTTTATGTTTTCTCTCCAAAACCTTCATTGTACAGCCAACCTTGGAAATGTGGGAATTAGACTCATGGAACGTTAAGGGGCTCCAGAACTTAAAGAAGAGGAAACTATTGTTACATGTTTTATTGCAGGCTAAGGCGTGGTTTATTTTACTTCAAGAAACACATTTAATGAATGATCAATGGGTTGATATTAAAAAAAAGAAGTGGATCAGAGAAGTAGTAGCATCGGAAGGTAAGTCAAATAGTGCTGGGATAGCTATTATTATTAAAGATCAAAAAATTTTGGACTCTAACACAGATAAAGATGGGCGATGGTGCTACGTTATTCTTGCATCTACCCTATTTGATAAACCTATTTTACTTTTAAATATTTATGCGCCCTGTAATGATCAACAAATATTTATAACATCTTTGTACTCAATTCTAACACAATTTCATAGATATTATGTACTTATTGGAGGTGATTGGGATGCTTACCAAAATCTGAAGTTGGATAGATCTTGCCCACAAAGAGCATTTAATAAGCAGGCTGTATTAGCACTGAATGATATTAAAGAGGATTTTCAACTTTATGACCCTTTTCACTATTTGAATAATGTTAATAGCACAAATAATTTTACATTTTATTCCCCATGTCATAAAATGTGGTCCAGAATAGATTTCTTTCTGATTTCAAGAACATTGATTAATCTAGAACATATAGTTGTTATAAATGCACGTTATCTGTCAGATCACTCGAAAATTTCGCTGAGTTTTGCTAAGGAGGTAAAGGATACCTTGCGACAAAGAGGTTATAATTGGTCTCTTAACCCAAATTTGCTGAATAAGGAAGAAATAATACAAGAAATTATAAATTACCTTAAAGATTTATTGGCTGGTCTAAAGAAACAACAATATACCCCGAATATTGAATGGGCAACAGTTAAAACACAAATAAGAGGGATCCTTTTGCAAAAAGCTTCTTATTATAAAAAAATACTAAACAGAGATATTAAAAATTTAGAAACAAAAATTAAACTACTTGATAAAGAACTGATTCGGAATTTTAATGAACAAACAGAAAAGGAACTGCTTAAATGTCAAAAGGATCTCTTCTTAATTCAAAATAGTAGATTAACATTTCAAGAATATAAGACGCTGGTGAGGTACGCTAATCATGTTCAAACACCATTGAGAGCGTTAGCTAGGATCATTAATCAATTGAAAACAACGGTGCAGATTTCGGAAATACAATTTAATAATATTATATATTCTAAAACAGAGGATATCATTAATATTTTTGAGGGAATATATACTAATATTTATGATGGGCAAAAGGATATGTCCTCACACAGAATTTATAAAAAATTTTTACAATCAATTAAGTTTCCAAAAATAGGAGAGGATAGTCAAAGTGACTTGGTCAAACCGATATCCAAAGAAGAAGTAGTATATATAATCCAACATATGAAATCACATAAATCACCAGGTCCTGATGGGTTGACAGTGGAGTTTTATAAAAGGTTTGCAGATACTTTTGGTAAGTTACTTTCAGTTGTATTTAACTACATAATTAGGAATAAAATTAGTGATCCTCAGCTTAACGCTTCAAAAACTATTTTTATACATAAAGCCAATTCAGATCCCCAAAACCCTGATAATTATAGACTGATATCATTAATAAATGTAGACATGAAAATTCTAACCTCTATTATAGCATCTAGACTGAAGAACATCATGACTCATATAATATCCAAAGAACAGGCTGGATTTATGGCAGGTAGACAAACCAGTGACAATACACTCACATTATATACTATGATAACACATGCTAAACAAAATAATCTTAA
The DNA here is from genome assembly GCF_019279795.1 of Protopterus annectens. Taxonomy (NCBI): domain Eukaryota; kingdom Metazoa; phylum Chordata; order Ceratodontiformes; family Protopteridae; genus Protopterus; species Protopterus annectens. Next base: position 335,315,745 of record NC_056748.1, on the reverse strand, counting down.
TGTTTATGCCCTTATAATTGATGCACAGAAGGCCTTTGATAGGGTTGATACAAATTTTTTGTTTGATCTTTTATCTTATTTTAATATTTCCCATGAGTTTGTTCAAATGTTACAAATATTATATAGTAATCCCTATACTACACTGTATGTTAATAAACGTTTCTCTAAAAGAATACAGATTAAGACTGGAACACGCCAGTCCTGCCCTTTGTCCCCTTTACTATTTAATCTTTATCTTGAACCTTTGTTCTTATATATTAAGCAAAATGTCTATCATAATGTCCCAATAATTTATGGAACCAAAATATTAATGGCAGCTTTTGCTGATGATCTTAACATTTATTGTGCATCTCCAATATCAGATACTGAAAATTATTGAAGGCTGTTAATGACTTTTCAGAAGTCTCTAACTATAAAATTTAACTTGAAAAAAAAACAATATCTTCCCTTTAAAAACACCTAAACCTTTTTCGCTATTACCTTTGGTTGGGCAGGTAACATTTAAAGAAAATATTAAATACTTTGGTATTGAGTTTTCTACAGATAATAAAGCCTTCTACAATAATAACATTAAAACAATTTGGGACCAAATAATTTCTGATTTTGGGATGTGGAAAAATTTACGACTGCCAGTATTAGCAAAAGTTTCAATTGTTAAAATGAATGTACTACCATGGCTATTATATATTTTCAGGTCAGCCCAACTAAAACTTTCAAAGACATTTTTTAAACAAATTCATAAAGAATTGACTAATTTCATTTGGGAACCAAAAAAAAAACAGGATTTCTTATGATAAATTAATGACCCCAAAAAATAGAGGAGGACTGGAGTTGCCTAATTTTGAAATGTATTATTTAATTGTAAACTCTAATAGAATTCTAAGAATTGCCAACTATGATATCACTAGTACTAAGTGGACACCAACTTGGGTGATCTTGAATTATAAATATATTTCAAAGTTGAATATTAATCCAAAAGCAATACCTTTTTTAGGTAAAGATACTTTGAAATGATATGGGATTATTGAACACATTAAAACGGACATAATTTCTTTACAAGACCTATTTCAAGCATTAGATTTGGTTCAGCATATGATGGTTTTTCAACCCTTTCATAGGAATCCTAATTTAAAATTGAATAATCAATTAATTGATCTTAAAAAGTTTCCATTAATAGTTAATTTAACTTTGATTGATATATATAAATATCTTGAATTTTCGGCCAACCAAATAAGACAAGAATTTAACCTACCTAAAAATTATCTTGTTATTCTGAGACAAATTAGAGAACTTGCTATAAGTTACTTTAAAAATTTTAAACCTGAAGATGAGACTGTGAATAAATGCTCTGATTTGTGGCAAGCTCTCCAACAGGATATTAAATATATAAAAACAACAAATAAATTAATTAAAGAATTTAGATTTCACGATAAAGTTTTGTTATCAAACTATTGGGAAGTGAAAATCCTATTGACAGACAAAAACATGTTAAAAGCAATTGACTTGACTATCAAATCTACTTCTCTTCAAAAATTGATATATACCCAGATGGTGATATGGAATAATGCATATTATACACGCCTTACCCTGCATACATTTAACTCTAAAAACTCTCCAACCTGTCCATATTGTAAAAATCAACCGGCTGATTTTCTTCATATGTTCTGGAGCTGTAAATGCATATACAAGCTTTGGAATTCCCTTAAGATTCAACTTCAGAAGATGGGTTACCAAAGCACAACTTTGTCATGGAAATTTATGATTTTGCATATTCCCCCGAAAGAACTCCCTGTATCACAAAGTATTATATATATTAATATTTTTTTATTAATGAAGCTTTATATAGCCACAAATTGGTTAGACCCATCTAAAACATCATGGGAAAACTTTAGAGTTTTGGCAACAAGGCATATATTAGCTCATAAACTACTTTTAAATCCTCATAATAAAAATATTAATAATCCAAAAATTTGGGAACAGATATTTAATATTATACTAGCATAATACTTTTAACTTGAAGGTATTAACAATTATTTATATGTTTGGAGAGAATTTTGTAATCAAACTGTCTATTACTTGAAATGTTATTAATTACTCTTTGTTTTTCTTCTATTATTAATGTTTCACATGGAAGCATTCTTGTAAATATTGTATATTTGTTTGGTGTGATGGTTAGTGATATTAGTTAATAGTTTTTTCTAAAAAATTTGTTCTTGTTTTTAATGTTGTATGAAAATAATATAATAATAAAGATTTATTATGGAAAAAAACAAGAAAACCATGGATTTTAAGAGGAACAGACTAAGAAATATTTTGAAATGTACTTTTAGTTAGTTAAGTCTCTAATGAATGGTTTTATAATCAGCAGTATAGAATTCTAGTGATTTTAACTTCTCAGTTTTCTCTGTTACTTGTAAAATCAGTGGTACAAGACCAGACTCATGCTCTTTCTCCCCACCAAAACACCCAATCCATCAGCCACTTTTCAAATTCACTCCTCCAACAACACAATCATAAACACCAGCTCACATACCAAATTAGTAGGTGTCACAACTGATAGCAAATTAAAATTCGACCTACACCATTCTCAAACCATTAAAAGAACACAAATCAAACTAGGCTTTCTTTACTGAATTAATCCTTTCCTAACTAACCATTCTAGACTAAGCATCGCCAGGACTCATCTCTTATCTACTGTTCTCTATGCTCCTCCCATCTTTACAAACCTTAACAAAACTGACCTTACCAAACTTGAATCAGCCTACAATAAAATAGCCAAGTTCGCCACTAGCTCCCCGTATAGGTCCCACCACTGCTCTGCCCTGCAACAAATAAATTGGCTAGAATTCCCGCAACAACTAACCTATACCCAACTTGTCTTTACTCACCAACTAATACACCAGTCAAACAGAACCCCAGCCCTACAACAATTACTCCAACCATATACCAACACTCGGCAACTCCGATCCTCACACAAAACACTCCTCCAAGTATCCAAAAGCAACAACAAAGCCAGGGACACCCTCTACTCCCACCACATTTCTAAACTTTGGAACTCAATCCCTCAACACATCTTAAATGCTACCAACCTACAACAATTCAAAACTCTGCTCAAAGACCACCTCACTAACAACTGGCTCTGCTCCTACACCAAGCCAGGCTAATACAACATAAGCCCACATCAAATTTCATCCCCTAAATTTTATAGTCTCCATGTATACCCCACTCCCACTTGTTAAAACCACCTATCAGCTACATATGGGTGTTACAGATACAGGGTAGTATACTCGGGGCTATACCCTTATTTCCCTATTCTCATCCTGCCAGAGCAAACTCTGCTCCAACTGACTATCATTTTTTTAAATCATCTGGGATATTGATTGTGACCTAGTTGGTAGGAGGAGTGATCCACTGAGTTCTGGCCAGCTATGTACTACTATGACTTCATGGTATCAAATCAAAACCTTCATAATGTTGCAAACATTGCCACTAAAACTTGTAGTTTGCCTTCTGTAAATATGCAGATATTTATACTTATTTAGTAATAAAATATGCATATATGCATAAATATATTTCTGTAAATTCTGCAGACACTGTCCGTCAAGAGGCATTGTGGAAAAGCATTTTACATGTCCAGGCAACATAGAGGTCAGGGATGGCACATCAAACAAACAGTGCACTTGGTAACAGACAAAATGTGAGGTATTTTTCTTAAATATTTTTAATACATGCCATAAGTTAAAAATTATTTTAATAACATAAGCCAAGAGGTGCATTAAATAGTATTCCATTATATCAAATGAAAGCATCTTAAATTACTGCCTCCCAACCAGAAAACTTAGAAGCAACAGCCAAAACCTTCTTGACATTTACAAACCTAAAAAATCAATTGGTGAAACCCTCTACAACTGTCTTCTCTCTATCCACTGCAATAAGCTACCTTTAACAATCAGATCTATCACACAGCCCCACCCATTTAAAAGTGCCCTAAAAGTCAACTTTATGATTACCTGGACTCGCTCCTGTACACAACCACTGTGAACATAATCATGTGATCCCAATTGCATACAGCCCCTTCTCAATTTATACTTAATTCTAGCCACAGAACTCTAACTCTTAATACTTTTTTTCACTAAATTTCTCCAGTACTCATATCCACCTCCTTCCCTTCTTTTCCCATTTAGCTTATTCCCCTTTCTCAGATTTCCCTTGATTCTAACTACTACTACTCTCCTCTTTATTTATAAATTAAGAACAAAATCTCTAATTTTCCCTCTTTTACCCATAGCCATCCCCCCTTCTTTTCTTTTGACACTTAACCTTTTTCTATCACCTGCTCTCTCTATCAACTTCCCCTCTGCTTCTGATTACTGATGTACATGCTACTGCCTGTAAGAACTAAGTTTTGATATGCAGTACTTTCTGTAGTCTTATCTTAAACTCTGAGTTAGTTGTCATTACTCCCCTCTCTAAATGGGGAATTCCTTATGTATTGGAGATGTATGAATGACTTTAACATATTGTTTTATTGTCTTTTGTTGTAAATAACACATTTTAAACTCTCATGCTACAAGTGGGAATCCAGGCATTATAATGTTTATATTACCTCATGTATACTGTACTGTTTGTAAAAATTTTTACGGTGTATGTAATACTTTATGGAGCTTTTCTCCCCGGGCCTCTGCTGAAAAAGGGTGCAAGCTCAGTCAGGCATTTCCAGACAACAAATGTCAAATAAGTAAATAAATGAATAAATAAATAAATAAATACACAATACTGAAAAACTTCATCAGTGACAGCTGGTGTCTAACTAGAACCACTTTGCAGAAATTTACATATATTTGTCCGTTAAATATGCAAATCTGCATACAAATCATAATTATGCAAAAATCTTAAATTTGGGAATAATATCTATAAAACTGCTTTGCAGCAAATTGAGAATCAAATCTCCCCAAGCAAAATCAGAGACAGTAAAAAGACATGAGGACATAATGCTGCAATGCCTTCCATTCTGTGATTTTTTTTTTATTAATTTGCTCAATGAGGCATCAGAGGTGTATTCACTCAACATTATAGAATACAACACCCTGTTTGGTATGTACCTCTCAAGACATCTGCAACAACTGGAAAGGCCACAGAAATACCTCACTTAAAGAATAATAGGCCTAAAGCAGATGGCCTATGCTGACCCCCTTAAAAAACTCCAGCTATACTCTGTCGCATATCATATAGTCAGAGGCGATCTCTGCTTAACATACAAGACCATGTCAAACCCAGAGCTGCTGGACATGCTACACTTAAAGAAATCCCAGTCCCTCAGAGCCACATGTTCCATGGATCTAAACCTTGTTATCACAATAAACAAAACATGCTGGAGGGATAGGTTCCTGACCCAGAGACTCCCCAGACTCTGGAATAGACTGCCCATACATGTCAAGCAGAGCGCCTGTTTGGCCCTCTTCAAAAGAAACCTTGACAATTGGATGGGAGAAAGGAAATTCACCCCGGGGATCACGTCAGTCACCCTGCTAGACAGGGGTCCAGGGAAGTAAATAGTGTGGGAAGAAATAGCCAGGGAATTGTTATGGCTAGGCTTATATAGGCCCTAGGGCCGATAGCCTAGTAACAACCTATGAACCAATAACTTGTGTGTGTGTGTGTGTGTGTGTGTGTGTGTGTGTGTGTGTGTGTGTGTGTGTGTGTGTGTGTGTGTGTACAATACTGATGGGTGGGCATTCATTTCTTTTTCCTGTGATATTTAATAGTTCCTTCACCCAATGTTTCAAACTTGCTGTAGCATATGTCATTGTTGTTGGAGTAAATATTTCACATCTAAAATATAAGTTATATAAGTATTTAATGTCTACACACACGCACACGCACACACACACACACACACACACACACACACACACACACACACACACACACACACACACACACACACACACACACACACACACACACACACACTTCAATTTTTTTATTTTATGCTTGCTAATAATCAAAGCCATGTTTAATGAGAGTAAAATATGGTGCCCATTTGCCTTTTTCTGTCAGAGCTTAAAGGGAGTTTAATATGTTGTCATGAAATGGTGGAAGTGTGTTTTTCTGGCCATTACACAAGCAATAATGCTTGACAGGGTGTGTGTTATTGTTTAAATTACAGCCATCCAACACCCTTGGAAGGGCATTATTTATACAATAATACACACCCTGGAGGGCATTATTGTGCTTAGAGAATGGGCTGTCTTTAACATTGTTGTTTTACTTAATTACTTATATATTTTTTACTACTATTATTGTTTTTTTACATATTTTTGATGTAAAATAGTTCCTCTGCCTAATGTTTCAAAGTTGCTGTAGTATATGTAAAAGGTGTTGGAGGAAGCATTTTACATCCAAAATATATAATTTAAAAAAAAATCTAGATATTTGCTTTATTTTTGGTCACTTACTGCTACAATGTGCTGTTTCTTGCCAGTCACTGGGGATTGAAGTTACCAAATAATCACATACATTTGACTTTCAGACTTTATTTCCTTCAGAAAAATTAATGTTAACAGAAATCCTTAACTTACTTTGTGATTTTTATAAGAATGACATGTAAAATCTGTTCCTATTTTTGAGCCTCTGTTCCCCCTTTATTTCAGGCTTTATCCAGATTTTTTAAAGGCCGAGAGGTGTACAAAACTCTTATCTACTGCTGCCAGTGGTCCATCAAATCGATCTCATGATCTAAATCTCTCTCTTTCAAACACACACACACACACACACACACACACACACACACACACACACACACACACACACACACACACACACACACTTGCACTTCAAAAACTGCATGCTAACACAAATCCTATTATTTAAGCAACTTTGTGATTTTTTTAAACAGGAATAATTCTGAGCCTTTTTTCTTCTTTACTTTAGACTTTACCCAAATAACTTGATCTAAGAAGTGAGAGGTACATAAACCCACTCAATGCTGCTGCTGACAGTGCTTGATCTCTTTTACTCTTCACATGCTGTCTCTCTCTCTCTCTCACTCACACATACCTCGCTTTCATGCATGCAAGCACACATACATACACACACACACACACACACACACACACACACACACACACACACACACACACACACACACAAAACTTTTTTTTCTGTTGTATTTAGTTTTCCACTCATTAAACAGGAAAAGCGCTGTTTAGAGAGTGTAAAATAATGACTAGATAGATGTGGCTTTCACACTCGCTAAACAGCAGAAGCTCCACTTAGCGAGTATAAAATAATGACAGTCGTTAGGTTTATTCAGTCTGAGCTCCACGGTACTTGATATGCTGCCATGAATCACCTGACTCATTTTTAGCGGGAATTATTTGTATGTTAACACCCTGCTGGAGAACATTCGTTATCCAATCAGGGTGCGATCTACAGCACACACACAGACACGCACTTGCACTTCAAAAACTGCATGCTAACACAAGTCCTATTATTTAAGCAACTTTGTGATTTTTTTTTAAATAGGAATAATTCTGAGCCTTTCTTCCCCTTTACTTTAGGCTTTATCCAGATACCTTGATCTAAGAAGTGAGAGCATGTGAAGAGTAAGAGAGATCACTCTTTAAACAGGAAAAGCGCTGTTTAGAAAGTGTAAAATAATGGCTAGATTGATGTGGCTTTCAAACTCACTCACTCACTAAACAGCAGAAGCTCTGCTTAGCGAATATAAAATAATGACAGACGTTAGGTTTTTTTCACTCCAAGCTCCATGGTAGCTTGATATGCTGCCAAGAATCACCTGACTCATTTTTAGTGGGCATTATTTGTATGTTAACACCCTGCTGGAGAACATTTGTTATCCAATCAGGGTGCGATCTACAGCACACACACACACACACACACACACACACACACACACACACACACACACACACACACACACACACACAAAACTTTTTTTTCTGTTGTATTTAGTTTTCCACTCATTAAACAGGGAAAGCACTGTTTAGAGAGTGTAAAATAATGACTAGATAGATGTGGCTTTCACACTCGCTAAACAGCAGAAGCTCTGCTTAGCGAGTATAAAATAATGACAGTCATTAGGTTTATTCAGTCCGAGTTCCACGGTAGCTTGATATGCTGCCATGATTCACCTGACTCATTTTTAGCGGGCATTATTTGTATGTTAACACCCTGCTGGAGAACATTCGTTATCCAATCAGGGTGCGATCTACAGCACACACACAGACACACACTTGCACTTCAAAAACTGCCTGCTAACACAAGTCCTATTATTTAAGCAACTTTGTGATTTTTTTAAATAGGAATAATTCTGAGTCTTTCTTCCCCTTTATTTTAGGCTTTATCCAGATACCTTGATCTAAAAAGTGAGAGCATGTGAAGAGTAAGAGAGATCACTCTTTAAACAGGAAAAGCGCTGTTTAGAAAGTGTAAAATAATGGCTAGATTGATGTGGCTTTCACACTCACTCACTAAACAGCAGAAGCTCTGCTTAGCAAATATAAAATAATGACAGACGTTAGGTTTTTTTCACTCCAAGCTCTACGGTAGCTTGATATGCTGCCAAGAATCACCTGACTCATTTTTAGTGGGCATTATTTGTATGTTAACACCCTGCTGGAGAACATTTGTCGTTATCCAATCAGGGTGCGATCTACAGCACGCACACACACACACACACACACACACACACACACACACACACTTGCACTTCAAAAACTGCATGCTAACACAAGTCCTATTATTTAAGCAACTTTTTGATTTTTTTACACAGGAATAATTCTGAGCCTTTCTTCCTCTTTACTTTAGGCTTTATCCAGATAACTTCATCTAAGAAGTGAGAGATACATAAACCCCCTCAATGCTGCTGCTGACAGTGCTTGATCTCTTTTACTCTTCACATGCTGTCTCTCTCTCTCACTCACACATACCTCGCTTTCATGCATGCAAGCACACATACGCACACACACACACACACACACACACACACACACACACACACACACACACACACACACTCAGAACTTTTTTTTCTGTTATATTTAGTTTTCCACTCATTAAACAGGAAAAGCTCTGTTTAGAGAGTGTAAAATAATGGCTAGATTGATGTGGCTATCACACTCGCTAAACAGCAGAAGCTCTGCTTAGTGAGTATAAAATAATGGCAGTCAGGTTTTTTTCAGTCAGAGCTCCATGGTATCTTGATATGCTGCCATGAATCACCTGACTCATTTTTAGTGGGCATTATTTGTATGTTAACACCCTGCTGGAGAACATTCGTTATCCAATCAGGGTAAGATCTACAGCTTACCCATTCTCTAACTGCAAATTAACACCCTACTAGAGAATGTTCATTCTCCAGTCAGGATGAAGATGTACACACTGTCCTTTCTTTAAAGTTTATTAATACTAAGTGAAACAAAGTCTCAGCAAATGTTGGTATAACAATACTCAGTCGTATCTGTCAAATCATCAGTCTAGGTATAGAGTAGCACTTTCTCAATGCTGATGGCTTTTAGATTATCATCATAATTGCTATGTTTACCTTATGTAAAGAGACTAATTCTATATATTTTATATTGATTTTATAAAGGAAATCTTGAAGATTAAAATAAATTCACTTCTTTGCAATAACCAGTAGTACCTCATGAAGACAAAGCTGTGAAAGAAAGTGAGCTGTATAAATATTTAACAAGTGAGCAAAGGCACTGTAAATCAAACAGGAATGGGAACTGTAGGGCAAATTTTAGTACAATGTTTTGTATACAGTAATTTGTCGAGCAGTGTTTTGTGTCTATATTTTTATGTGAAACCTGAACAGACTTTACATCTTCAAGGTTTTACAAGGGTAAAACATGAAAATCTGTAGATTAGTTCCACAGACTATGGGATATCAGATATTTAGTGTAATCATCTTTATCTGCATTGCAGCACAGTACCATTAAAGTGTTTGGGTACTTGTGACTTTCACATTCCACTCACCATCTTTTCCCCATTTCAGTTCAGTAGCATAGTCACTTTAATAAATATGCACAAAAAGTTAAGAAGGTAATATAGATGTCCCCTATATATATCTCAAAAAATAAAATAAAATAAAATGATACATAAGTAAATTAACACAATCTTTCTCCGACTGATATCTACACCATCTTTTGGCCTAGGGAAAGGAGTGAAATAAAATAGATCTCCTGTCTAATGCACAATATAACTTAATGTATTTATACTTTACCTGCATCATCAAGTTATTTAATATTTGCCTCTTCATCAGAACTTGTTTGCCTTTTGTGCATAGGAAACATAATTTCATTATGCAGCAGAAAATGGCCCTGAGAATTTAGCATGATGTGACTTAACACTGAGTTGGAATATCTGAGTTTCAGCATACCCAGTCATACTGAGGACAGGCAGCATAACAAAATGTCACATCCACAATCATGGCATTAACTGCACTGCTGAAATGAACAGGTTATGTGCAGTCATATCGCCCAAAGGAAGGCAGCAAGTAAATGGAATTTCTAATGCTATGTGTGTCACTTCCCACTGAAGTGACCATAGTTGTGACAGAACTACTCAGGGCAACCAATATAAGGACAGCACAGCAAAGTGCCTTCTCATTTCATTATATAAATGGGGAGGAAATATGTAAATAGTACATGCAGAGATTGAAAAGAACAAGTAAATATATTAGGACAATAGGGAGGGAAGACAGGTATAGGAAAGATGGGCATACATCTTTTTGGGTATTGGTGCTATTTCTCATTTTATTAAGAAGGGTGGAGTGGGAAGGTAGGAAGAAGGGAATGGAAAAAGGAAGCAGGAGCAGACAAACAAACATACAGTGCAGACAAAGACTGGACAGGAGAGGTACACATAATGGAAGCACAAGTGATGAGATGTGGACTGACAGAGGGCAAATATTTGGTAACATAGATGATTAGATTACAAACAGGAGAGAGGGAGTGATGCATAAAGGTGAAGTACACAATGTTTTGGGGATATAGTGGAGTCTGAAGGGTAGCCTGATTGACTGCCTCAGAGGGCACCCCACCGAGATAGTCAGTCCCCTTCATGGCTGACATCATGTGCAGGCTCCCTGTTTAGTAGCTTGATGGATGAGGCTGACCACATGACTCAGTCAGCAAACAAGGAGATGGTCCAGAGTATCAGTGTTACCTAGGCATGGGTCCACTTCAGTTCTCACCAGCTACTGCACTTGCTACCAGGCAACCCAGCAAGACCATCTATGAATCACTCTCAAATGAGGAGCCCCCACCCTCCCTATTGAGAGAGGCCCACATGTCACCTTACACAAGATGACCATCATCATCCACCAGACAGGCAGGACTGGGAAGTCAGCAGTAGAAACAGTGACTGGTGCAGATCATAGTAGCCACTACCTCACCACAGTATAGATCACAAGTGATCCAGTAGGAAAAAGAGAGCGAAAAACAAATATAGCTTAGTACATGTATATTAAACTTCATTGAAATAGTACAGTTCAGCTAGAAACTGGTGAAAAGCCTGTCATACCTCCTTAATCAGTTATATCTCCTCTGCTACTAGAAAACACAAACAAACAATAATCTGTAAAACATTTCCTTCAAAACAGAAGGCAATTACAGTGACAAGTAACAGGCTAAATGTACAATGACAAACCAGCTAGAGAATATTTACATAATAAGATGGCACCCTCTCATAGGATCATAGGAGGTTACTAGGCTATTGGCCCTGAGGCCTTTATAAGCCTAGCCAAGAGGTTAGCCCATGTTTAGACAAATCCGCACCTGATGGCCCTGTCCAGCAGGTACATGGGTGGAATCCCAGGGGTATATTTTCGGTTTCCCATCCAGTTATCCAGGTTGCGCTTAAAAAGGGGTAAAGAGGTACTCTGCTTGACGTGGTGAGGGAGTCTGTTCCACAGATGGAGAAGTCTCCGGGACACAAATCTGTCCTGCCGACAAGTCTTGATGATGTCACTGACCAGGTTGAGGCCACATGTGCAGGTTACTTGAGTGGAGCTTGACTTGCAGATATGCAGCAGTCCAATCAAGGTGGGGTCCGTGATTGCCTTGCATGCCAGACAGAAGTCACTTCTGACGAGTCTATATGAAACTAAGTATAGGGATAGGGCTTTTAACCTATCTGTGTATGGTGGATGACTGAGGCCCTGAATTCTCCTGGTGAGGAATCTCTGCTATCTCTCCAGCTGCTACATCTGCTTTGCAAGGTACATGCTGAAAGGGGTGCTGTACTCAATAATGGGCCTTATAAGGGAAGAATACAGGGATGTTATGACCTCCTTTCCCTGGGTGAGATACCCTTACTTATGAGGTGGGCCATGTAGAAGGCTTTCCATACAATGGAAGCAACAAGGTGGTCAAAAGTCAGGTTGCTATCGACCTGCATGCCCAAATCCCACACAACTGATTGTGTGCTTAGGACATTGTTATTAATGTGATAATTTGTGGGGATGTCACTCTCTCCAAAGGAGATGATGATGCATTTTTTGGTATTCAGCTAGAGGCTATGTTTCTGGCACCAGTCATTTGTCTGAGTGAGACCCTCTTGGAGGATGTCCACATCACTAGGGGAACTGATGACAGCACCCAGCTTGCAGTCATCTGCAAACATGGTCAGCCATAGCCCACTGGTTTTGGTCTGCACCTCAGAAAAGTATATCCCAAATAACAGAGGCCCCAAGACCGAACCCTGGGGTATGCCTCTTGTTATGGGTCTTCTGCTTGAGGTGGCTTACCCTATTTTGAGTATGTGGGTTCAATCAGTGAGCCAGTTTGCTACCCATCTGGTAACATATGGATTGATGCCTAGTTGAGAGAGTTTATCTATTATGCTTGAGTGGGGAATAGTGTCAAAGGCTTTGGCCAGGTCAAGGTAGGTGGCATCTACTGTTTTTTCTTTGTTCATGGCTTTGGTGACTATCTCAAAGAAGTCAACTAAATTTAGCAGACATGACCTCCCCTTGACAAAGCCAAAGTGTGTGGGATCGAGTGTTTGGAGGTTGCCAATGTCCTTATTAATGAGATCCATGATAATCCATTCTATGGCCTTGCAGATCAGGCTAGTTAGGCTGATGGGCCTATAATTTCCTGGGTTGGTGGATGCTCCACCTTTATGTAAAGGGATGACAATGGCTGTCCTCCACTCAGCTGGGATGAAGCCAGTACTCAGGCTTTGGTTGAATAGGCTGCCAAATGATGCTGCAAAGTTCCTGCCTGAGTTCATGTAGGATGCAGCCTGGGATGTTATCGGATACCAGGGAGGCTGTATGTTTTACCTTTGCGAGAGCAGTGATGACCTGTTCCCTAGATATAAGGGGAAGGGGGTAAGTAGTGGGGATGTCCTGATTTACTGATGGGGGGACAGAGGGGTGAAGATTTCACTGAATCTGTCAGCCAGCAAATTGTTTATATCTACAGCACTTGTATATGTGGTTTCCCTAAACTATGTCTCCCACTGGCAGAGCATGTGTGAATATCACCTTCACAGGTCATTATAGTAATTCTGGTACTGCTTGCAAGGCCAATTAATATCAGGTATCAGTTTATTATAGAGGGGCCTTCATACTTCACATATCAAGTTCTGTCTATGGTCCTTGGCAGAAGGTATAGAAAGTGCTTGCCAGGTTGCAATACAGACTTTGCACAGACCATGGATAAGCCCACACTAGACAAGAACTCCCAGACTAGAAACTGGAAGACATGACCATTGCAGCTTCAACTGTGACTGATAAAGCATCACATTATCTTTATGATCCAGACAAGACCATGATAATTACTATGTTACGAGGCCCCCTGTTCATACCAGTCAACTCTTACAGCAAGAAATCTTGACAAAGCCATCAATAAAATTGGGACAAAGGCCCAAAAATAGGGACAAGTTTTAAATATTGCTCTTACAAACATAAAAAAGTTGATAGAATAACAGGTTTTGCATCAGCATAAATTTTCTGAAGGGTATGAAGGCTGTAACTCAAATGTCTGTCAATCATAGGTTCATAGGTAGGTACTAGACTATTGGCCCTAGGGCCTATACAAGCCCAGCCAAAAAGGTACCCTGACTTTTGCCACCCAAGAAAATTATTTTCTTGTGTCACTGTCGAGCAAAGCCGCAGAAGTGATCCCCGGGATGAATTTCCTATTTCCCAACCAATCATCAAGATTTTTCTTGAAGAGTGCTAATGAGGAGCTTTGTTTGATATAGATATATATAGTTTATTCCAGAGTATGGGAAGTCTCTGGACAGGAATCTATCCCTCCGGCATGTTCTGTTTATTGTGGTGACAAGGTTTAGGTCCTTAGAGCGTGTACCTCGGGGGGATTGGGATTTCTTTAAGTGGCGCATGTCCAACAGCTCTGGGTTTGACATAGCTTTGTATGTTAGGCAGAGATCACCTCTGATTAGGTGATATGCGATGGAGTAAAGCTGGAGTTTTTTGAGACGGTCTACGTAGGGCATCTGTTTGAGGCCAGTAATCCTCTTTGTGAGGTGTTTCTGCGGCCTTTTCAATTGTTGTAGATGTCTTGTGAGGTGCATACCAAAAGGGGCTTTGTACTCTATATTGGGTCTAATGAGTGATGAGTAGAGGGGAGACCTCTTTTTTTCTGAATGAGAAACCTTTTGTGATGATGTGTGCCACGTAGAAGAATTTCCTGACTACTGTGGTGATGTGATTATCAAAGGCTGTCTACCTGTGTCCCAAGGTCTCTTATCACACTTTCGGTGTTAAGTATACTACCGCCTATGTTGTAGTTCATGGGTACAGAGTTTTTATCAAAGGGGTTGACAATGTACTTTTTGGCACTGAGCTTGAAGCCATGGCTTTGACACCAGGCATCTGTCTCAGTGAGGCCCTTTTGTAGGATGTCCACATCGTTAGGAGTTTTGATTATGGCTCCTAGTTTGCAGTCATCTGCAAACTTCATTAGCCAAAGACCTTCTGTGTTAGCCTGTACTTCAGAAAAGTAGATACCAAACAGGAGAGGACCCAGGACTGAACCCTGTGGTACTCCACTTGTCTCTGGCCTGAAGTCGGATTTGGAGTCTGCTACTATCACAGTGTGGATTCTGTCAGTGAGCCAGTTTACAATCCATCTTGTGACATAGGGATTTATACCTAGTTAATGAGTTTATCTATAATTCCAGAGTTGGGGATGGTGTTGAAAGCCTTGGCAAGATCTGGATAGGCTGTGTGAACCACCTTACCCTCGTCTATGGCTTTGGTGACTGCTTCAAAGAAGTCTATCAGGTTTAGGAGACATGATCTGCCTTTTTCAAACCGAACTGGGTGGGGTCCAGAGTTTGGAGATTACCAGTGTCTTTGTTTATAAGTTCCATGATGATACATTCCATGGCCTTGCAGACCAGGCTCATCAGGCTAATGGGACAGTAGTTTCCGGGGTCTGTGGTGGCTCTCCCCTTGTGGAGTGGGATAACTGTCACTGTGCGCCATTCAGCAGGCACAAAGCCTGAGGTGAGGCTATGATTGAACATGGTACTTAGGTGGGGTGCCAGTTCATTCTGTAGTTCATGTAGAATGCAACCTGGAATGTTGTCTGGTCCCATGGATGCTGTGTTCTTGGCTTTGGAGAGTGCGTTTTTTACCTGTGCAGCCATGATTACAGGAACTTTGCATTCTTCAGGCATAGAGATGGACCCTTTAGGGGGTGAGAGGGGGGTAAAATTAGCACTGAACCTATCTGCCAGGATGTTGGCAATATCAGATGGGTCTGTATATTTAGTACCATTGTGCTGTAACTCAGAGCAGATCTGAGTGTTGCCATTGAGATTCTTGACATAGCTATATAATGCTTTGTGGTTGTCTTTAGAATCAGTGGCGATTTTGTTTTCGTAACTAGCTTTGGAGGATTTTATCAGGGATCACAGCTTCTTACTGAGGCTGACCAGGGAACTCCTCCACTCATAGGATTTTACTCTCTTTTGCAACAGTTTATTCCTTCTGTTGTACAGATTATTTATGGCAGGGGACCACCAGATTGGCTTCCTTTTTTTGGAGGATAGCGTCTTGGTTCTGTTTGGGAAAGCACGCTCCATGCACTCGTGTAAGTGCTTATAAAGTACAATTGTGTAGGATTCAGTAGTCATAACTGCATTGTCCATCTGCATGGGTGTCATGAAGTTCACCACTTCTGTCTTAAGAAGCATGAAGTTGGCTTTGGAGAATTTTTTACCGTGGTTTCCTTAATGGGGGTGGGGGCAGGATGTGGATATCTGGGGTGATTAGCTTATGGTCGGATGGGACCAATGAGGCATTGACTTCAGGTGTGTAACACCAGTCACTCATGTTGGTAATGACTAGATCTGGGAAATTGTTGCCCCTGGTGGGGATGTGGATAACCTGATCCAGAGCATTGGAGTTTATGAATTCCAGAAAACATTGAGTGAAGGAGTTAGTACATGAGTAGTTTTCCCAGTTAATGGTGGGGTAGTTGAAATTGTCCATTATTAGGGTGTTTGGTTGAACCCTAGTATTTTCCAGTACATCAAGAAAAGAGGAGTGGGAATCCTGGGGCATGGTAGGGGATCTGTAGCAAGCTACAATTATTTCTACATTATTTTCTAACTTCAGTCTTTAATGATTTGCTGCACACTTCCCAAAAAAACAAAATTTTTTGAAAAAAAAAAACAATCAAAAATATGAGGCAAAAATCTGGACATTCTGTGAAAATCTGTACAGTTGAGAGGTATGCCCCTGTTAGTGTGATTGGTATTCCTTCCCCTTCGCTTCTTGGACATGATTGTAGAATGTTATATTATTGTCACCCATCCAAACATTAAGTTTTGCCTCATATGAATATTTGATTTTTATTGCTTGTGTGAGTTTTTTGGATAGTATTGATCTTAGCCTTGTTGTATTGATTTTCTTTTATGGATTTTCTAGTCTATTGAATTTGTGATTGGCTGGTTTGAGAACCCTTTTCAGCCATGACTGGCTAATTTGAGAACCCTTTTCAGCCATGACCTTGGCTACAGGCTACAAATAGATAATGACATAATTACAATGTGGAATCATGTTTTTAAAAGGCACGACTACAATAAAAGGTTTGAGTCAACTGATATACAAAGATATAGAGACATTAAAAAGGTCTGGAGCAAAACCGGTACATGTGTACTAATTTATCTATGTGCAAGTACTAAACTTCTAAAGGTAAGATGTGAATGAATGTAACATAACAGAACATATAGAGAATAAGCCTTAAGGAAAACATTTGAAGAAAATTAACCATTTGATAATTTAACAAGATTTAAAGAGTTTGATAAGTGAGAGATAGATTAGTATGGAGAAAGGATGCAAGAAATGAGAGTGGGTTTAAATGGAATGGAGAAAGAACTGGAGAATATAAAAGGAAATAAGCTAGTAGAGAAGCGGCAATTGAGTGTTCAGAGGAAACCTAGAATAGTTTAACCACTGCTGTTAACAATGACAGGAGGAGACTGAGAAAGATAATTTGAAGAGAAGGAGTGAGAAAATAAAAATATATCCAGACCTATTTACAGTATTTACATGTTTAGTTAGTTTCACTGAAATAAGAAAAGATTATTATGAAGGAAGGGAATGAGTTAGGGATTGCCTGCATTTACTCAAACATAATTTCTAAACAGTAAAACTTTGTGTTAAAGAGGTGTTTTATGAGATTTTCTATGAACGTCTTACAGTCAGTTTCAGTTCTAATCTTTTTGAGTAGATTGTTCCAGTTAAAAGCATAATTTTGTTGAACCTCTATAGGTTTATAATTTCATAGGTGTGTACTAAACTAATGACAACTAGGGACTTTTTAAGTCTAGCCATAGGTTCATAGGTTCATAGGTTCATACTAGGCTATCTGCCCGAGGGCATTTATAAGCCTAGCCCATCGTTTTGTGGCTTACGCCACCCCTTTAGTATGGGGAACTATACCCATTATTTTGCTGTGCCTCTGTCGAGCAGTGACACTGAGGTAATCCCTGGGGTATATCTGCGATCTCCCATCCATTGGTCAAGATTTCTCTTGAACAAGGCCAGCGAGGTGCTCTGCCTCACATGTACCGGGATTTTGTTCCACAGCATAGGAGTCTTTGGGTGATGAATCTATCCCTCCAGCACGTCCTATTAATAGCCGTGTCGAGGTTTAAGTCTCCCGGCCTTGTGGCTCTGATGGATCTAGATTTTTTGAGGTGAAGCATATTCATCAAATCTGGGTTTGACATGGCCTTGTATGTTAGGCAAAGGTCACCTCTGAGCAAGCGGTAAGCGACTGAATAGAGCTGGAGTTCTTTCAGTCGGGCAGCATAGGACAGATTTTTGAGACCCTTTATCCTTTTGGTGAGGAACTTTTGTGGCCTCTCCAGCTGCTGCAAGTGTCGGGTCAGATACATTCCGAATGGGGCATTGTACTCAATCATTGGTCTGAATCATGCATATGAAATCTCTGACAAGTTTTGGTACCCTTGATAAGTGTAAGCAGGAGCCTGGGAGATGAAACATTTACAAGCAGGGGCCTGAGAGATGAACAATTTTCATAGATTCAAACATTGTTACAAGGCTAATTACCCTGGGGGGCCTTTCTAAGCCTAGCCAAGATTTCTTGTAAGAATAATAATGCCCTGTATCCAAATAGGCTATTGAGGGCCATGTGTTTATAAGCTACCTCTGTCCATAAGGGACATGGGTGCCAGACCCAGTGTAAATTTCCTGTTTCCCTTCCACTGGTTGCATTTAAATTGAGTAATATACAAACTCAGCTTCACATCACATGGATGGGAAGCCTGTTCCACAGGAGAGACAGTCTCTGGGACACATATCTGTTTCTCCAGCATGTTCTGTTTAAATCACAGAGAAAATTCAAGTCCTTAGATCTTGTTTCACTGATACTGTTTGACTTATGAATATGCAGGAGATACATAAGTGTGGAGTTTGCAGATGCCTTGTAATCCAAGTATAGATCACCCCTCAACAATCTATAGCAGACTAAGTAGTGGGAAAGGGCTTTAAGGCACTCTGCATAAGGCAGGTTTGTTATGTCTTGTATTCTTTTTGTAAGGAACCTCTGAGATCGTTCTAGTTGCTGCATATGCCTGGTCAGGTACATACTGAAGAGAGCACTGCAGTCTATGATTGGTCTGATAAGGACAGACTACAGTGAGATAATGACCTATTTGGAGCTAGATGCCATTCCCTTACTTATAAGTTGTGCAACATAAAAGGATTTCCTCACAACTGTGACTACATGGTGGTCAAAGGTAAGGCAACTGTCTACATGCCTTGAACAGGCATTGACCTTAAATTTACAGGCTGTCTGTGTCCATTAGAGACATGTGTGACAGACATGGGTGCCAAACCAGAAGTGCATTTCTTGTTCCCCATTCAATTTTTCAAATTACACTTGAATTAAGTTATGGAGGAACTCTGCCTCACACGGATGGGGAGCCTGTTCCAGAAATGGGGCAGTCTCATGTATACATACCTCTCTATCCAACAGGTCCTATTTATATCACAGGCAAAGTTTAAGTCTTTAGAATGGGTAATGTGGGTGCCATTTGTTTTGCAGATACACAGGAGGTCCATCAGGTATCGGTCAGGCAATGTTTTGCATGTCAGGTATAGATCTCCCCTCAATAACATGTAGGACACCAAATAAAGAGATAGGGCTTTGAGATGGCCTGCACAGGACATGTTACTTATTCCTTGTATTCTTTTAGTGACAAACCTCTGTCGATGTTCCATTTGTTGGATGTGCCTGGTTAGGTACATACCAAAGGGGGCATTGTACTCAATGACAGGTCTGATGGATACTAAATACATTGGAATAATGTCCTCCTTGGACCTAAATGCTATTCCTTTGTTTATAAGTTGCACAACAGTGAATGATTTCCTCACTACTGTAGATCATACCTCTCAACCTCCTGAGACATCTGAACAATGGCTAATACAGTGGTGGGAGAAAGGCCCAAAAATAGGGACAAACTTTAAATATTGCTGTTATAAACATAGAACATTGATAGAATAACAGATTTTGTGTTAGCTTTCATTTACTGAAGGATATGAAGTCTGAAACTCAAATGTATGTCTCTGTCTAGTAACATCAATCCTGAGTCATTTGCCAGAAAAAAACACAAATTTTGTGAGGAACAGACCAAACAATATGAGGCAAATATCTGGACAGCTGAATATTAGGTTATTGAAAATATAGGTTAGTATATAAAAAGCTTTATTGTAGTAAGATATGGGATTAGTTGCTGTTTTATTGCTTAGCATGCAGTAGGTCAGGAGTTCAAGACGAGTGAGTACTTTTAAGTATTTTTATTTTATTAATTAATATAGCTATTCTTTGGTGATAATAATTATTTATTAAAGGATTTCATTTCCAACTGATTTAGTATATATTATTTGAGAAATGTTTGGTTTATAACACACTTATTTAATACTAATTACCTTAGGGACTGTCATATTGAAGGAGGTATTATAGAGTTATTGGATTCTCATGCAAGGTGGCAGTTAAAGTTAATTATGTCAAAAAATTAGCTGATGACAGCTTTTGTTTATATTTATATTGATTGTGGTTATTTCATTGTCGTTCATGAAGTGATTCTGTTATGTTTTAATAGATTTGTAGTTTCCTTTAATATGCACACTGAAAAGAGGCTGAGAAGAGTTCCTTACTATGAGCAGGCCAAAAATAACTATTTTTTTAGATCTTAGATACATTTGCTAAATTGCAATAATTTAAAATCTGTGGAAGGTTAACAGAACATTTTTGAAAGATATATTGCATTGAAAGATTATCAACAGATTGTTTTTGTGACCCTCCTTTTGAAGTTTTCAGGATCTCCCCTTTTGGGCTAGTTACAAAAAAGGAAGATAGTGAATTTCATTTAATTCACGATTTCTGATTTCTAGGTTGTACTTCCATCAATGATGGAATAAGTAAAAATGACACAACAGTGTAGTATACTCTTTTAGATGATGCTGTTCACATTATTAGGCAATTTAGGAATCCTTATTAGCCAAGCTCATCTCAGAGTTTACATTTCATTATCTGTCTATATTTGCCCACAAGACTAATATCTTTTGGGTATGACATTTTATGTCAAATATTATTTTGATTTGGCTTTACTTTTGAGAAATTCAGTTTAGTCTTACAGTGGTGCTGGGATAAGAGGTTTCCTTTGCAGCATGCCATGCACTATTTGGATCAATTTATGATTGTGGGGGAGGAATAGTTGGGTGCAAAAGAAGGCATTTCTGCATTTCAGCAGTTGTGTGAACAAATTGGGGTTCCACTGGCACATGATTAAATTGAGTGTCTTGCTAAGATGTTTACATTTGTGTGGCTTGCAGTGGATGCAATGTCAGCATCATTTAGGCTGCAAGCGGATACATTACAAAAGCTTTCCTCCTTTATTCAGTATTTCTGTAAGTTAAAAAAGTCACAGTCGGGCAGGTTATGGAATTAATGCAGTTTCTGAAGAAGTTCTGTATTAAATGAATGAAAGCGCTAAAGACAGCGTCTCTGGGTGATATTTTGTTTTTGTTTTTGAATTAATGCAGTTTGTTGAGTTTCAGTTGCAGAGGTGTGGTCGCTGGCAAGACATTTGCCAGATCATTGGCTAACCTCCTTCAGAATGGGCATACGAAGCACATTTGAGTTAATAGGTTAGTGAAATCAAACATTTGGCTATGGTCCATTTTTTAGCAGATTTGAATGATAAATCATTTTGGTAGGATGAGTGGGTCATGACTGATGCTTTGGAATAATCCATTGATGCCGTGGGGGTTGGGTGCTAATTTCAGTGGACAGTGGTTTTCTTCTTGGTCTAAAGAGACTAAGAGGAATATTACTTTTTTTTAGAAATAATATCAGTTTGGGTGGCAGTATTTATATGACAAGAGCAGCTATGGAATACGAAGGTCATATTTAGATCAGAAAGCAAGCCTTTTCTCAGTTGTTAAGAAAGAAGTCTCCTAAGTCAGTATGGGTGCAGGTGTTACCTAACTTATAAATTAATCTATCCTTTTCTTCAGAGCATATTTCAGGTAATCATAATAATTTGACAGATTTTATTCTTTCATTTTCATGTGTCAAAATTCCAGTAGCTGGCTCCAAGCACAGCTTTGTTACCAACCTGCATTTAAGATGATTTTCATTTGATTGTAGAGGAATAACTTGTTTTTGTTGTGGAATTTGTGAGCATCTAGCATAAAGAAAACATTCAGAGCATCTATTAAAGATTTTCGTAGTTTTGCTTAGCTCTTTCTATGAAAAAGAGATGGTGGTCAATACAGCTAATGTTGGTCTTTGTAGGGTATTTATTGACAATAGGTGAAACTCCTGCTACTATTAAGATGCGTTTGACTGCACTTTGTCTGTTTGCTAGTGTTTCCATTTTTCATGATGTAACTAAGCAGTGGATATTGTGGAGTATTTTAAAAAGATGTGAAAGAGTCAAAGGAAAGTATGCAGACAAAGTACGTAGACCCTCACTATTGTAATACTTGCTAAAATCCTTCTCTGGAGATGTGCAAGCAACTTTAAATTATTGTCAGGTTTATGCAATATGGCTTGCATCATTAATTGTTTTTCATACCAGCAAATTGCTGGGTGATTGAGATGGAAGCATGTTTTAGCAACCAATAAAGGTGTTATAATTTGATTCAAAAGTCTAAGAGTGCCTAAGAGACTAGGGGCCTTCAAGTAATTTTAGACAGGTCAGCTGGTTTAGTACACTGGGGATCCTTATCAACTCTACAAATATAGAGAGTCTGATCTTTACTTTTCCCAATTACAGGCAATTGATACCTATGGATTTAGATATGCATTTGAGAGAGGTTTAGCTTATCAAGGTTTACTTTTAATTGATTAACAATTCCATTCATTTAGAATAGAGCATGCCTCAGATCTAGCAATGCAAGGTCAGTTTCTGGAACTGAACAAGAGAATGGGGAGATGATTATACAGTGTTTATTTGAAATATATTCGCTAGCTGTTTATGTTTTGTTTTTATTGTTTTTTTTTTTTCTTTTTTTTTTTTTCTTTTAGATTGTTTGCATATCTTAAGTTTGGGGCACTCCATTATTTGGGTGGTATTCATAGTCATTACACAGACACATTAAGGCTATCTGCACTCTCTGTGAATGAATGCATTTAAGCTGAGATTCATAGAGCCCACTTAAACTAATTTGCAATGACCACGAATGAGCATAAACAGATTAACATAATGAGATGTAAAAGAGGAATTATGTAATCCAGAATATGCTAATGAAGCCTTATCTCTCCCATTTGCGATTCATAGTGGAATTTTCCCACTTGTCTGTGTTGTTAGCAGATATCTTGCCAACCCTAGCTACTTTGCAGTCTGTGAAAATGCTGTCCCTTGCTGCTAGCTTGTATATTTCCAGGTGTGTGTTCCTTGTCTTGTTTGAGCCAAAACCACTTGCATCAAGCAGTTCTCACTAGCAAAGAAGGTGGAGATATAGGCAGAGGATAACTCAACATAACTTTGATAATAAGGCGACACCTGATGGGTTCAGAGTGCGTGGACTTCCTATCCCTGTTGACACTAAGATATATGTAGCCATCACTATACTTGCCACAGGGACGTTTCAGAGGCACACTGGGGACACACTGGGGACCTCACAGGCTTTTACCTCTAGCCTGGATAACAAAATCACAGACTTTCATGCAGTTATTGTACAATACTCACCAGACATTCTTATAGCAACATAAACTTTGCTAAAACCTCATATAAGAGACCTATATATCTCTTTCTATTGCTGTACTACTTGCCCTGTGGACCAGAAGGGGGTCCAGTTGCAGTGTTGGTGCAATCTATCACACCAAGTACCTCAAGGAAATGTTCCACCCCTTAAAATGCACCCATAGTCCTGGTTTAGTCCTGAGATGACACCAGTAAATAGATGTACTGATTCACATGTGCCAAGAATACACCCAGGAACTGCTGCAGTATCCTTAAGGTAGAAGCCTTTTTTATTTCACAACCCATATTATTGTTTTAAAAGTCACACCTGAATACTCACTAACTCCCATTCAGTGATGAATTTATCATATAGATAATAATGACAATTTTAACTGTTCTGCACAATAAATTTTGCTGAACTAGTTTACCTAAGTATTCATGTATTGAATTTTCTCATGTGATGCAGTTAGTAAAAACTGATAGTTCATTATTTAATATGAGTTCATACCTTGCGTTTGAATGAAAATATATCATATTGTTTTCGACATTATGCAATTTCATCTCAGATTACAGTATGTTGTTTGCTGAGTTACTACACATCATTTTTTTTTTCTTTTTTCTTTTGTCATACACAACAATTTGTGAGCAGAGACAACAATATCATCATCTCTGCAGTGATGTGGGTGAAGTGGCAGCATTGTTTGTTTACATGGCAGGATACACATTTTAATCTGTAATTTTCTCATTACTGCATTTCCATGAAAACTTGTGAATGACTACTGTTAAATTGCAGGTAACTGCCAGCTGTAAGAATGGTAATGCAGAGAGGCTTAGTGTTAATGACTGGAATCATATGTTATAATATACAGATTTCTTTTCACAGTTCCCTTTAAGTAGTACCATTACAGGGATGAAATGTATTCATTTGTAAAGTGTCTGTCCCTTCCTTTTTTTCTTTCTTATTTTTTATTAATAACTTATTCCCCTTTGAGTTTAACATTCAACTGTGTTTCTGAAGGTCAAGCTTTAAGTAACAGAATTGTCAGAGTTGATTCACAATAGTGCAAGATAAAACAAGACCTTGAATGAGAGGATCTGCTAGGAGTAGATGGCCGCTAACATGGCTTGCATGAAATCTGTTGGGCTTGATCCCCCTTGACTTATTACAATGCTTTCTTGGGAAGCATTTGTAGTCTCATGTGATTTTCCCCCACATGCCTGGACTCTTCTCCTTCCAAGATCAACTTATGCTTGAGTCTGGTAATTCCTAACTAGCATACAAATGAAAGTAGCCATGGATACTTGGTGTGTCGCCATACTATACATCAGTGTGATCATGACATAATCCTTACTCTGGAAATCCTCTTGCATAGACTATTAGACTCTGACTATTTCCAGATGACTCTCTATGGACGCGCTCTGTGCCCTAACAATGCTATGGCACTTTTGCTATTGGGAAGACAATTTTTCTGTGTTTCCTGAGGTAGCTGTAACAAACGCCTGTTCCTGGCTTCCCTTTGTAAAGATGTGACTGTGAACACTGTTACTTCTGAAAACCTGTCATCATCTTCAAAGTGCTCATCTGGGCTTTGAGGCACTGGTGTAGGGGCACATGGCTGTTCTTCCTGTACAAGCATGACTGCAATGTCAGCATGTGCTTGACTTTGTGATGCAGTGTAACTTCCTGCAGAGTTACTAAAATGTTGTGGGGTGTGAGATCCTGCCATTAAACATGGGGACTGTGTGCCACTTTCTCAGGCTGCCTCATAAATATAGTTATGTTATAACCACCATCATCTTCGATAGCCATTCTGCTGCTATCATTCAAATTTATTGGTGTACTGGAAGTGTTTATTTCTACTGCTGACCCTGTAAAATTATTTGAAAATCATTACTAATAAAAAAATAGCATAGCGTACTGTTATTCTTTTTATGGAGGTGTGGAGGGCACTTATCAGGCACACTGCCTTCATTGCCATTCAGAAACTTCAATTGTTGTATGCTTAATGTAATCCTTACTTGTTAACATTCAAATTTCTATAGAAGAATATGTTACTGTTTTTAAAATAACCTTCCTGAACAGATGAGTGCTGCTGGAGACATTGGTAATACCCAGTCTCCATACCACCTCTGATTATTCCAATTTCATTATATTGTGTCATAGTCATCTTCACAGATTGACAGGCAGTATTCCTCATCTGGTGTTAATGGTATAGTTTTTGGAGGCTTCCCCCACTACTGGTATGGGCAATTGCATTCTGCCTTGCCTTGGTTCTAGCATACCTTGTCATATAATTTGCCCTCTTCTTGCACTTTTTTAATGTGCAGTTTCTACCACCCACTGAATAAATATGCAGGACAACTTGATTCCAGCCTTTTGTCAACTTGTTCTGCCTTGATCCATTGGTTTGCATCATTATTGCACATAAAAAGGCCAGTCATGCACAAAAAAATTATCATCATCAGTCAAGTCAGTAAACAATGATCATGTGTATCTTCCATCCTCATATAAAAAAGGTTAACACAAATTGCATACTTATACACACGTGCAAAATATTACTGTAAGAAAGTTGTGCTATACTAATTGTAGAACAGTGTGTGTGTATGTAACTTTAAATAGCATTTCAAAGTGGGGGCTCGTGCATATAAACAGAGAGCATGTGCAGGCAGCAGTGCTATTTTTGTGAGAACAGCCAGAGTGTTAACATGTATGAGTGTAGTAGTCAATCTGTTTATAAGTTTATTTAAGTTTAAGTTACTAAGCTTCAATCCTGATGTTTGTATATAATAAAGCTGCTTGAACTGAACCCACAACTGTTGGTCTGTTTTATCCTGTCTGGACAAGCAACATGGTACCAGGAGTGAGGTCAAGAGCGAAACATCTTCAAGCCATGAAGTGCAGAGTTAACGGTCAAGGTATATTGAGCAGGTTGAGTGATACAGTGCTCAAACAATCAAGAAAGGTCAGAAGCAAACTTCTGGTAATGAAAAAACTCCCATAAATTATTTATTTTTAATAGAAATGATACTAAGCATTTGCAAAGCACAAAACACATTATTAACCAAACACAATGCACAAGACATATTAATAATCAAACTAAAAGCAAAAATATGCGTTATTAATTAAGTGAAACATTTGAAACCATGATATTTGGCAAAGTTATTTAAAATACTTTCAGAACTACTTCTAACATGCATAACAAGCAGGTTTAAACTAAAACGAGCATGTTAGAAGTAAAAAGAGCACAAGAAAAGTATAACAAGCATGATAAAAGTTCAATGAGCATAATGAGTACAATAAAAGGACAAAGTAAGCATGGAAAAGTTGCATTTTTCTAGTAAACAATGGTGTTTTTTGATATGTGTTACCATTTTGCATTGACTAAAGTTATTCAGAGCATAACCAGAGTGGTTCAAAGTATCTCAGAGTGTGCAAGGTTTTTGCAGTGTGTGCTTTATTACAGTGCAATTAGTTTGAAGAGTTTGCTGTGTGCAAAGTACAGTTATTTTACTAAGCACAGCCAGAATACAGTCATTTTGAAAAGTTTCTTGTGCTGTGTACATTTTATTCGCAAAGTGCAGTCATTTCAAAGTGTTTCTTACACTGTATAGAGTTATTTCACAAAGTACAGCCATTTCAAGAAGGTTCTTGTGCTGTGTACAGTTTATTTGCAAAGTGCAGTCATTTCAAAGTGTTTTTTACACTAATAAGGGGCGGTTTCACAAAGTATAATGATTTCAAAGTGTTCTTGTGCTATGGAAACTTATTTTACAAAGTGCGATTATTTCAAATTATCTACTGTGCTGTTGAGCATAGTTACAAGTTCTGGCAAATTTTTCTGGCTTATATGTGTGTGTGTGTGTGTGTGCTCGTACAAAATTCCAAGGGCCTTTATTACTGTGTGCTGGCATGGCAGATGCATTTTGCTGACCCAGTTCACTTGTGTTTGTTCATAATATTGCAGACAATTAGATAGTATTTGAGCAGGAATATAATATTTTCACACAAGCAGCTTTTTCTAACAAAGATGCACGTACAAGGGTATTTATTTTTCTTAATCTAGCAGAAGCCATTGAAAGAGAGTGTTCATTTGTGTATGCACCAGCAGTATATGCAGGAGAAGGGAAAACCACCATACTGTTGTACAAGCTGAATCAAGGGAGGACCCTGAGTGCTTGAAACATAAATTTAGAGAAATCTGTAACTGCCAGACAAATGTTACACTGGAGAGGCACTTAGAAGAGGCCAAACGCCAGGAGAAACTTTTGTAGCTTACATTACTGACTTGAGAAACAGAGCTAAAATGTGCAGGTTTAGTGATGTGAAAGACGAGTTGAAAAAATACAGCTTTGTGTGTGGTTTTAATAATGCTGCTGCAAGAAAGATTTTGCTTTGAGACAGTGATTTAATGTTGAGCAAAGCCATAGAGATTTGTCAGATACATGAGCTTACAGAAAGGCACACAAATATGCTTGCAAAGTGATAAGAGCATGCTTTCAACAGCCTCTAGAACAAATGTAGACAGCATACAACCATGCGGCATGTGGCTAACAAAAACAGGCCCGAGCACATGGTAGCTGTAGCCCCGTAGAATTTCCATTGCAGCAAGTTCTAAGACTAGCTCAGTAAAACGGACATGCTCAGTGCATAGGGGTGAGTCAGGAAAACCCAGGTCAGTTCTCATTGTTAACTGTTGTAATTTTGGTGCCTATCATGAGTCCAAAAGAAAAAAAGTGTTTAGCATTTGCTCAGCAATGCCACAAATGTAAACAATGAAACCAGTTTCAAAAGCTTTGTAAATCAAGTAAGCCTCATTCATTCATTAAGAAAGGTCACTCAAAAAAGCAAGTTGATCATATAGAAAGCTGAAACTCTACTTTCTATGTAGATGGTGTATCAGTAGTTGGTGAAAAGATTAATGCAGTGGATTTATTGGCAAGAAGTGTTTTGCACTGTCCTCATCAATGGTAAACCCACAGAGCTCAAAGTAGACACTGGTTCAAAGTGCAATATTATATCAGACAAAACATTTGCTAGAGTAACAGCTGGTGAACAACTTAATTTGGGCAATTGTGTGAAGCTTGTTGCTTATGGATGTGAAGAGATTCAAACCGAAGGCTTGGTAATGCTTTCATGCTATTCAACTGGGAACAGTTACAGTTTGCACTTTTATGTAGTCAAAAGACCTGTGCAGTCATTATTAGGTCTCAGAGACAGTTTAAGAATGAAACTGCTTTCCTTTACTAAAGAAGTCCATCATGTAAGCACTTGTCCTAGTTCCAGTTTCAGCAATGCTATTTTCTATGAATATGCTGATATTTTCGAAGACAAGTTAGGTAAACTTACAGTTGTGTACTCTATGAAATTAAACCCAGAGGTTAGTTCAGTGGTCAGACCAGTGAGAAGAGTTCTGATAGCTATGCAGGACAGAGTCAAAGTCCAGTTAGATAAGATGGTACAGCAAGATGTGATTTGTCCAGTTACAGAACCAACTGAATGGGTGTCTTCCAGGGTAGTCACTCATAAGAAAAGCTCAGATGAAATCAGAATATGTATTGACCCAAGAGACTTAAAGCATTAAAGAGACCCTACCATCCTATGCGTACAGCTGAGGAAGTTGCTACCCGCATGCCAAATGCTACTGTTTTTTTCTGTCTTAGATGCAAAGAGTTCATTTTGGCAAGTAATGCTTGATCACAAATATTCACTGCTGACTACATTTAGCACACCATTTGGTAGATACATATTTCTCAGACTGCGCTTTGGAATAAATTCTGCCAGTGAAGTCTTTAAGCGTGCAATGGAACACATTTTTCAGGTTATCCATGTGCTATAATAGTGGATGATTTACTAGTTGGAGGCAATGGTGAAACAGAGTATGAAAGAAACCTCAGGAAAGTTCTGGAAAGAGCACGTGAAGTGAAGCTAAAGCTCAGTCCTCTGAAATGTAAATTCAGGTTATCAGAAGTTACTTATATAGGCCATTTATTTACCAGTTCATACTTATGACCAGATCCTGCCAAACAAACAGCTATTGATTAGATGCCAACTCTAGACAATGTCAAAGCCTTACAGCATTTTCTTGGCATGGTTAATTATTTGGGCAAGTTTATACCAGATTTCAGTGAATTATCAACACCTTTAATAGAGCTGACTTGGAAAAATGTTACCCGGTCATGGTTGGAACAACACCAGACAGCATTTGATGACCTTAAACAGAAAATTGCCAGCACACCTGCATTAAGATACTATGATATCCACAAACCAGTGATTATTTCCTGTGATGCTTCAAAGTTCAGTCTTGGTGCAGTTATTCTTCTAGAGGGCAGACCAGTAGCTTATGTGTCTAGAACTCTTACCCAGACAAAGATGCAAAATGCTCAAACTGAGAAGAACTTTTGGAAATTGTGTTCGCATGTTCAAAGTTCCATGATTATATTTATAACCCAGTTATCCAGATCAAGACTGATCATCAGCCCCTAGTAACTATTTTAAAGAAGCCTCTGCATACAGCTCCAGCAAGACTTCAAAGAACGATGCTTAGATTACAAAAGTACAACTTCAAATTGGTCTGTACAAATGGCAAACTTCTTTATCTAGCTGATACTTTATCCAGATTGCCCAGAAATACCACAGAAAAGCTTGATGCAGAAAATTTGACTTTGATGTCATGGAAGTGCGTAATTTTTATGCCTCAAGACTAAATGAGCTAAGAGATCATACAAAGACTGATCCAGTTTTGCAAAAGCTAAACCACTTCATTAATGCTGGATGGCTGTCAAAGCAATCTTGTGTACAACCTTATTTTCCTTTACAGAGACGAGATGTTGATGGAAGATAGTATCAGTTTCAAAAGTCCTAAAATTGTTATTCCTACTTCCTTATAAAATTACTACATCCAGATTTTGCATAGTGGCCACCCAGGTTCCGAATCTACCAAAAGAAGGGTGAGAGGACTAGTATTTTGTCATTCTCTATCAAAAGATATTGATAAAGTACTATCATCTTGTTCAGTCTGCAATAGTACTGAATTGCATTTGCAAAAAGAGCCACTTCAGCTAAGCCAGATTTCCATCAGATTATTCAGATTATTTGAGTGGTACAGTCAACATTAATTAGTATTGGTAGACTTTTATTCAAATTGGTTCGAGACTGATCTGCTGCCTAACCTAACGTCCAGTACTGTTATTATTAAGTTGAAGCACCATTTTTCAGTCCATGGTAGTCCACACAGTTATTTCTAAAAACGGTGCCCAGTTTGCCAGTCAGTTATTTCAGAAAGTTGCAAAAGAGTGGGACTTTATCCATGTTACTAGTATTCCTGAGTACCCACAGTCAAACGGCCTAACAGAACATGCAGTGCAAAGTGCAAAGCAATTACTATAGAGGTCAAAGTGTGATAATACCAATGTTTTCTTGAATTTGCTTAATCTCAGAAATTACCCAGTGACAATTTACTTAGCTTGTTTGCTCAAAGACTTCTGTCTAGGCAAACCAGAACAACCTTGCCTATCATTTCCATTTTGTTGGTGCCTAATGCTAAAAACAGCAGAGCAATCAAAGCCCAACTATTCAGAAAGCATTCCTTTCAGAAGTCCAACAATGATAAAATGAGCGGATTTCTTCATCCATTGAAAGAAAGAGTGATACTGAGGATGCAAATGGTGAAAGGTTTTGATCAAACTGGTCAAGTGAGATTTATATGTGCCAAGCCAAGATCCTACTTAGTGGAATCTGTGGGTACAGAATACAGAAGAAATTGCAGACATTTTCTTCTGGTGTCTGAATTGATATTGCAGCATTGTACCTGTGATACAGACTGTAGATCTCATAGCAATCCAGAAGATGTTCCTGTTGAAGGACATGTCTCAGTACCTATTCCCATTCCTGATGATGTCCCAGATGTCCCTGAAGTTGAACATTCATTAAAGACTATCCCTGTTGCTAAACCCAGTCCTAGTTTTTATGTCATATGATCAGGTCGTATTTCCAGACTTAGTGTAAAATACACAGTAACCTGGGCATGACTGTTTCATTTATAATTAGTTCTGTATAATTGCATGTCAAAAGATTATTTCTGTACAATTGCATGTCAATGATTGTTGTCATTATTACTGTATATGACTTATTTCTCAAAGAGGGAGGATGTAGAACAGTGCATGTGTGTAACTTTAAGAAGCATTTCAAAGTGGGGGCACGTGCATAGAAATAGAGAGCACGTGCAGGCAGCAGTGCGATTTTGAGGTAAGAGCCAGAGTGTATGAGTGCAGTAGTCAACCTGTTTATAAGTTTATTTAAGTTTAAGTTACTAAGCTTCAATCCTGATGCATTTGTATATAATAAAGCTGCTTAAACTGAACCCACAACTGTTGATCTGTTTTATCCTGATCAGATGAGTGACACTAATGTCTACATCATTCACAACAGTAAAGCAATCACTTTTTTTAACATTTTTCCCCCTAGCCCCTACCATTTAATGTATTTGGAATACTGCTATTTTTTATTCTTTAGTGGCACTCAGAAACCTTCAGTGAATGACAAATGTCTGTTCAGCCAACAACACATCCCTATTACTTCAGTACTTCACAATTAAAACACATATATGTATGCGCAATCACTACATAACTTTTATAACTGATCACTAATCATTTTTCACTGCTGCTATTACTGTAATAATTTCCCAGTTACATATAACAGATTTACACTATTCATTATAGCAATGATAATATGCCCATAATATCAGTAAAATAAACATTTCTTCAGTATAACTCACCATTTTACATCATTTTGAAATGTTTCATATTACATTTCAATATTTTCATTATTTTTCCTTACTTTAAGATGTCTGCTGTTTACAAAGACATTCGCCACCTAACTTGAGTAATCACAAGTTAATATGGTGGCATTCAAGTGTTTCATGTAAATTTAGATCCATTTACATGGTTAGTATGCAACTTAGGCCTTTTTTTGTGTATTTGTATGAACTGTAGTAATATGTGAATGCACACACCCACTTATGGCTGTAACTCACTCTTGGCTGCATGTGAATGTGACCTCAGGTTTTTATGAATGAAGTGCAGAAAATGGTGGAGATGTAGCACTCCATAGCAGTCCACAGCATGCTGCAGGAACATGCAGATCTGCTAAGCTATGCTCAAATCTGAATATGGTTAGAAAAAAACAAAATGGAGTCATGTATTACTGTTTGCACAAATCTCTGCCCATATAACATCATGTGGCACACCTTCTCACCTCAAACTACTCAATAGTTAATAAAAACTGGTCATCACACATAGAAATATGTATTTATGCTCTCCCCCTACAAAAGAATATTACTGCTACTACAATGAAGGAATAAATGACCTTCAGCTGCAACACTTTCAAAAAGATAGCTAAGGCAAGGTACAGCAACACTAGTAACTATAACAAATAAAAATAAAATTATTATTGCATACTGTTTTTTGTGCACCATATACATAAAATGGGAATGTATTCCTTTAAAAAACACTTATACGACAAAGAATTTTTAGTTAAACCAAACTTGCCAATAACAACACCTAGTCTAATGCCCTTGCTGGTTAACTGGGTTTGACTAACGTGGTGTCACACCCCAGAGAAAGTGGCTCACAGCCTGTGAAACATAGCCCTGCTCATGCTTTCTTTGTTCTGGTTCTGGCTCGTCTAAGCATGGCAGCACCTGTTAAAGCATTTGGCCATGCTCCAAACTAGTCTGATAAAGAGACGAAACTTGTGGTCTAACTTCTCAGGGAGTGATATCTAAAAAAGACTGAGACATGCAATAGAGGTTCAGGTTGTTAAGATATTGATGGCAGAAGTTGGGTGAACACATAGAAACACAGACAGGTATCACCTGCACCAGCCAGCAGTGCCATCACAGGCAAGATGACATACAATAATGTAGGCTGGACCAGTTGGCTGAGTGGCTGACCAGGAAGAGGCAAGAAGGATAGAAAGAAAAACAAGTTTGCATTTCCATTTTTTTATTTAGAATTGCATTAACTTAAGCAGTTTTTAAATTACATGCGGGTCATTTGTGTAAGCCTGGAAATATTTATTAGTATAACAGTTGTATAATAAAATAATTTATTTCACAATTAGAATTTTTCATACAAGATGGTTAATGTTAGTCAGGCACCATACACTAGTCAGTGTGGAAGTTGGGGGAGGTGGGTGGGGTTGGTTTCAGTGTCAAGCGAATGTCCAGCACGTACTTTAGAGAGAAATAACCAATACTGTCCAAGTCCCCTTCAAGAAACACATTACACCAAATGACATTTGATGACCTTTTATTAAATTTCCATAAACATAAATGTTAATCAATATTCATTCATTTCAACCAAACATAATACAGGTGAAATAACATCCATGCAAAATTATCTTAGTACAGGACTGCGTAAACCTGCTCATCCTGACCAGTAAGCAGTGTCCATACGTCCACTCACTTATTTATGAAGCAGCGTACCCGCTCACTTCCATTACCATTTATCAGTACTTATCAAGCAGCGTGCCCGCTCACTTTCATTACCATTTATTGCATTATACCATCAATCCAATAAGCAGCTTCACCCGCTTGCTTATATACTTATCAAGCAGCATAACCGCTCACTTTCATTATTATTTATTGCATTATACCATCAACCAATAAGCAGCTTCCTCTGCTTACTTATGTACTCAAGCAGCGTAACCGCTCACTTTCCTTTTCAAACTTATTGAATTGACCATCCAGCACCAGAGGGGGAACAGAAGAAGGCAAGCCTGCCCCTCTTCTCCACCCACCAGCTTGACCAGGCTGTTGCCCCTCTCTGCAGCACACTTCCAACAAACTAAAAACCCTTACAGCATCTGGCCAATCATCATTCGGTGAACCCCATTCCCACTAACCAAGGTGGGTAGAGTTAACTCCTAAAACCCTATCACATAACAAAATAAACAGTTACTGAAACAACTGAAGACAAAACACTGACCCTTCACCTATGCTAAGATAACCTAGCATTGCACTGCACATGAGCTAAATAATCCTCACTTCATGACCAAAGGCAGCTCCACAATGACTTCAGGGGCATTATAAAACCACGCAGAGTCAACTAGATGCCATCATACCACATTGCAACCCCATTTACGACTCACCAGTAATAATCAAATGAGCTCTCCTTAATGCCAGAGCAATAACAATTCTAATGACTCCCCCATCACTACCAACCAAATTAGAATAATTAAACTCCTGTTGTCTAGCAATCCCGCCATCACACTAACTATCTCTTACAAGCAATAAAACAGCGCAGCAGTTATCATGGCATTCTAGCAACTCAACAAAACAAGCCATACTATTCTATAATTAAACCCAATTGCATGCCATCATACCAATGAGATCTCTTGAACACAAGTGCAATATCAAGCCAGACATTAAACCAACTAGCCTTTATAACATGAAATGATTAAACAACCATCGTGGCATTGTTCAAACACCATCAGCCTTGTATCTTCCATACTGATAACTGGAAACAAACCATAATCCCCCAATAACCCCAATGAACCTCCTACACCAGCTAACACAAACACCAAAAGTAAAATAAACATTCTGTGTCCCCTCAATCCTCCTCCCCCTTACAAACCACTGACTCAACCCTCCAGCTTATAAACCTTATCACATACATAGCCAAAGTGATAAACAGACCAAATGACTGAAAGTAAACCCTTAATCCCTCCCTGATGTTAACCCAGTGCCCCCCAAAACCAGCCAAGTGCAATCACCAACTAACCTTAACAGCAGCCATATCATAGATCACGAACCTTCCTGTCATCCCTCCAACTTTCCAATATGAGAGTAGCACCTAAGAACCATCCTTGCTCTTGCTGGCCCTCACCTTTCTGTAATGACTAACCACAGCCATAGCAAATGCCACAAATACACCCCCAACCCCCACCTATAAACGTATAACAAAATACAAATCCCTATAACCCACCCTATCCATCTGCCACAAGGGCGTATCAAAAGAATTAAGCCACAAGCAACAAAATTGATAAACTACATCAACTATTAACCCTACCAAAGTAACTCACTCAACTGGCCAAAATAAATATGTCCTTCATCTGCAAGAAATCACAACTGCCCCAACTGTAATGTGTCTTAATGACCATTGAATAAAATTACCTAGTACCATATAAACTCCCCAGCACTCAAAACATCCACAAAACAAAAACCATTACCTTTTAAGTCCATTTCCATCAGGCATTGACTATTACTCACTCAACACTCCATCTGTGACCTTGGTGTGCCCACCTAAGTGATCAGGGCTTCATTTAAACATGCATCCAAATTTAAACATGCAGCAAAACCATCCTCACTATGACGACCATCAAACATATGTGATCTATATGTCTTCCCATACAACTATATATACAATATTAAGTAACTAGCAACTTAACAGCATGGAAGGAACACAGGAGTACCTGGCAAAAACCCACAAACACAAGGAGGGCATGCAAAGCCCACAAAACACAACTGGCCCCTGGCTGAGAATCGAACTGGAGAACCTCTAGCTGTGAAGTGACACAAACTACTGCCCCAATGCATCCCATGATGTTTAAATAATAGAACTCTTAATTCTACCATGTTTTGTACATTATCCTGTATCACAAATCAAATGAAGTTATAAAACATTAATACTTATTCTAGAGTAAACAAAATGTTGGTTATGCTTCATCATGCTGGACAGTCATGAGTTTCTTCTTCTTCTGGATCACTGTGCTTGCCTTTACACCTACCCATTTCTGATTACTCACCCAGTGACCCCACCACTTAATCGACACCAAAGCATGATCATCTGCAAACTCACTGTTTCTCACCACTGGAACCCGGCACACCATCATCTACAAAGAAAAGGACAAAATTAAACCCTCTAATAGGAACGAGAAGGCTCCACCTTATACCCACCTATTCCAAACTACCACCACAGCATTCCAAGACCCCAACTGCAAGAAAGAAAAAGACATGTAAAACATCCAAAATACATAGCACATTCCAGTACATCTTCAAAGACAACCTATCCTACCAACCCAGGAAGGAATGTACCACCGACACTTCCATCTGTGACAAAGCAGCCATAACTGAAGCAATGCTTCCTATGACCCTATCAAATACCCAAGATAAATTTTAACTACCAGTGGGATATATTAAAAGTAAACCCAATCTGAAGGGACCTATCTCTAACTACAAACCAGGTAACTTTGCAATTCCAGACCACCAAAGCTGTTGAGTATGCCTCACAAGTGAGACATACCCTAAGTAATCCTCCCCATACCTTTCAATCCCTTACAGCAAGAAATCTGGACAAAGTCATAAATAAAAGTGGGACAAAAGATCAAAATAGGGAAGCTATTTAACTATTGCTCCTACAAACTTAGAAAGTTGATAGAATAACAGGTTTGGCATTAGCATCAATTTTCTGAAGGGTATGAAGTCTGAACCAAAAAAAAAAAAAAAAACAAAACAAAAAACAATTTTATGAAAATGGACCAAAAATATGAGGCAACAATCTGGACATTCTGTGAAAATCTGTAGAGTTGAGAGGCATAAGTCCCTCCACCATGGCCATTAGCACCATACATGCATGTATCACTCAAGTCTCTACAAACATTTCCCATAATACGAGCACCCCTGATGTGATTACCTACCAAAACCTCAAGACAAGTATGCTACCTGTTGTAGTACTTAACAGCACAAATAAATGGGGAACAGATGGAGAAACACATCCTCCTACCCCCCCCCCAAAAAAAAAAAAAAAAACAACAAATGGAGAAAAGCATTGCTCATGGGAACTCAGAAAGTTGGCAAGTTGAGAGAATAACAAATCTATACAGCCGCCTAAACTATTGAAAGGGCAGGAAGCCCAAAACTGCTTTTTGAAGGGAATCTTTAAACTTTGTCACTTATCTGTCTGCAAACCCTGTATGGTGAACAGGCATAATGCTTCTTAGCAAAAGGACCAAGATATAAGGCACAAATCTGCATAGTTTTCAAAACTCGGCTGACAATGAATGCCGCACTGTGCATGCTCAGCAGAAGCCATTACTCCTCTTCATTTGCAGCCCACAAAAAGCCTGAATTGACAAGTCAACAAAAGGAGTCAAATCTGCCGTTTATGGTGGGGTCCAATCTACATTGGCCTGAATGCCTCAATAAAACTTAAATCTAAGAAATCAGTGACACCTGGAAGCCAAAAGGGGCAATCTGCACTCTTTCCATGAGCCTGTTCCATAGGAGGTCCATGACATTTGCACAGTATATCCAAAATAAAAGTAAAGAGTCACACAGCACACAGTCCCAAATCATCCCCTCAACTTCGACACAACACCAAAACCCTCAACCCCACTCCAAGCTTCCCCCAATTGTCCTCCCCCACACACCCTGCATCACGGAAGATCAAACCAGAGAGCAATAAAATGCAGACTTGCTGCTATAACAGCCAGACATCTCCACATCCAGGGGATGTCTGCCACCATCCTGGAAACTGAATGGCATGCCCTGCTGATACCCACCTAACCAAACAATCAAGAAATAAGGCCTATGCCTCACAAGGTAATACCAACAGGCCACCATAAATATATATATATTTTTTATACAATTATTTTTATTTAATACTATCACCTTCTATAAACCCGCCAGTGTTGTATAATAGATCAAATATTCGTGGCAGGAATAAAACTTTACTCACAAAGATGGGCGCCAAGCTGCGCTGGTACAAGGAACAACACTCCCAAGAAAGGCGCAAACAACGGAAAACAACACTTCAGGAAATGTGCACAAACTCACATCTTGCATCCAGGAACACATTTCTAAGCCCGCGAACCACAACGAGTGATAGCTCCCTAGTAAAAGGAACTCCACCTCTGCTGCACTACACCCTGTCTTCTCCCCGGAAACCTCAGCTAGAACAGCATTTAGGACATTACTGAATTTTTTCTGCCATACAACAATACATACTGTTGTACCTTCAGCTCCGTCTCGTTAACTTCTGAAAGTCATTCCCCTTGTGTGTGTGTTTGAGTGAGTAGAAAGTGCACGCCACAAACTGTTAGCTCCGCACTGATTATGCGCAGTGCTATTAAAACTCGGTCACAGCCCGCAAAATCGGTCCCATCAGAGGAAAATAAGAAGCAGTTTATTTCAGTTAGATCCCATCCCCTCAGTCTTGCAGCCCTCTATCTTCCTGTCCTGAAATTTAATCACCACCACTGGCAAAGCGCAACAAATTGCACGAAGGGGAACACTTACTAACAATTCATGCTCAACTCCCACAACACTGCCTAAATATTTCGGCATTACAGATAATATAAGTCTTACAAATATGTACATCAGACCATCACCTTTACAGTATGTGGCGCGAATTCATAAAAGGCACAAGAAGGTTTAATCATTAAGAGGTGGATCAAACATACTGTATTACCACTACACCGCATGTACAGCATTATTAGCTAAACATTAAACACCATGCTATGTATTTAACTGTCTTTAAACTACAAACAATTTGCAAATCAGCATCACTAATAACGCCGAATATACCACCCCTAAGACTGCTAGAATCATTTATTTCCCTATTGCTTTCTCTTTCATAACTGGAAAAAAATAGCTACCTCACACTAACGGGATTACACAATGTGGAAATGAGTAACTACATCCCAAACAAGAAATATATAGAGCCGATGCCCAAACCCCCAAACTACTCTTGTCCCCCACAACCACTACTACAGAAAAATACCGAAATTAGACCTACCAACTGTCTGGAATACCACTTTAAGCTATGTCTACCGACAACCTAATACTACCAACAATATTAAAGCCCCGTGATATTATTCTACCCCTAACTCCTTACAAGCATGACAGTAATACACTAACAAAATCTGTGAATGCAATCCCCCCCTCAAAAAAAAAATTATTATTTTTAACCAGCATACATATGATCATACCCTATACCCTAGGTACTCACCGCCTCATGCCCACCACCAAACCAAGGCCTACCTGACCAAAGAACACTCCGGTCGTCAGGACATGAACCTGCAGTACAGCAAGTTCACACCAAAATGTGACTCCTATTGCAGTTACACTTGCCTAACATCCTTTAAGCCCCTCCCTACCCCTACCTCAATTCCTCCCAAACCTCATCCATTCCTACTTAACCCTATCCTCCCAAATCCTACTACTCTAACTAACCCCCCCCCCCCCACCGTGAAGATGTCCCTGGACAAAATGGTCTGTTCCAAACCTCATTTATTAACTCTACTACTTCTGCAAATATTTTTAAAACATCCCCTTATATGGTTAGAATTGTTAAAGAAAATTATTAAGCACATACTTTTGATCAGCTTTGGAAATAAAAACGTCCATGACTTGCTACATTGTTTTGTGTGTCTTTACCATCTGGCTGAACAAAATTCAGAGTCTATTATATGCAAAGCATAATATTTAAAAAAAAAAAAACAGAAGGATAGAAAGAAAAACAAGTTTGCATTTCCATTTTTTTTATTTAGTATTGCATTAACTTAAGCAGTAGTTAAATTACATGCAGGTCATTTGTGTAAGCCTGGAAATATTTATTAGTATAACAGTTGTATAATAAAACAATTTCTTTCACAATTAGAACTTCTTGTACAAAATGGTTAATGTCAGTCAGGCACCATACCCTAGTCAGAGTGGAAGTTGGGGGAGGTGGGTGGGGTTGGTTTCAGTGTCAAGCGAATGTCCAGCATGTACTTTACAGAGAAATAACTAATATTATTAACTCTACTACTTCTGCATATATTTTTAAAACATCCCCTTATATGGAATTGTTAAAGAAAATTATTAAGCACATACTTTTTATTAGCTTTGGAAATAAAAACGTCTATGACTTGCTACATTGTTCTGTGTGTCTTTACCTTCTGGCTGAACAAAATTCAGAGTCTATTATATGCAAAGCATAATATTAAAAAAAAAAAAAAACATTCCACCGAAATTGCATTGTGTTTATAAGTTACAATGAAAGGAAGATTAGCAAAGTATGATAATTCAGATACTAATATACATGTATATAAACAAATGCATGGTAAACAAATTCTGCAGTAAATGGAATGGCTTAGACATAATAGTATAATTAATGTTAATGGTAAAAAGTGAATTGTAGGTAAACAAGAACTGTCAACATAGATCTCCTACAAATGGAGACAGCAGGAGAGGTGAATAAAGTTATAAGTTGAGTCAGATGGTAAGCTTGAATAAAGTAATAAATAGTATTGTGTGTTTAAATTATTTCATTTATATATATATATATATATATATATATATATATATATATATATATATACAGAGAGAGAAAGAGAGAGAGATGGAGTTATATCAGATGGTCGAGTTTTCAGAAACTCGAAATTCATACAGATGAGACCATATGATTGAGTTTCCAAAAACTAGAACATCAAAAAAGAAAAACACAAAAATCTATTTTTTACATTTATGCAGGGGACTGTGCCCCCACACCATCTGCAAATGATATCTACCAACTCTGAGACTGCATTACAGTAAAAAAAAGGGAAAATTTCCTGATCCTCACTGTACCGTGATCTCCATTCAAAAGCTTTAAGTTTTCAAAACACAATCATATGGTCTTGACCATATGAATTTCAAGTTTCTGAAAACTCAGTCAGCTAACAGGGATCCATATCTCTATATATCTATCTATATATGTGGAAATAATTAATAATAATTAATACAGAATTGTAACTGAAGTACTAGACTGCATTTAGTACATTACTGTAACCAAGAGTGAGAGATAATGTCAGTATATAAGTGCAGTATTTTGTCTTTAACTGATTTGAAAATATATAAGTATTTATACAAGGTTTTCTCAGTGCAGTATTGCAAACAAATGCATATCAAGCACAGATATGATCATTAAGTTTGTCTAGTAGAGTTCAACATGTAAACCCCACTACTACTTGACAGCAAACACTCTCCTGCCACGTAAGCAAAAGCAATGCCCAAATGTCTTCTCAAAGTTTGAATAAGCACTTCCCATACATTCTGTTTTAATCCAATGAGGATTTATAAAATAAAAATGCTTTCAAGTAAGAAGCTAAATGTTGTATGAAATGATGTGTGAATTTATTGTATTTTCTCTTTGTCTCCATCATTTTTCTGTTTTTTATTTTAATTATATGTCGCTTTGTTCTTTATTATTTTATTTTTCCCCCATTTATGCTGATTTTTTACAGATTCAAAATCCCTTGCATTGACCCAGGTACATACCTCCGTGGTTTGGAAGCATTCACACTCTGCCCATCTTGGGATGCCCTCCCAGGATAAGGGCAATTACACCTGTTCTTCAGGCACCCAAGCATGTGGCAAGCTTCACTGAACAGGGGCTTTGGAACTTGGTTGAAGATGTGCTCAAATAGGTAGTTGACAGACGGATCCAGCCTGCTGAAGCCTCTCTTCAGTGTCTTCAAGACACACTGTCCTAGATGGTGCTGACCACTGCACCACCAAATGCCCCTACTCCCTCAACATCAGGGTCATTCACTGCCCCACCATCTGGATCTTTGGGCTGGGACTCCTACTGGCACTTCTTCAGCCCTTCTTCCCTTGTCCTAACACATTTTTACATATTTATCTAGTTCCCATCCAAACTACCCTATTATATAAAAAAG
Organism: Protopterus annectens; assembly: GCF_019279795.1. Lineage (NCBI taxonomy): Eukaryota > Metazoa > Chordata > Ceratodontiformes > Protopteridae > Protopterus > Protopterus annectens. Next base: position 335,273,309 of record NC_056748.1, on the reverse strand, counting down.
TTTGGAAAAATCTGTGTGTGTGTGTGTGTGTGTGGGGGGGTCTATCCCCCACCTAAAACACTCTCTCTCTTCTTTCCAACCTCCTCCAGCACAACTCTCTTGATGTTTTTTCTTGTGTCTTCCCCTCTTTGTTGACTCTCCTTTCTTTTCAATCTTTCCTGTCTTCCCATTTCTACTCTTTAATGAAACCATCAGGGTGCCCCCGTAAGGATACCCCATATAAAATATTAATCGCCGTTGTTTGTTAAATATTAATAAAAACAGCTGCATAGTCCACCGCTTGTCTTAAATGTTTTATGTGTGACTATGCATAGCCATGTCTATCTGCAATTTCCAAATACATATGAAGTAATACAAAATATATGACTTTCCTGCAGTATTTTGTGTGTTTAACATGTTACTTTAGGTACTTTATGGAATGTCTTTCAAAATGCCTGCACTTTTCCTTATTCAGTACTAATAACTTATGCTTAACTTGTTTGCATATACTTTTAGTGGCAGTCCTCACTAATAATTGTCAGTGAGCTGTGAACTGCCAGGCTAAGAATATGACCCATATTTTAATGGCCTACAAAGCAGAAATTCAGAATTGAGGTTTGAACATTGGACTAAACCCTCACTCTTTTGAAATATTTTATATGGGATTTCCAGAAATGGTTTGGGGGCACTTGCGCCAATATCCCTTAAAATAATTCCTAAAGTGGGTCGGTTACACATTCTTATTTTGCATTTAGGTGGAAAGGATTAAGGCAAAATACCCAAGTGCAAGCTACTTTTTACAGTTTTGAAAGATCTGACCATTATTCAGCAACTAATGCTAAGATTTAGTTGTGTGGTTCACTACTGCTCCCTGTATAATTTCACACTGGGCTATCAACCATACCTCTCAACCTCTTAGAGCAAGAAATCTGGACAAAGCTATAAATAAAAGTGGGACAAATGCCCAAAAATAGGGACAATTTTTAAATAATGCTCTTACAAACTTTAACTTTAAAGTTAATAGAATAACTCCAGGGAGGATTTCAGGCCATGTTTGTGCAAACTGTTCATTGTTCACTACACCCCCCCATTCCTTTTCTGGGCTTATCCAAGATACGAAATGTCAGTGATGTGTTATCATTGCTGCACATGACCAGTGACCAGTTGATAAGGGGGTTTAGTCAGTACACAACTCAGCTGGGAGAACAGCCGGCACTGGTAGGGTTGTCTGTCATGCCACTTGGTCAACAGGGCCTGTGAATAAAAGAAAATATTGTACCATGAAATGTTATGTGGTTACTGGATTGTTACTATGAAATCACACAGGATAAAGTGTGATGTTTAATAATTGGTATATTCTGAATTCTTGCATGACAGAGTGGTATTCAGTAATGAGCTGGTCACAACATCACTCTGGAGTCGTGTATTTTGTTAGAAAAGTATCGAAGGACAAAGGAAATTGAGATAATCTGCATATAGAAGTTTTCAATGCTCTGTCTCTTGCTTTAATAGCTTATCTAATGTATAAAGTTATCCAGGAGCAGTTATTTCCTTTACCACCCATGTTTTTAATAGGAAGCACTTTGTTTAGAGCATGGAGAAGAGTGACGTTAAACAGGTTCAGTGTACTGTTAGGGTCATTCCTTTGGTACAGGAGAGAAAGTTAGAAACTCTTTCTTTTTTGCATGCTAGGAAATTCCTGGACTCAATCATTTTAAAAGCTACCTTAAGAGGTAGGAAAGAGGGAACTGCTGTCATGGGGTGGTGGTTGCTTAGGGAGTTGGGTAGGGCATTGATCTTGTGAAATTTCTGTGGAATGTTAGTAATTTTGAGGTCAAGGTGGGTGTGAGTGTTAGCAGTGGAGTTGAACCTGGTAGGTTTGTTGATACGCTGAGTTATGCAAGTCTATTATGTGATACAGCTCTATTTATGTGTGACCTATTGTGTCCCATCAAGTCTAGATTAAAATCTTCTTAAGTTCAGAGTTCACTATGTTTTCACAGCTTGAGAATCGACTGCATGATACTTTCTATGGTGGAAATGTTTGCTGGAAGTAGAATATAAACAAAGTTGTTTTTGATCTTAACTGAGTTGCTAACTTGAAGGTGTGCTAGTATCCATTTGGGTATATGTTTTTGAAGTTTGTACTCTAAGTAATATTTGTTTGAATTTGTAATGACTGGCGATAGGCAGTTCCTTTCCTACTTGTAAAATATACTGAGATATAGGCCAGTATAGACAAGGAGAGAAACAGTGTAGCTTTTAACTCATTACATCCGAGTGACGCCTCCATGTACATCTGCCGTTAACTCCTGCTGACACATGTAGGCGTCAAATATTTATTGTTCATATTTGCATCAGTAATAATAATAATAATTATTATTATTATTAAATATTATTCCAAAACCATGCTATGTATAAGGTTTTAAAAGATTTCATCTTAAAGGTCACATGATGGCAAACTAAACTGCATTAATATTTGACCTCTGTCTAGTGCAGGTAAAAAGATATTAACTGTTTTCTTTATTCTTTTAATTTAAATAGACATAATGTTCACATTTTTGTAAATATCTCGACCACCGAGTAACATAGACAAAACTTCTTAACCTCATATGAAAGCTCTCAGCTAGCTGAATAAAATGCTGCTGACAGCATGTCTGTAATATGAGTTGTTGCTGAGATATTGTGTCATTTACAAAATATTACAAACATAATAATTATGTTGCTGTGTTTACTGATACTTATAAAATTCAGTTTAAGAGCTAGAAACTAAAGAATGCTACCACTATAAAAATAGTTTGTGCTGAAGGGTTTGCCATTAATACTTCTTTCATAACCCTATGGTTCCAAAGATATGAACATTTGTTTGAAATGTGAGGACATCATTTTATTCTGTTTAAAGGCTTAGGCTCTGCCCATTGGAAGTTGCACTGCAAACTTACTGAGCTCCGTTGGAGTGAATGAGCAGGATTCAGAGATACACAGCACATCTGGAGAATTCAGATTTAGCCATGTGGCAAATTCGATGTTTGTGTGGGCAGTATTGTTTGATGAGGGTATAGATAAAAGGTATGACTGTGGGTGTGGTTTTATAGGGTCTATATTATATAAGCAAATGCATTAAATTGTGAACGCTATATAATCGACCCACTAACACCAAAAAAACAAAATGTCGAACAAACAGATCAGCCTTTTTTTTTCCCCCAGGGAAAAAAAAAATCACTGATCCATTACAAAAAAAAAAACAAAAAAAACAAAATAAAGGCCACCCCACACCCCCTTATTTAAATATACCAACTCCAAGATCACACCACAGTGGAGGAAATGGCAAAGTCCTGAAAATGGCCCATTGATTTTTTTCCCTAGGAAAAAAATCTCTGTTCCGTGCTTTCGGGATTTTGCCATTTTGGGTAAGTAGGTTCGATTAAGCAGCGTTCGCAATTTATGCATTCGCTGACTTAATAGCGACCCATTTTATATCACCATCCTTGAGATGTTGTAGGGTAGTTGTAAAAAGGATAGGAGAGAAAGTAGAGTACAAATTAACTACTCTTGGACTGAGCTTTATAAGATGGAATAGAATGAGGTTGAATCTGCATTTGATATTCAAGCTGTGGTTGTCTATGTGGAGACATTTATTGAGATGTGACTTCTGGATTTCAGGAAAAGTCACCTCTGTGTGGATGGGAGACTTTGAAAGGCCATCTATTGGCAGCTAATAACGTGGAGTGATGGACAAATGGACTCATAAGTATGCATAGATACATTGGTAAATAGGTATAGACCAGGCTAATGACCACCATGACCTTTATAAGCATAGCCATGCAACCTAACCCAGTTGTGTCCCCTTGTAACACATGTGTGTTAGTTGGAGAGAGATGTTAGTCAGGAGGGGTACGTTTGTTAGGAGTTTGCTAAAACATTATACATGTGGGGAGAGGGTAGGTTAGTTAGCAACCCCTGGCAGTTCCAGCAGAAGCATTAATGGTGCTCCTATCTTGTGATGCACCAGCAGAGGTTGCATGGGGGTTCCTGCGTGACCCTGCTCCATTCACTGGAAAGATGGCTTATATCCAGGTGGATTGGATACAGGGGAATGCTCGTACTGGCTGGGAGATGGAGACTTGAATGTATTAGAAAATTCAAATTTAACAAAAGAGAGATAAAACAAGCAAGATATATATATGTGTGTGTGTGTGTGTGTGTGTGTGTGTGTGTGTGTGTGTGTGTGTGTGTGTGTGTGTGTGTATGTATGTATGTATGTATGTATGTATAGAGAGAGAAATAAAGGGAAGGAGGTGAGAGAAGAAAAAATTCAAAAGTGAGATGTACTTAAAGGCAAAGTTTACCCATACAATGAAATAATACAAAAGCAATAATATGTATACGTTGGCCTGTTGCCAACTACTGCCTACAGTTGCTATAACACTGTCCTTATATTATGCTGTGCTGGCAGGATGAGCAAAAACAACTCTAACTGCCTGCTGCATGTGCTTTGATGTGCTGTGGGACACGTGGACAAGTAGTGCAGTGCTTATAAAAAGCATTAGCACAACAGTGATGCTTTCCAGTTTTCTCACACTACATTTAATCTCATTAAGATGTTCTACAACAAACATCTATAATAATAATATGGCACTACAAAGGGTACTTATACATTCCTAACTGGATGATATCTGTTTTACGTATTTATATTCCCAGCCATGTGCATTACCTATCAGTCAAACTTTAAGCTAGGCAGTAAAACCTATATTGGAACACGCTCTTGCATTAATCAGATATATAGAAACTTCTTACTAAATGCACTTAAAATTACTATATTATGAAGCAATGAGTGAAAAGCTTTAGTAGGGAAGGCTATTCATTACTTTCTGTAAAGTATGAAAGCTTTGCTTGGTCTTTTCTTTTGGGTTAATAATTCGCTAGTTCTGTAGTTTCAGTTTAGTGCAGAATGAGGTTGTTTAAGATGCTGAAGTAATACCCACTCAAGGGATCATATTATCTTCTGCAACATAAGGAATGTATCACATAGAATCCCACTTCTATGGAATTGCCTTTTATTCCATGTTAAACAAAGCACATCTCTTACTCTGTTCAAACACAGCTTGGACACATGGGTGGGAAATCACAAATTCATTCCTGGTTTAGCACCCTTGACAATCATGAATAGGGGAAGCATGTAAACATCAAAAAATTCACTACTTATTCCCACCTTTAAACTCTCATTCATATACCACAGGGACTGTGGCTGGGCTTCATATGATCCTCACAGTCCAAAAGCCTAGTAAGAAACTATGAACCTATGAGAATGATTTGCCAGTACTTTGTGAAGGGGATTTAACATATCATCATCAAACCCCCTTTTCCCATTTTTTTATCATGGGGTCAGGGTGTTGCATCCACTGTCACCATCTCTCTCTCTCTCTTGATTCAATGCCATTCTCCTTCCTTTTTCAACAATCATGCCTGACTGTCGCAGGTTTTTTCTCATGCCATCCCTCTCTTGTTTGGACATTCGCATTCCTCTTCATTCTTCCTTTTTCTCCCAAATCTTCTTCACTAAATCATCTTCTGCTTTCCTGCTCATGTATATGAACCAATATAATCTGTTTTCTATTACCTTCTCAGCAAATAGAGCTACTTTTCTTCTGCTCTGCTGTCATAATTTCTTTGTCTGTTTCACAGTGTACTTCTGTCCGCCCTTCTCAGACACTTCATCTCCATCAACTCTAGTTTCCTTACTTTGCTTTTCATTGTCCAGATTTCTATACCATAGTGGTTGCACCACTGTTTTGTGCCACTTACTTTTCAGCTTCTTTGGAATTCATTTATCACATTGTATCCTAATGCTCTGTGCCTGTTCGCTGCACGCCATCTGACTGTAGCTTTAACCACCTCATCTAGACTTGCCTTTTCCTTTAACCACCTATCCCAGACACTTGAATTTGTTAACCTGTTACACTATTTATCTTTATATTTCAATTTTCAGCTTCTTCTGATTTCCAGCCTTGTCTGTACTAAGTTTCATTCCACATGCCTTTAGTTTTGCATTCATTCCTTAAGCAATCATCTGCATAAATTATTTTTCAGAGTCTGCTTGTAATGCCATTTTTGTCTGTTTGTCCCCTTCAACCTGTTTGCTAGAGTAGTCCCTCACCAGCATGATCAACCGACCAGAGCTGAATCAGATTGCATGCCCACTCCCTCCTGGAACCTGTCTGCTAGTCTGAACATTGCTCATACTTGTCTCATTTGGTTCTTATACCTTGCCTGCACTAATTCTATAGCATTTCAAACCATTGCAGAACTGCCCATATCAGCTTTATTGGGAACTTGTCATATGCTTCCCGTAAGAGTAGAAATGCCTGGTTGGACTCTTTCCTTACCTCTAGCTTCTTTTCCACTATCTGTCTCACTGTAAACATCAGTCTGTTGGGCTGCATCCGGATCTGACTCCAGACTGCTTATCTTATAGGTTCATAGGTTCATAGGTTCATACTAGGCTATCTGCCCGAGGGCATTTATAAGCCTAGCCCATTGTTTTGTGGCTTACGCCACCCCTTTAGTATGGGGAACTATACCCATTATTTTGCTGTGCCTCTGTCGAGCAGTGACACTGAGGTCATTCCTGGGGTATATCTGCGATCTCCCATCCATTGGTCAAGATTTCTCTTGAACAAGGCCAGCGAGGTGCTCTGCCTCACATGTACCGGGATTTTGTTCCACAGCATAGGGAGTCTTTGGGTGATGAATCTATCCCTCCAGCACGTCCTATTAATAGCCGTGTCGAGGTTTAAGTCTCCGCCCTTGTGGCTCTGATGGATCTAGATTTTTGAGGTGAAGCATATTCATCAAATCTGGGTTTGACATGGCCTTGTATGTTAGGCAAAGGTCACCTCTGAGCAAGCGGAAGGCGACTGAATAGAGATGGAGTTCTTTCAGTCGGGCAGCATAGGACAGATTTTTGAGACCCTTTATCCTTTTGGTGAGGAACTTTTGTGGCCTCTCCAGCTGCTGCAAGTGTCGGGTCAGATACATTCCGAATGGGGCATTGTACTCAATCATTGGTCTGATGAGTGATGAGTAAAGGGAGACTATGACCTCCCTTGATCTAGATGAGAATCCCTTCATGATAAGGTGGGCAATGTAGAAGGACTTCCTAACTACTTTAGCTACATGGGTGTCGAATGACAGACTACTATCAACCTGGGTCCCCAGGTCCCTGATAACTTCTTCTGTGCTCAGTGGATTGCCACCTATTTGGTAGCTAGGGGTAACCTTGTTTTTCCAGAAGGGTATGACTATGCATTTTTGGCATTTAACTTTAGGCCGTGGCTCTGGCACCAGTTATCCGTTTCTGTGAGACCCTTCTGAAGGATATCTGTGTCAGATGTGTTTTCTACTATGGCCCAGTTTGCAGTCATCTGCAAACTTTGTCAGCCATAACCCTCCTGTGTTTGCTTGTACTTCAGAAAAGTAGATGCCAAACAAGAGTGGGCCCAGGACTGAGCCCTGTGGGACACCACTTGTGACAGGCTTTGAGTCTGACATGGCACCAGCAACTCTGACCCTGTGGGTTCTGTCACTCAGCCAGTTTGCAACCCATCTTGTGATGTATGGGTTAACATTTAAGCTGATGAGTTTTTCAATGATACCCGAGTGGGGTATTGTATCGAAGGCCTTAGCCAGATCGAGGTAGGCTGTATGGACTGCCTTTCCCTCATCAATGGCTTTGGTGACTGTTTCCAAAAAGTCAACCAAGTTTAAAAGGCATGATCTGCCTTTGACAAAGCCAAACTGGGTTGGATCCAAAGTCTGCAAATTCCCTATGTCTTTATTTATGAGGTCCATTATGATCCTCTCCATGGCTTTGCAGATAAGGCTTGTCAAGCTAATGGGCGGTAATTTCCAGGGTCTGTGGAGGCACTGCCTTTGTGAAGTGGGACCACAGTTGCAGTGCGCCACTCCTGGAGTGCGTATCCAGAGGTAAGACTTTGATTAAACAGCTGTCCTAGCTGTGGGTTTAATTCCTCATTGAGTTCGTGGAGCACACAGCCGGGGACACCATCGGGTCCCATGGATGCTGTGTTTTTTGCTTTGGAGAGAGCAGTTCTCACTTGGGCGCTGGAGATGTTTGGGGGGCTGCACTCATTTGGTATAGATATCTCTCCTTTTGGGGGAGGGGAGAAGTTTGCACTGAACCTGTCAGCCAGTATGTTGGCAATGTCTGTAGGATCAGTAATCTTCACATCTCTCATCTTACTTTCTATTAGTCTGTGCATTTGTTTATCATTTACCCTGTCTAGCACTTTCATGCAGTGTAACAGGAGTTTGATACCTTTTTATTGACCATACCTGTGGATTTTCTCTTTGTTCTTGTACTGGCTTAGATTACAAGGGGATGTAACATAGGTCTGTTAAATGACCAAATGTGATTGCCAGGGTACTATTGGTATGGTATGAAAAATCTTTAAAGTTGTCAGTATTTTTTATTAAGTGGTTTGTTCTCTAAGAGGAATGCCATGGCATTGTGGTCAATGTATAAAGAATTTGGAGCAAAATTTAGCTTAACACAGCGAGCAGGGATGTTTGTTAGAATGATGTCAGAGTTTTTGCCATTCTCTGTTTAATTTCTCCTAGTCTTCCAGGTTTCTAGTACCGTGATGGGAATAGACCCCATCCCTAAGTCAAAGTATAATTAAAGATCATGAAAGTAGCATTGCTTCAATCTTTCTTTAAAAAATATTTTAAGTGTTAAATGAACAAATTAATTATGACATCCATTTGAATATAGGAACTTGTAAACAGAAAAAAAAACAATATTGAACAGAAAACACAAAAACAAATATTTACAAGAGTGTCTACTTAACAATAAACATTCTAAAGGTTATCAATGATTAATTATCTAAGTTTCAACAGTTATTTATTTAGCAGTTCTTTAAGTTTCATCCACATGTTCTAGGAAAAAGTGATTCTGATAGATCTTGTTTTGATGGTAATTAGTTCGAAGTGACATACTTTGGTTGCAATACTCATAAATTCCTTGAAAGAGGGAGTAGTTTCACTTTTCCAGTTCATAGTTACAACCTTCCTTGCAATTGATAAGATGGACTATAAAAGCGGATATTTTAGTCTTTTAACACAATCGGGTATAGGAGTATTAAATAGAATTAATGAGTTAGTTAAAGAAAATTTGTCACTAAATAATGCCTGCAAAAAAGATTAATGTTATTCCAATATGGTTGAAGTACAACACAATCAAAAACATATGTTGCCTATCTGGTTTAACCTCCAATATACATCTCCAACAGACTGCCTTTTTTGTCTATATATTACTTCAATTCTGTGATGTGTGAAAAATCTATGCATAAATTTACAAGAGAAAATTCTCCATTAAAGAGAAGTTGCCTGTTTTGAAGATAATAAAATAGTTTTCTTGTCCTCTTCATTTGGAGTTTTTTATTAATAAACTTAAAATAGTCCCAATAATTTTCATTGTAATTTTTAATTTCTTTTTTGACCACTTTATATAATTTGGATAAAAGACCATTTCCAATTATTTTTGGTATACCATAAACACAAGAAATTCAATTAATTTAGGAACAGAATTTCTTTCCTTTGGCTGCATTAATTTAATTTTATTTTCCACAAATAGTCTACTATTTTGTACATCTAACCACGTCATTACCTAAATCATATTTTTTTATGATATAAACAACATTCTTCATTCATTAACAATTGAAACCAGTAGTATATCCAATTCTTTTCTTTAAATGCAATCATTGTTGACAAACTTTGCAGTAGAAATATTGTTTTAGGAATATACTATAGGAAAGACAAGAAAACTCCATGCTCTATATATTGAATTTCTGTATCTTACAGTTTTGTAACGATGGACACTGATTCAATATTTTATTTCATTCTAAATGCATGCAGGTCTGTTTTGTTTAACATGATATTTTTGTAACCAGTAATGGTCTACTACAATAGTACAGACTCACAGATTTTTGCTAATTTCTAAAATTACTTAATATAGCAGAAATAGCTTTCTCAGAGCTTTTTCAGAAAGATGCCCTCAGAGAACTTTCCTTGATTGGACACTGTTACTTCAGATAAATAAAAAATCAACTGAAATGGCACACTTTCTATTTTGACATTCTAGTAGCAAGTGGTAAGAAGCATTAGTATTCATGTGTAAGTTCTATGGTATTGGTAATGATGTTTTTACATTTTAGGCCATGTTATGGGTTTGAAGTAGTAATGAAAGCTGTTGTTCATTACTTGAATTGAAAATTTCTGTCAGTTTTGGAGTCTGTATTATTTGTGAAATCTATGGGCCTGATAGTTTGTAATATGCTATATAGTTTAAAAGGGGTCCATATGGTATCTTCATTTGTGGAATGTTTATGGGGGCATATGTACAGTGACTAATAAGAATTTATGGACAAACTGTGTTTGGACCTGTGAGGTCATATGATTGACAGATGAAGAAGCGAAGGCTGATGCATGGATGTTTTTTGGTGCACATATATATTTAGTCACTTGGAGCCTCACATCCATGAAGATTAAGGGAATTACAGTTTTGTAATGATGGGCACTAATTCAACATTTTATTTCATTCTAAATGTATGCAGGTCTATTTTGTTTAACATGATATTTTTGTAGTCAGTAATGGTCTACTACAATAGCACAGACTCATTGATTTTTGCTAAATGATTATATGGTAATTTATGGTCCTGCTGGGTAATATGTGGGGGCTTTTTCGCATGAGAACATATTTCAGGATAGTTGATGTTATAGGTATACAAATTTGTTCTAATTACCCAATGGACAGCATTTTTTGGAATTAGTGCATATCAAACCTTATAAGAGGGATGTGTTCAAATACATTCCTTTATATAGACATCTATGTAGTTGTGGCTATTTGTGAATTTTCAGGCCTGCTGGTTCATGATATTCAAACTGATATTAATAAGTGACATGAGATATTTATATTTGACTTGTTTATGGTCATTAATGTATTATATTGAACTTATACACACTGAAGATATTATACACTCTTATGCACACTGAAGATGATGTCTCTCCTCTGCTATTTACACTGACATACCTCACATCTTATCACACTCCCCTGCAATCTTCCCCTTACCCTCCACTAGGAACCTACATCCCTCTCGAGTTCTATCCAGCTCCTACCTTACTTTTCTATGCCCACACTCAGCACACTCTACCACACTACTTATTTTTCAAAACAAAATTACTCCCCTCACCAAAACAAATCTCAAAGTTAAAATTCAAATTTCTATATCCTCTCCCCCAACCTTACTTTTTTCTCTCTATCCTGACATCACTACTCCTTTCAGGTGATATACACCCCAACCCTGGTCCTAATAGACAACTCTCATCTTCAAACTCCTCCACTCCATCTACTATCACTACTACTTCCTCCCCCTACATCTCTATCACCCCCTCTTTTGCTACTACCTCCCCATCTGTTTTCACTTCCCCACACAGAACAAAAAGACTAAATTTCCTCTCCATTAACATTCAGAGCATCTCCAACAAAGTATCTGAACTCCACACACTCATACAACACTATAACCCCCACATCTTAACTCTCTCTGAAACTTGGCTAAAACCCTACATCCACAACTCAGAGATCTGCCCCCCTGGTTTCAATATCTACAGACTGGATAGATCTACTAAAAGGGGAGGTGGTGTCACTATTCTCTATTCTGACTCTTTCAATATCTTACCACTCACCATTACCCCTCCCTCCTTCCACCCTGCAGAGCTACTCATAGTGACCTGCCATCTCAACACCTACCAAAAACTAGCCATAGCCTCAATCTATATACCACCAGGGAATAACATTACCATCCTTGAAGACATCTTATCTTGGTGTTTTCATCACATCCCCTTTGAAACTATCATTTTTGGGGATGTAAATATAGACTGGAACTACACCTTCTCATAGTCTCAATCTACATGATTTTCTCAACTTGTCTCCTCTCCCACCCTCCTTGGCAAAAAACACTCTAATTCTATCCTTGACTGGATTCTCATAAATTCTTCAAATTGGTACCACCAGCCAGGTAGACTACCTGATTCCATCAGTGACTACCTGCCTATCCATATTACTAGATACTCACCCAACCTCACTAATGCTCACCTCATAAAATACATCTGTAACCTAAGAAAATGCAATACCACCTCCTTCGATGAAATCATCTCCAAAATTAACTGGTCCTGCCTAAACTCTCACCCTTTAAATGACGCAGTCAGCTACTTCAACCAGACATTTCTAAACATACTCAACTCTCTTGCCTCCATCAGGAAAATAAAAGTCAAAGCTAAACATGCCCCCTGGCTATCCAAAGACACCTTCCACCTTATGCATAAAAGAGATGCCACTTGGAAACAATATCAGAAAAGCAAATCTCTTGCCCTCCTACAATCATACAGGGAACTTAGAAACCTTACAAAAAAAAAAAAAAAGAGTCAACCAGGACAAAAGAAACTTACACTTCTCTAACAAATCTCTGTATACTTCTAACCCCCAGAAGTTCTGGACAACCATAAAAACTCTTCTCAAACCTGGCTCACTCACATTTCCCAACCCTTTTCCCAGTCAATCACCCTCGGATACAGCCATCCATTTAAATCACTACTTCATTGATACCATTTCTAAACTAGTACCTAACACCACTAACCCTAACCCTACCTCAAATTCCACTTCCATTTCTACTACTTCCCACACCCACACCTTTTTCACATCCCCAATCTGACTCCACTAACCTCTCAGACCCCTTCATGCTCAAAACCTGTCTCTGTTAGTTATATTAAAACTCTCCTCAGTAAACTCAAACATTGTTCTCCCACCCCTGATAACCTACTTCCCCAATTCCTTAAACTTTCTGCTAACTCTGTTGCCCTTCCTATCACCATTCTAATCAACCACTCAATCCAAGAATCCACTGTCTCCTCTATTTGGAAGCAATACTACACTATCCCACTACATAAAGGAGGTAACTCCACAGAACCATCTAACTTCTGTCCCATTGCTATTCTTTCTCCCCTCTTCAAAATACTCGGAAAGTGCATCTATTCTCAACTCCTTTCTCACCTTAATCAAAACAATCTTTTAACCACCACCCAGCGTGGGTTCAGACCCAAACACAGTACTAACACTGCACTCTTACCCTTCTCACATGCAGTAGCTGAGGCCAGAGACAACAACAAACTTGTGTCCTGCCTTTTCTTAGATCTCTCAAAGGCGTTTAATACTGTCTCTCACAACCTTCTACTTCATAAACTTTCTCAGCTGAACATTTCCATCCCCACTCTTAATTGGTTCTCAAGTTACCTGTCCAATCACCTACAAGCAGTTAAATGGCTAAATTCCTTCTCTCCCTTTCTGGGAGTTCAGACTGGTGTTCCTCAAGGCTCAAGTCTCAGTCCCCTGCTTTGCAATCTCTTCACTAATGACCTACACACTGCCTGTAACCTCTCCTCTATCATTCAGTATGAGATGATTCAACTCTGATCTCCATTTCTGACTGTATCAACAACCTCCACCATTCCACACAAACTTCATTTCATTCTGTTGAGAAGTGGCTCACCAATAATCAACTCATCCTGAACCCCTCTAAAACTAAGCTCTTATTATTCCTGCCTAAAACTCTAGCCCAACACAAATCCAGCTTTGTCTTATCCACTCTAAATGGCACCATCATAAGACCAGACTCAGACACTGAACTCCTTGGTGTCATCATAGATGACCAACTCAAAGTAGACCTCCACATACTTCATTCCATAAAGAAAACACACCAAAAACTGGGCCTGCTTTACAGAAATAGCAAATTCCTGAACCCCCAACTCAAAACTGTTGCTAGCTCAATCCTATCTCCTCCCTGCTCTCCTCTATGGCTCCCCTCTATTTTCTAATCTACAAAGTAACCTGCTGGCAAAGCTTGACCAAACCAACAACAAAATTGCTAGATTTGTCACCAGCAGCTCATATAAATCCCATAACTGCACAGGACTCACAAAACTACATTGGCTTGAACTCCTACACCTTCTGGCCAAAAGTCAGCTAATCCAAGCTTTTACAATTCTTAATTCTAACTCTGACTGTCATCTCTGTACAACCTGATCTCGTGGTACACTCCTCCCCACTTCCTGCGCAGCTCCGATAAGCACTTACAAGTCTATAGACCCAATAAGAACATAGGTAAAATACTCTATCAACACTCCATTTCCCTTATCTGGAACAATCTTCCACTCCAAATCAGAAGCCATACCTCCCTTTCTAACTTCAAACATGACCTGATACTGTATCTCCATAACAACCCTATATGTACCTGCAACCACCCTACTTAACCCCTTCCTCTTCCTATACCCACTTTACCACTACGTCTGATCTATAAGACCTTTCCTATTTCTATAACTTACTATATCTATATGCTCTCCCTTCTACACCATCCCTCTGGATCACTACATCCCTCCTCTACTACTTTCTTTTGCAGCATCTCTTCCTCTGTTCTGAGGCCCCTTGTACATACACTTTTCTCTTTTTTTTACTCATGCACTAGTTTCTTCCTCAGATCTAAGGCCCCTGCACATACACAATTTCTCCTTCTTGTCACTAATCTAATAATGCCATATTATTTTCAAATGATTACCTATAACCTTAATTCCCTTACTGCATATCTCTTGGATTTATTATCATCATTTTTCCTTTTACAACCTTATTATTATATTTTTGTATATAGCTATGCTTAATTCCATGGAGTACATTATTTTTTTTCTTATGCATTGTATTCGTGACATTGTTTTGCTCTGTATTATTGTAAACTCATCTCTACTTGTATGTCTGTTTGAGGCTTTTCTCCTCGGGTCTCCAGTGAAAATGGGTAATTTCTTACCCAGCTGGACCAACCCTGTTAACAAATGCAAAATAAATAAATAAATAAATAAATAATATAATAAGAATTTATTGTTTGGTGGTTTCAATCTGAAAATAATCTTTTAACAACAAGAGAAAAAAGTTATTTGATATTAAATAGTGATTAGAATATAAGGAATGATTAGATTTTGACCAAAGAGTTCCTTAAAATTCTTTCCATTTAGCAATATAATAGGTATTCACCAATAGAGATAGTGTTTTAATAATTGATGATAGAGAGTAAAGTTCTAAATCATGTAGACCAATCCCTCTAGAAGACCAACCTCTGATAAAATGATTTAAAGCTATTTCTGGTTTGCTGGGATACCAAATAAATTGCAGGTTTAATGAATTGAATTCTTTTATACAGTTTCTTGGAGGAGGTAAAGATAGTGATTGTATTACATATAAAATTTTGGTAGAATGATCATTTTAATTATACTGAATATCTCATCCATAGTAAAAAGAAAGTTTATTCCATTTATTAAACCAGTTGAAAAGGCACCCAGGAAGGACAGCCAACACTCAAAGAAGGAATAAAACAAAAGGAAAGGAAGACTTTCTTAATAGGAAAATGCACTGAGAACATTGAGAGTTTATGCTATTGTTATTCTGGACTTGTGCTTGTTGTTGGATTAATGCATTTGTTTTATTCCTTCTCCAAGTGTTGGTTGTCTTTCCTGGGTGGCTTTTCTACTGGTTTGGTTAGATTTGGCCTTGAGCACCTTTTCCTTTTAGATTTTTTTTAGTTTTATTCAATTTAACTATTTTTATAATAATTAGACTACTATTATAGTCAAGATGTATTATATCATTAATATTAGCAGTTATAATTATTCCTAAGTATTTTATTTTTTTCTTTTGGACTAAATACTTATTGCTTATATTTTCAATATTAGAATTTATGGGTAATATTTTTGTTTTGTTATCATTGAAAGAGAGCCCAGATTTTTTTTCTGAAACAATCCCATTACCTCAAATGCAGCACAAATTGAGCTGTTGTTTTCATTTAAAGACAAAAGAATATCATCAGCAAATAAGTGGATTTTAGATATCAAATTCACATTTATCTTTATACCTTTAATATTTTAATTTCATGTTATAAGGTTAGCAAATGGTTCCATAACTAGAGTAAAAAGAAGAGGTGATAGAGGACACCCTTGTTTGGTTACTTTGGAAATTTTGATTAACTCTGAAATATATGTACCTATTTTAACATAAGCATCACAACTGTCATAAAGAAGATTAATAATATGTGTAACATTTTTAGAACAATTGCATTCCTCTAATACTAATAAGAAATATTTCCAATTAACAGAATCAAAGGCACTAGCTATATCTAAGCAGATTAATGTTAAATTATGTTTTGTTTTATTTACATAATCAATTATTGTTATTATTTTAATATTATCATACGTATTTCTATTTAATATAAAACTGGTTTGATCCTCATTTATCAAAGAAGATAGATATTGCTTTAATCTGTTAGCATGAATTGCCAAGCATATTTTATAATCTATATTTAAAAGAGAGATTGATCTATAAAAAGAACATGCAGTAGGGTCTTTAGCAACTTTTAAGATTGGAGAAATAAGGGTATATTTCCAGGACAGAGGAACACTTACTAGATTTTTAACTAAAGAAAAAACTCTAAGTAATATGATTGTGGTATCTTTGGGCATTAGTTTATAGAGTTCAGGAATTATACTACCATCATTACCAGAAGCTTTATTAGGTTTTATTTATTAATTTCAGCTTGTAGTTCATACACTGAAATATATTTATCAATTATTTTTATTTGGTCATCAGATAGTTTATTTTTGTAAGGTTGCTTATAAAAGCCTTAATTACCTCTTTAGGATCCATTAATGTTTTGTGTTGATTAATTTTATTAAAACGATTCCAGAATTATTTCAATATATCTTCTATTCCATGACCTTTTTCTTCCTCTTGGGTGAATATATCTCCTTAATATAACTAAATTTACTAAATATGTTTGTTCTAATAGCTAACCTATGCATAGATTTTGGGTTAACAGAAACAAATATTTATTTTAAGCTTTCCAAAATTAATCATAATATGGTTTAGAATTTCAAATATTTAAGTTAAATATGTGTTGTTTAAGTTGTTAATTTCTTCAATCTTGTTAGTACTGTCTTTCTGTTTGTCAAATTTTAATCTATCAATTTTCCTTGTATCTCATACAGTTCTTTATTCCATTGATTTTTTTATTAAATTCCAGTTAGTGATTTTACCAAATAGGTATGCTTATAGTGCATCCCATATATAAATCTCTGAAATTTCTTCTGTATAACTGAATTCAATAAAATACTGAATTTCTTTTATATAAAAATCTTTAAATTCTTTCAGAGCAGTTATATATGCTGGTATTCTTTTGATCTGAATATTTTATTATTATTTTTCAACATCAGTTCAAAAGTCATAGCACTGTGATCAGAAAGTGGGCAAGATACCACTTTAACTTTACTTAAACTATTGATCAGGTTGTTTGAAATATATACTCTATCAGTTCTAGAATATGTATTATGCCTATGTAAAAAAATGAGTAAAAAAGTGATTCTGAATCTGAAAATTCATTTATATCTCTAATGTGAAATAATTCAGTATAATCTATTAACATCTTAGCAGAATCACATTTTTTTCTTTTACCTGTAGTATTAGTATCTTTATCAGTCAGAATGCAATTAAAACTAGTGCTAAAATAATGTTACCTTTTGAGATTTGAATAATCTAATCTAAATGTTGTTTTACAGTTTTGATTCCATGAATCCAGTAAATATTAATAAAGGTATATAGTTTACTGTTGAATTCTATAGTTACTGAACTAAGCATACCCTTACCATCCTTATATGTATCAATAATTTTTTGTTGGGGTAGAATTTTTCCACAAAATAGCTATCCCTCTTTTTTTAATATAATGTGAACTAGTTAGCAAAGAATAATATTTGGTATTAATTCTGTCTGTATCTTCCAACAGTAAATGTGTCTCTTCTAAAAATATAACTTGGGAGTGGAATAACTTTAAATATTTGTACAAATTTCACCTCTTCCAACCATCATTTAACCCATTAATACTAATAGAAATGTATTTAATATATGACATGTAACTTATAGATAAGTAAATAAATGCTATTTCCATGAATTCTAATTTGTAATAAATGATGCAAAACACGTCCTCTATCATGAACTGCCAATTGATTGACATACAGTAAAAAATGTTTAAGCGATTAACCATAAGTCTACCAATAATTATTGTAGACACCCAAGAAAAATGAAGAACTTTGATATTTAGTAAACATATGCTTTTAAATCTCTTATTTTCCCATATGGAGTCTAATACTCCTAGCTTGAGCAGATTAACTATCCAAGCATTATCTCCCATTAACTAGCATGAGACCAGTTCTACTCTACTACTTATTTAAAACAAGATCATTACTATCAAGTATATAAAAAAAAAATTCAGGACTCAAAAGAGCTCATAAACAAAAAATGTTCTATACTCAATTTATCTATTCATAATATTGATCATGAATAAAACAAAAGCAAATTATATCTAGTTCAAATATATTGCTCTCTGTCATTTTCTCTCATCCTTTTTCCCTTTCTTTTTGTCCCATTTATATATAACAAATTATCTCTACGATAAGAAAATAATTACTTTAAACATCTCTAATGATGTCTTTATACAACAGTTTATCATTCAGAAATGAGTTATCTTCTCATTAAACAAAGAAGACATTTGTTATAATGTGAAGAAGCTAGATTGTGAAGTTAGCAAAATGACAATAACATTTAAAGACACCAGATATTATGAAAACGTTGTTTTTCAATTTCAAATATAAATGTTTCATTAAAAGAATGCTCAATCTCTCTTTTTTCTCCTCTCATTCTAAAATGTTCCTTTTGTGTGAAGGTTCATAAAAGGATTACCCATTCAGGTAATAAATATTCATTAGTTCTGCTTTATTTTCCAGTTAGCAGAATGAAACCATCAACCAATCAAATTGGTCAACTGTGAACAATTCTACTTCACCTCTGAGTAGCAAGTTTGACTAAGCTTGAGCTACTAGAGCTGTAAAACCAATCAAGCTTTTATACCAAATAAGAAAGTTTGAGCAAAAAGTGAAAAAAAGAAACAAAGCTTTCGCACACCGACCAACATAGTACTCAACGAACAACTGTCAAGCCCTCTGTCTTCTCTATCTCCCATGGTAACATACAATAGCCATGAACATCAGTCCAGAAAGGAAAAAGCCAGCCCAACAAAAGTCACACAGTCACCACAACTCACACCCAAGACAAACTGTAACATCCGCATTCAACAAGGAAAACATTTCAGAGGCATACTTCACAAAATAAAAAATGAACGGACAGCATAACATCCACACTCATTCACTACCACCAAGCTCCACATTCCAAAGGACCATGTTGCATTCATACCAACAGCCCAGTCACATCAAAGGGTTCACACAAATGCTGCAATGATTTACACCAAAACAAAACTGCATCCACAAGTGCAAGAGCATACATTTTTACATTTCTTTTATCTATGAGATCTCACATCACTGGTCAACATCATGGAAGCTACTAAACCAAGACAAGCCAACCAGAAGATAAACTCTGCTCAGTTAGTTTTTTATAAATGAAAGACAAGCAGTCATGTATAACTTTTGAAAGCAAACTGATACAACTCTTACTATATTTTACAATAATTGCTAGAATTTACCAGGTATAAAATAAACAACAAAGAGAGAATAAAGAAAAAGGAAGATGAATAATGGAGACTTGAATATTGCATATATATAATACTGTTTAAACAATAAAAAGTTAGTACTGTTAGCCCAACTAACTAAAAATTATTATATTATAAAATAGTTAAAATAAAACTGTTTAATATTAAAAAAAGATAAAAATGCTATAAAAGGATTAAGTTAACTTGTGAAACAGAGTATCCAAGTTTCTTGTTAGACCATTAACTGGACATAAAAGTTCCTATGGCATAACTTAATAAAAGTATTTTTTTTTTACATATGAAGAATGAAATTAACTGGTCTAAGTTGTTTTTCAAATTTCTCACTTATTTTCTTTTTCTTTTCATTTACTTTCCATCCATTTCTCTCTGCTCATCTCTTCAATGATATGTTACTCAAATCCATATCTTCTATTTGTTCCAAGGTGTTATTACCTTTCAGAAAAGACATAGAAGTGTCCAAGTCCTCAGAAAATTTGGTTTCATCTGTAAGAAAAGTTTTGGTCTGGCTGGGACGATAAGTGAACTTTTATGTGTTTCTTTTTACATTCTCTTATTAAAGGAAGAAACTGTTTTCTTCTGGAAATAACAGTTGCTAAATAGTCATTGTCAAAATGAATTATTTTTTCATTTATTTTAATAGTTGACTTAGTCCAGGCAGTTTTAAAAACGAATTCTTCGTCTTGAGACGAAAAAAATCTAACAATTATAGATCTCAGAGAACAGTTGTTCTTAGTCAAAGAAGTAACCAGAGATCTATGTGCCCTCTCAATACCTTATGGCAGTGCCTCTCATAAATCTAAAGTCTTAGGTAGCCAGGAATTCAAGAAGTTTACCATATTGTTAGCTTCTATATTTTCAGGTAGCTCAAAGGTATTACTTCCACAAGATCTTTTTTCCAGATCATCAATCTAATTCATTATAAGAGAGTTTTGTTTTAAAAGGAATTGAATATTCTTCTCATCTTCATTTAGTCTTCATTCTTTATCATTTAAAGACTCCTCAATGCCAGATATTTGAATTTTCTCCATCTGTAGAGCTTAATGAATTTGTTCTATTTGCTAAGAACATTTTTCATTAAAATTTTCAACTTTAGTGTCCATTCTGTCCAATTTTAATGACAGCTCCTGGATATTAGTTAGGACACACTGAAACTCTTTTCTGAACAGAGAGTCCTGAGACTTAGTCTTCGTGTGATTCATTAGCAGACTGGACAATGATGAATATATAAATAATGAGTATATAGTTTTAATATAGTATTACTCTAGCTCCAACACCCTAGCCCAAAGGTTCCTAGAATTTATAAACTCAAATGCTATGGAACAACTTGTTACCACTCCCACAAGAGGGAAAAACATACTGGACCTGATCATCACCAACATGGGGACTCTATGCTCCAGACCAGAAGTGTATCTCTCACTGGTAAGATCAGACCATAAACTAATCTCACTGGATATTCACATCCCAACCCCACCCCCTGCCCAGAAAACCACAGTGAAAAACTTCTCTAAAGCAAATTTCACACTCCTCAAAACCGAGGTGGAATACTTCAAAGCTCCCGGGCCTGTGGAAAATACGGCCCAGACTGCAGAATCCTTTATAAATGCATTCTATGAACACCTTCAGGAATGCATGGATCATGCAATCCCAAATAAAACCAAGACCCAATCCTCCAAAGGCAGATGTCCTGTCTGGTGGACCCCAGCCATAAACAAACTATACAATAGAAGGAGGAAGCTACTACATGATAGAGCAAAATCACAAAAAGGGAAGGCATCTCTGATCAGTATTAGCAAAAAACTACGGGCACTCGTCTAAGTCATCTAAGGCCAGCTTCGAGAGAAAAATTGCACAGGACACTAAGGATAATCACAAGGCTTTCTTTAGTTATGTTAGGAACCTGGGTGGGAATTTCCAGATATGCTCAGAATTAGTCCAAAATGACAAAAAATACACCGAAACCACAGACATTGCCAACATCCTAGCTGACAGGTTCAGCGCAAACTTCCCCCCCCTCCCCACCAAAAGGGCAAATATCTATCCCAGCAGAGTGCTGACCCCCCCCCCCGACATCTCAGATGCTCAGGTAAGAGCCGCCCTCTCCAAAGCAAAAAACACAGCATCAATAGGACCAGACAGTGTCCCGGGCTGCGTCCTAAATGAACTCCAAGAAGAGCTAAACCCAAACATAAAACTACTGTTCAATTTCAGCCTTACTACAGGATATGTACCCAAAGAGTGGTGTACAGCAACAGTGGTCCCTCTCCACAAAGATGGTGCCTCAACGGATCCTGGAAACTATCACCCCATAAGCCTGACTAGCTTGGTCTGCAAAGCTATGTGAAGGATCATCATGGACCTCATAAATAAAGATATTGGGGACCTACAGACACTGGATCCTACCCAGTTTGGCTTTGTTAAGGGCAGATCCTGCCTCTTAAACCTGGTTGATTTCTTTGGAATAGTCACCAAGGCCATTGACGAGGGGAAGGTGGTCCACACAGCCTACCTGGTCCTCGCAAAAGCCTTCGATACAATACCCCACTCGGGCATTATAGATAAGCTCACCAGCTTAAATATAAACCCCTATGTCACTAGATGGGTTGCAAACTGGCTCAAGGACAGAACCCACATGGTTAGAATTGCTGGAGCCATGTCAGACTCCAAACCAGTTACAAGTGGCATCCCACAAGGCTCAGTCCTGGCACCTCTCTTGTTCTATATATATTTCTCGGAGGTACAGGCCAACACGGAAGGACTGTGGCTGACCAAGTTCGCAGATGACTGCAAACTGGGTGCCATAATCGACTCTCCAGCCCACACAAGCATCCTCCAAAAGGGCCTCATAGAAACAGACAACTGGTGCCAGAGCCATGGCCTCAAGCTAAATGCCAAAAAGTGTATAGTCATCCCCTTTGGCAAAAACAAAGTGCCCACAAATTACCACATAGTTGGTAATCCATTAAGTATAGAAGACGTAATTATGGACCTGGGGACCCAAGTTGATAGCAATCTCTCATTTGACAACCACGTGGCCAAAGTGGTTAGAAAAACATTTTATATAGCCCACCTAATCATGAAGGGATTCACATCTAGATCAGGGGAGGTCATCGTGCCTCTTTACTCATCCCTCATCAGGCCCATAATTGAGTACAATGCCCCTTTTGGGATGTACCTTACCAGACACCTGCAGCAACTGGAAAGACCCCAAAAGTACCTCACCAAGAGGATCAATGGGCTCAAACAGATGCCATATGCTGCCCGGTTAAAGAAACTCCAGCTCTACTCAGTGGCATACCGCCTGCTCAGAGCCGATCTGTGCCTGACATTTAAAGCCATGTCCAACCCAGAATTAATGGACATGCTACACCTCAGAAAATCCAAATCCCATCAAGCTATGTGCTCGAGAGACTTGAACCTCAGCACTGAAATAAATAGGACATGCTGGAGGGACAGATTCATAACCCAGAGGCTCCCTTCACTCTGGAATAAAATCCCAGTCCAGGTTAGGCAGAGTCCCTCATTGACTCTCTTCAAGAGGAATCTTGATGAGTGGATGGGAGATCGTAGGTTTATCCCGGGTATCACTTCTGTGTCACTCTTAGACAGAGGCACAGTATACTAACCTCGAAAAAGGGCATAGCAAAATGAATTTAAAATGGGTGGCGAAAGCCAAACACACTCTGGCTAGGCTTATAAATGCCCTAGGGCAGATAGCCTAGTATGAACCTATGAACCTATAAAGATTTGACAGAAAAATGTTATAATATGAAAAAACAAACCTTTGATACAATTCCATGGGACATCTTAAAAACATCTATATCCACTGAGTTGGATCAATTAGTATTGTTTAGAAATATAATTTCCTGTCAGAAATATAAAAAGTGGCAGAGCAAGAGAAAAGTGCTGCTAACCAAAACACCTCCTAGCACTGCAGCACTGCCCCCTATTGTTTCAGTCGTTGATGATAGCCAAAAGTGCTCTTCGAAGCACCTGCAATGTGTCCAAAATTTACTTCCTCTGCAAATTATACAGAGTTAAATTATCAGCAGCATATCTAAATATGACTATAAATTCTTTTTTTATGAGACCCATTGATCCTACTACTATTGGAATTGCCTGGGTATCCTTCTTCCGCATTGTTCTCATTTCTACATGCAAATCCTGATATTTTATGATTTTATAAAACAAGAAAATCAGGACCAAACAGTACTATTTGATGCCGAAAACAACTGTAGCAAGAATCAAAATAAGAATAATGGCATCAAATATCCAGGCTTCAGGTAAAAAAAACACTTTATTGTAAGAAAAAAGTAAGTGCTTTCATGAACATATAGATCGCGTCATCAGACTAACTTAATACATCACTCCACAATTTAAAGCACTCAGTATCCAGTCAGTAGTTCTACATAATTAAACACATATACCTAGTAAAAAGCACATTAATATAGTATTAAAATCATTAGACATTTCTGAGTAAATAAAAACATAGTAAAAACATAATGACATTTCAGTGTTTCAAAGAACGTCTCTTAAGAAAAGGTTTCAAGGAGGTGGCTCTATTAAGACCTGGTGATTTATCTGCTTGTAGCATCAAAATCCATCTTTTTTCAACAGTCTCAGTAATATTCTTAACATCGCCACTTCTAATATTTGTATGAATGATCTCTATAGCCATGAATTTAAAATTATGGTCAGTACCAAAGCATAGCACATGTTGTGCTAGTGCATTATTTTCCTTGCAATCCCTTATGTCCCTGTAATGTTCTAATATTCTGTCTTTAAAAGGACGATTTGCCTTTCCAATGTAAAAAGCATGGCATATAGTACAGAAACAAAAATATGCTAAATTAGTGGTCCTACAGTCTGTATAAAATCTAGGTTCTATTTTAAAGCCATTGGTGGGATGCTTATAAAGAGCCCCATTATAAATATATTTACATGCTGAGCAAGTTGTATATATATATATATATATATATATATATATATATATATATATATATATATATATATATATATATATATATATATATATATATATATATATACCTTGTTTATTAGGTAGTCTACACTCTGTATACACGTGCCCATGTTGGCACAGATATCTCTTCAATGATTTGTTATTCTTAAAAGTAAAGTGGAGAACAACATCTATAGCTTTCAATTCTTCTAAAGTGTTTAAAATATTCCAATTCATCTTAACTATGTTGCAAAAGGGATCAGTATTGCTAGAAAAAGACACAGTGAACCTTACATGTCAAGTCTTCTGCAGAATCTGTGTCACTGTGGAATCAGTGGCAACCACCCTCTCGTTGAAATAAGGTTTACATTTATTTTCTCTTTCAGCCCATGTTGCTTCTATACAAGAGTCAGTCTCATATTCCTTATAACCTCTCTGTAGAAAGTCAGATTTTAGTTCATTCAGGGCTGTCTGTAATTGATGGTTATCATTATGTAAATGCATAACTCGATAGCATTGTCCTTTCAAAACATTACATGGGACATGCCTAGGATGCATACTTTCCCTGTGTAACAAATTGTTTTTACGGACTGGTTTTCTATATAAACTTGTGTTAATTTTACTTAAATTAGCCTTATTGATCATCACATCCAAAAAAATCAATGCAGTTAGAAGAATATTTATAAGTGAATTAGTAGAATTCCCCAGAAACATTATAAAACTTTCAAGTCTATCAATAGTGCCATTCCATAATAAAAAAGGCCATCCACAAAGCATAAATAGCACATGTTCAGAAAAACCATTGGAAGACAGCACATATTCTTTTTCCCATTGCTAATTTGGCGTAGCTGTTGGCACATGCTGTGCCCATACCCACGCCAACCCACTGCACATAAAATTCATGGTTGAAAACAAAGACATTGTTTTCCAAAACACTTTCAATTAATGTACACAACAAACGAACTTTGTCATTACTATAAGACAGATGCTCATTAAGAATTCTGATATCATCTATGCCCCACTCATTTGGGATCACAGTAAACAGAGATTCAATATCTAGTGTTACCAACCAATAGTCATGTGTAAGTTCTCTGGTAACTGTGTATAGTTGCTCCAAAAATGACTTGATGTCTTTAAGTACAGTTTAATAGCTGTCTAATATAGGGTGTAAATTCTTTCGTATTAAAAAAAACACTATTGAATGATGCTAATACCTATACTAATGTGTCTAAAACTGTAGTAAATGCTATTATCGAGAAAGTTTCCTTTTATGTTTTTGATATGCTTATGTCCAGCATGATATCAGAAAGTCTCTTTAAGTATTTTGAAGTTGAGCACCCACTTATTTCTATGTTATATGGTTTCCCAAAAATACATAAAAATTTGGAGCGTCCACCAATGCGCCCCATTGTCTCTGGTGAAGGGTAGGTTACTGAGCCCCTTTCTGAGGAATAAGTCTGCAAAATGTGGCTCATACCCCATTTCAATCTGCTGTCATCCCCCAGCCAACTGGGTTAACACAAGTAAAAAGCCCTAATTATACAATGTATTAAACAGTACTCATTGACATCTCCCAGGCTATGAGACCGCTCTACACCCATCAGGAGATCACCATTAAGTACATAGAATAAATATAGACTGAAATAGAAAAGTACTAGACTATAAGACACCAATCATTAATGTCTCATAGCCAACATTCTTCTAAATAGCCATGACAGGGCCTGCAGTGATCCCTAATGGATTGCTTGCATGTTTTATTACTAGCATTAATCAGGTAAACTCACTGGGCCCCAGTTTCCCTCTCAAAAAGGGAAACCAGGGAGATAGCTAATCCCGTGACTTTTGGAGGTGGAAGGAATTTATCCTTAATTTACAGGTCAATCCTAAAGAGCTGACACTACCAAAGAACCCCCTTTTGTGGAGAATTGCAGAAACATACACAGAAAAAAACACCATGATTAACATCCCATTAGAAAACACATGGAAAAGTAAAGTCAGCCCTAATCTGAACTCAAGGAGACCCACCAACAAACAGATAATGTTAGCTGCTACCTTGGCACTATAGTGTTACCACCTGTCTCTCTTAATGCAATACAGTTCTTATTTGAGCATGTGTACCCTGCTGTACCTATGAAAAATAGCAAACATCCTGATTCTGGATAAAATGTTTACATGTTTCCTCTAGTATTTGCATAATTAGACTATCTTTATCTTTAAAAAAAACATAATATTACTTGAACACACCTAAAAAAACACATTCTGTAACAATGAACTGTATTTGGTACAAGCTTATCTCGGTCCTGTGCACTGATTGTGGGCATGGTTTGCCCTGCATCATTGTTTGTTTTTATAAGATGACCTTAATTTGGTTATCTGAAAAAATCAATCCAAAAAAACGGCCTCGGTTGCAATGAGATGAAGAAAGATAAAAAATTCCAAATAAGCAGCTAAGAAGTGCTTAAAAAAGAGAACTTTAATTTAACAAATAAAAATAAATCAGATACATCCAGTAAATCAAGTGCTTTTGTCTCCTACCATTTGGAGACTTTATCAAGACAGAGCATGCCCCAACTGCTAGTAAATTTTAATACAAAGTTAATTACTGAACCAATCAACATCCAGGGTTCATGAATAATTCATGAGCAATGACTATTCCTACAATTTACATCTAATAATGTCAAATAACCACACATAAAACATTCATCATCCTAAATATTACCTACTATAATACATATAAATACATAAGTAAAAAATACATTATTAAAAAAATCTAATAAAAACTCAACATTTCGTATATGTTGTACACCTCAAATAACCCCAATATATTATAGTATAAATGAATAAATACATGTATAAATACATAATAGATACAGTATAAAATTCACCAATGTATACATATAAGACATTAAATTAATACATATGTTTCAACTATTAAGAATTACAAGAACATTTCTTTAAAAGCATCATCTGTCTAAAGCTTTTAATCTTAAAAAGCAAGTAATTGCAACAGATTCATTTAAGCCTGGCCATTGAGTTGCATTCGTTCTCACCTGCAATAAGGCCTCACTTCACTCCAAATATAAAGTCCAAGTAACTTTGTATTATAAATTTACTAGCAGTTGGGGCATCCTCTGTCTTGATAAAGTCTCCAAATGGTTAGAGACGAAAGCGCTTGATTTACTGGATGTATCTGATTTATTTTTATTTGTTAAATTAAAGTTCTCTTTTTTAAGCACTTCTTAGTTGCTTATTTGGAATTTTTTATCTTTCTTCATCTCGTTGCAACCAAGGCCATTTTTTTGGATTGTGTTTTGTTTTTTGGCCTTTAAAAGTTTGAAGTTATCTGAAAAAATGGCAATCCCATGTCGCCTCCAAATAGTAGATGGCCCAAGAATAAACTCAAAGACCAGCCAGTTACCTTTGGCTACATGTAACACCACTGCTCGTTCCAAAGAAAATACACACACACACACACACACACACACACACACACACACACACACACACACACACACGGGCTAGTCCAGACCATACCTGTCAACTATTCAGAATTTGTAGAATGTCCTAAAATTTGCATAATATTTTGCCTGTCCTCATAAAATGATTTTCTAGTAAATCACTGAAGATTACAGTCAATCAATAATGCCAGACAGTAGAGTTTCATAGTTTCATAGGTGCATACTAGGTGTATACTTTTTAAGCCTAAACATGCATCCTAAAGATATCTGACAAGTTTAGGGACCTTAAGATTATTCTAAGGTGTATACGTACCACTTATAGTTCTTATTCTTCAGAAAATGTCCATTGATACAAATGCTATTGCTCTAGTAATTTCTTAAGTGAATTAACATAATTTTTAGCAGTGTCTGGATATTTGTCAATGTAAGCCACACCAGAAAGAACTCACCCAAAGGCCTGCCACCGATTTTGGAAGGATGACATCTCATCACGTGCCAAACAACTTTGGCCAGACTCTTGTGTCCTGGAAAGCACAGTTAAAACCAATATACATGAGAAGCACATTTCCTTCCCTACTTGTTCCTTCCATATTACAATGCATGTTATGAACTATGTGACCCTATGGCCCCTTAGACTGACAGGTCACTTTGTGGCCTCCAAACCCATTTAAACACTAATGGCAAGGTGGTGTGAACCTTGGCTGTAGATGATTTCCACTGTTGAAGTGACACCCCTACCCTATGTACAAAAATGGGAAAAGGGATTGTGGATGGATGGAAAGATGGACTGGATTTACCAAGCTTTTTTACTCAGTGATGATCAGCTCAAAGTCTGTTCTGTACCATACTAATCTGGATTACAATTAATGTCTGGAGCATAGTAACTTTATGTATTTATGTGTGTGTATGTATGTATGTATGTATTTATTTATTTATTCATTCGTTGATTTATTTATTAGCATTTGTTTTCTGGTTTTCTGGGATAGTATAACTGGACATTATGCCCTTTTTTTCTGTGAAGGCACAAGGAGAAAAGCTCCACACAAAGTACATTAAATTTACAAAATTTTAAAGTAAGAAAAAAGAGCTCAAATCTAATAAAAAGATTACAAACAACTATCAGATAATGGTTAGAAAACAAATAGTGCCTGTTACAGCAGTGAGTTGGTAAATTTCACTATTAAACCAAAAGAAAGAAAATATTTTGAACATTAGTAACTGCTACATCGAGCTACTGCAGTATAGAAATACCTTATTTGTATTGCACATGCTACAGACGTGGCTAAAAGCCTTAAATAATCAGTTACATGAGAGAAGAGAGTAAGATGTGTGTGTACAATCAACAGAAAATAAGTACAGTGACTACAAAACAGTGTCCATTATTAACACTAGCTTCTAGGTTTAGTCTTGTGCACAGCATTGATAGATGAGAGCTGTGGCTGTTGTAGGTGAGGAGAGATAAAAGGTAGACGAGCATATAGAAGAATGGTGGTAAGTAGACAGTGGTCTACTGAGTTTTAAGATAGAACAACATAGTGAAGTTAAGTTTGCTGAGATCTGTGGGAGTGATGGTTTCATGAAGGGGGGTAATTAAAATGCATGGGAGAGGTGGCTAGAGAGGATTTGTGGGCAATGGATAGGTAGCCAGAAAAATAATTTTGTGTGAGTGGATATTTATGGTATTTGGAGGATGCAGGTGGATGTTTATGGTAGATGGAGGATTTGGGTGGATATTTATGCTATCTGGATGAAGAGGATTAGTTGGCATTAAAGACTTTATGTTTAAAACTGCCACCCAGTAGGATAGAGGAAAGGAACAGTGGCTTTGACTGAGAACAAATATCCCAGGAGCTGTTTCCTGACAAGTTAAGGACACTCTTTTCTCATGTTTCTCTCCTGTGTTGACTACAGACTGCCTACCTCCCATCATTCAACTTTGAAACCTCCATAACTAGAACTGCCACTAAAATCACCATATCCCCTTAACAACCAGCCATCTCCTAACCTACCACCATCAAAATCTATGACAGGTAGACAAACTCACCTCAGTATTTACCCTTTTGAACCCTAGTCATAATACTGACCACAATACTGACCAGACCATATAGATTACTTACCCAACCCTGAAGATTACAACAATGATACCTTCAGCATGCTGATCTGTTGAATGTCCTGATCACCAGGATGATGGCAACTGGTACTTGGTCAAGTTACCAAAGCCAAAAGAGGACAGGACCTTGGCACAGCCCTATAAATACTATTTAGCTATCCCTCCTTCCCCTCACTTCACAGGACTTCCTTTCTCACCTAACCATCAACATTACTTCTTTCCTCCAATCATACCTGGCTTTACCTTACAGTAACTTGGCAAAAACTACATATCCATAAGCAAGGAGATAAACCTGTCTGGCTGCAAGCCTCCTTTGCAGGCTTAATGGATTGCATTCTTTCAAGTGGGCTTCATCTCACAAAAAACACAATTATAGCATGGAACAGTACCTTTTCTTTTAATTGTAGTAGATTGTTCTTTCTTTTCTGTTTCAATTTAGGGCATTTCTTAAAAGTAAAACTAGGAGATGTACCTATTGTTTTACCCAGTTCTGGCATAGCAGTTAGTATGTCCCAATTTCTCCATATGATATCAGTAACACCACTAGTATTAACACTATATTTCATGCTGTACCTAAACTTAGTGTTGTTAGTATGACTTTGGTTAGTTTGTGGATGTTCTGACAAAAAATACGGTTTAGCTCTAGCATCCTTTTCATTAGTTAGACACTTCATTCAAAAGAACTTCATCATAGCCTCTCATCTGAAATTCTTGTCTTAACATATCCAGCTGTTGGTTATATAATGTATCTGTAGTCAGTCTACTCACTTTGATATATTTACTATCCTTTTAAAAACATGACCAGGATGCATACTGCAAACATGGAGAAATCTGCTAGCCCAAACTTCCTTCCTATAGATATTCATTGATATCAGCCCATCAGTATTTTAAAGTGCTATATCCAAAACCTAAATCTCACAAAATTTGTAGTACTTTCCAAGAATTGAACATATTCTTGTAGTTCAGTTTCATCACCCTTCCAAACCAAAAAAATATTGTCAACAAAGCATTTAAAAAATATAATTTTATCAGTATAATTATTTGTTGAACCAAATACACACATACACTCCCATTCATATAGGGCTATGTTATCATAGTTCTTTGCTATTGGTGTACCCATAGAAACACCCGATACTTGATTGTACAGCTGAGCTGAAGAAAGGAAAACACTACTTGTTAGTACAACATTTAAGAGAGGACAAATAATTTCTATTTTCCCATTTGAGAATGCTGTGTTCTTACACAAATATTCTCTCACAGTCTGTATGCCGTATTCATTAGGGAGGACAGTATGCTATAAGGAAATGCATGAAAAGAAGAAACAATCCACTAGAATTAAAGAAAAGGTACTGTTCCATGCTATTTTTTGTAAACATTGATCCTTCTGTTACTTCTGAGCATCTACGAAGAAAACATATTTATGAATTTGATTGCTTTGCTATTTGTAGCACAGAAAATCTGGTTTATTTAGCTGTATGCATGAAATCACTAGCTGCTATATAGGTAAATCTAATAGAAATTTTAAGGAAAGAATTTCTAAATATCTTTCAGAAATTAAAAGGAATATACTTACTAATTCCTGGCTAAGCAAGGATATTTTCTTAACATAAGAGGTGGTGATGTTCTAAATGCCATTGAACTAGCTGAATACAGGTGGATTTTAAAACTGCAGGCTGACCTTGCACCTGGATAAAATGCTTCAGTTATCTTAAAATCTGTATTAAAACAAAAGCAAATGAAACTGAAGTGAATGTTGCTATTGACTGCCTGTATCTGTTCTGCTTTTAAAGTTGCTTTTGAATGTACTTTTTATATGTGTTGCTGTGTCTTTAAACTTTAGGTTCTCTTATCGGATGATGGAATCATGTGCTGTATTTAAAAACTCTGTATTTGAACTGTGTTTTATATGCATTGAATAAGGGATTATTCCCCAAAACTCTGCTATTTGTATTTGGATTAAAGTACATGCATTTTTATTTCTGCTGTTGAGATCCGTTTTGTATTCTTTTTACTATTTGTTTTATTTAACCTGTTCATCCATCTCAGATTCTCAGTTGCACTCCTTGAAACTGACTCCAAATTACTGATAGTTCATAATCTTAACATATCAAAATACAGACACCCAGAATGTAGACAAAATCCACATTAAATTTATAGCAAAAATTCACCAACTCTATGCCTCTAATCAATTTGCACTGAAAATACACTACCATTGGACATGGTTTGTCTGAATGGTGATAATGCTACAGAAAGGGTTCTTGTAAGGTAAGGTGCAGGGTTAGGATTATGACAGGGATTAGGCACATTAAGTGTACTGAAGACAAAATGGATAAAGTGGATAATCCAGAGAATAGAACAAAAAGATAATCTAACATTCATGAGGATTCCTGACTCTGTGAGGATCAGTTGAGAGCTTTAATAAAAACGTCATAAGAGATAAATCAATATGTCAGGAGTTTTCCATATGAATGCAATGGGTGCATTATGTGGTGCACAACAAAGCCCTGATTGTGGACTCGTTAGGCACTCACTGCATACTTCCAGTCATTTTGAAATAAAGAAAATGGTTTGAAGGAATTCGGGCAGCTAAAGGCAATATTATACAAAGGTATGAATATTAAGACAGAAGGAGACTAATCTCCTACCCTGAAATTGCAAATGTTTTGGGCAGGGCTGATTGTTAGCAATGAAGTGAAAGTATAATTCATTCCCTCATGGCTGGCCTAACCAGATAACTGGTACTGGTGTGGGGAATGATTACCTGATATTTCAATACTCCAGACTTCTAGCAGCATTAGTTACATTGAAAACGTTTAGTAGAATTAGGAGGCAATGGATTAGTAAACAGAGCATAACCAATTGGCTAACAAGTCAGAAACTGAGAAGAAGGGCTACTCAGTGTCTGAAGAGCATTACTGGATTGTCCACAGGATACAGCTACTGCTGTAGGAGTCCATGGCAAGAGAGGTCCCAAAGGGATATTTCCTTGGAGGACTTTGGAGACAGAGATTAATACTGCAGATCCCTAGAAGGACTTCAGAACTTGATTAATCATTTTGATTAATGGGCATAATAAAGGTAAAAGGATGAAAGTTTATAATGAACCTTCTAATAATGAACACTTCAGTGCTACAGGCAGTGGACTGCAAAACAGAGGTGAGATAACTTTGTACTGCTGCAGTCAAGTTCTGAAGTTTGTGTCACTCCCAGAAGACGATACTATTACATACGTAGTTTTCAGTGAATGCTGAACTTCTTAGTTTTGTACGTAATATTTCTTTGT
The DNA here is from genome assembly GCF_019279795.1 of Protopterus annectens. Taxonomy (NCBI): domain Eukaryota; kingdom Metazoa; phylum Chordata; order Ceratodontiformes; family Protopteridae; genus Protopterus; species Protopterus annectens. The sequence goes on along the minus strand of NC_056748.1, from coordinate 335,239,801 downwards.
TGTACTTTGTATTTATCTGGTCCAGGTAGGGGAATATGTCATAATGTTGTATATGTAATTGTTTAATTAGTCAGGATTACCTGCCATTTCAAAGGATTTAAAATACTTTTACCAATGCATTTTTCACTGAATACTTATTTTGTTAGTTTTCTAAATAACCCTTAATTTCTACCATTTTTATTTTGCTTGAAACAGCGAAGAAAATGTTTTCATAATGGTGCACCTACAGAGGCCCAGAGCTATCTCACTGGTTTAGGGAAACTGCACAGTCAAATATTTTTGTAAGCCATAATGAGAACAGCTCTACCCAAATGGAAGGACCAATATAGAGAAAGGAGACATTTTTCTGAAGTAAAAGCCAATACTGAAGAACTCTGGCTGACTAAGTTTGTAGATGATTGCAAACTAGGAAAAGTCATTCAATCCCCAAATGACTTAGCCATCTTGTAGGAAGGTTTGTGTCAAATAAACATCTGGTGCCAAAATCATGGACTGAAAATAAATGCCAGAAAATGTATTATTGTATCCTCTGGGAAGTCATCTACCCCAGGGACTACAACATTGACAATGCATCCTTAAGAGTTGACCCAGTGGAAACATATGTGGACATTAACCTAACTTTTGAATGAAATGTCTGTAAGAAAGTCCTTCTGTATTATACATCTTATAAAGAAAGGGATTGTGCCTAGCTCTAGGAATGTCATTGCCCCCCTTTATTCAGCCCTCATTGGGCCATTTGTTGAATAGTGTGCCCTCTTTGGTATGTATCTATCCAGACCCATGCAACAACTAGAATGTATATAGAAGTACCTTACTAAAAGGATACCAAGTCTAAACAACATGTCCTACATGGACAACTCAAAGCCCTTTCACTATACTTGTTATCATACAGAATGCTAAGAGATAACCTGAGTCTTGAATACAAGGCATTCTCCAACACTGATGGATTTACTGTACATCATTAGGTAAAATGGCATTATAAATACTCATTATAGGAATCTAAATCTCTTCTGCAACATTAACAAAATGTTTTGGAGGGACAGGTATGTCTCGCAGAAGATACTTATGCTGTCAAACAGATTCCCCATCAACATAAAACAAAGTTTATCCCTGTCCATATTCAACAGCAACTTAGATCTATGGAAGGGAAGTAGTAAATATGCCCCAGGACTGTCTCCTGTACTACTAATGGACAGAGGCATCTGCTAAATGCTTTATCCTGTGCCCTCAAACTATCTATGGTATGATCCCAGTTATTCCCATCAGGGGTAATATATAATTATTGACCTTATGATGGGTAAGTTCAGTCTATAACCAAATGGGATCAATTATTTTGAGTACAGAAAGGGAAACTGACTTGGCTTAAACTAGCCCTCAAGGGCAGCTAGCCTAGTACTTACCTATTAACCTATAGTTCAGCACCTGTCTATGTATGTTCTATTAGAATGTATCTGAAGTGGAAGGACCTACACTTCACAATGTTGCTTTGTTAGGAATGGGATTAGATGAATCAAAAACAAAAGCGTTCATCTTGTGTTTTGGAATAAAACATTTTCTATGGCTATCTTGAGATTTTAGCGTTTATTTTGTTTTTCTGTGAATTCTTGGTTTTATCAGCATTTGTTGGATTTGTTTGGTTTGTTTTTATAATACTATGGCTGCAGTTGGGCCATTAGGGTCATAAGCCTTACTAAATGAAGTGGATGTGAATGCACTTCAGTGTACTGTTGGAAATCTTACACTTTTAATCCAATAGTTCTCTCAACACTTTGAGGATATTTAAACAGTCAAATAGCAGAAAGGAGGCCAAGCTTTTATCTAACCATCAGGTTTGGAGGGATACTAGTACACCTAACCCATGGACTACTAATTTTTGGACTGCTCCTACTTTTTTACCTCATACAAGTGAAAATATTGCTAGCAGTTACCCTCTGGTTTTACAGGAATGGCTGCAGTCCAATTTCAACTTTACAGCAACTCACAAAAGGAGCACTGCTACTCTTGTGAATCAATTGAGTGAGCATGACTACAGACTGTTAAAAGTAAAAAGTTATACCTTCAGAATGCGTATTTTTCTGAGTCAATTAAAGATAACAGAGTGCTGGAGGGTCTCCACATATGGTGGATTCCTACTGGCTTAATAACTGACTCACTTATCCATAAAGACCTGCTGGTAATGTTTGACTAGCATGGATGTGAGTACTTGGAGCTGTTAATAAAATATAACTGTAAAGTAATTGATGAACTGGTACCAGAAATCGGTGCATTGGATAATCTAATAACACATCATTTGCAATTTGAACAGTATAAATATGAAATGAATGTATTTGTAATAACATTGACAAGCATATTCAAGTTATCTGCAACAGAAAAATTTATAAATTAGAATGTGATAGGCATGACAATTAAATTAATAAACCCTATCCTATTCCCCCAACATCCCAGGTTTGGGGAAGGAAGTTTTCTAATTTTTCAACTACTACTACTTATAATTCTCATCACACAGTTTCTGATAAGGAACAGCATCAAACAACAGAAGGGGATAATATAGCAATAACCAATGACATCGGTGTGGTATATTGAAATTTACCCATGGTTGGTATGGTGAAGCCCAAGTGATTAAATAAAGCCAACCATGGGTAAATTTCAATATACCACAACCATGGAGTCAGTTATTACTATTATACAATGACATTATTTAAGAAAAAAAATACTTACTTTTCTTAAATAATGTCTTTGTATAATGGCACATTACTGTTCTTCTGTGGCTGGTGGTATACTGCTTCCTTGTGTTGATGTACTGCGCATGCGTATGGGACTTGAGTTCCCATGCATACCCAGTACATCAGTGCTTGGGAAAGTAGGCAACGGACAAAAGAAGATTTTCATAGATTCATAGAATAGTACTAGGCTAACTGTTCTCTTGGGCCATTTTAAGCCTAGCCATTTACCCCATGTGAGAATTAAACCCTGCACCTTGTGTTTCTAAGGTAAGCACCCTAACCATTATGCCAGCCTCCCACCCTGTTGCTCTGCTTTTCCTTTCTTTCTTTCTTTCTTTCTTTCTTTCTTTCTTTCTTTCTTTCTTTTTTAATTAAAAAAAAGTTTCAGGAAGTTTAGGGTAGGAGAGAGACAAAATGGAGGAAATACAAGGGAAATCAGGTATGTGTCTTCAGTTTTAAACAACGTACCTGATTTCACTTGTAATTTCTGCATGGTGTCTCTCTTGTATGTCCAGAGTCCGGACTACAAATTTTGTTTTTATTTTTGTTGAAAAAAGTTAAAATTAAAGAATATACCAAAGGAAAAAAGTCCGGGCGACTGGACCTTTTTCCATTGGTATATACAACAGCTGGTTGGGCTGGCCAGTAAGAGTGCTCATTTTAGAATGTTAATGGTCAGTCATTGTATAATAACCAATACACCACTGACACTTTAGAGTACCACCCCAGGTGCTCAGAAAGAATAAAGGAATGGAACCAGGACAGTCAATGACGTGGCTGGAACTCACCACAACCTGCATAGAGGAGCCACCTTCAGTGGCAGAATCATGGACAGAAAACCAGGAACTGGAAATAAATCAAGGGCACATTTTTTCTGATATGACTCTAGCTACTTGCCAAATTGTTACTAATGCTAAAAAAAGCTTTTAAAGTATATAATTGTTCAAACTTTCCTACAGACACAAAATGCAGTGATCTTTTTGCTAGTTGTCTAACATTTGTACCAACAAAACAGCAGATATAGCATATGTGTTAATGGATCTAAAGGAGTATGTGAGGAAGCTGAACTTTAAAATGATTTTTAATGAAATGGGAATTTCAAGCACATATAACCCCTGATTCATCCTACACTTCAAATATTTGAAAAACTGTGTGAACTTGACATACCTAATTCCCTAAGACTGAACTATAATAATAGAGGGATATTAAACAATATGTCAGTTGCTGAACATGGTTTATTAACAGATATGATAAATAGTGATTTACATGTTAAGAAGCCAGATAAGGGGGGAGGGAATGTGGTTATAGGTAAGAATGATTACATAACTAGAATGACCATGATGTTATCTGAAGATGCATATAGTAATGTTTCTTTAAATGAAGTAAGCATGGCATACAGAAGAATAAGAGGCAAGTTGAATGACGTGTTTATAGAACAGCAAATAAATATTGATGAGTTTAATTATTTGAAAGTGGTTACCTCCACAGACACCATTTTATATGGTATTCTAAAATTTAATAAATGCATATGAAATCCTTGTATGTGTCCTACAGTTGACACCCGAGGCTCCATTACACATCCATGTGGAAAATTCTTGGATGAAAAATTGAAACATTTGGTTTTCCAAGAGGCCTAAGTATTCTTGTCATTCTTGGAATTAATTAATAGCCTAGAATATAAGGAGAGGTATATATTTATGACCATCAATGTTAAGGATCTATATACTGTCATACCCCCACTGCTTAGACCTAGAATGGTTTACTGACTTTTTAATGGACAAAGGAATACCACAAGACAGAATTAATTTGTATGAAATGTTTCTGGATATTGTACTGAGAAATAATTTCTTCATATCTGAAGGAAAATATTATCATCATTGCAAAGGGGTAGCAATGGGGTATGCTTATAGGGTCCTATTTGCTAATATTGTAATGACTGAATTGGAAAATAAATGTTTATTTAATAGCAGTTATATGAGTTCCTGCAAACTTTATTTATGATATCGTAATGATATCTTTGTTGTATGGGATGATAGTAATGAAAGAATAACAGCCTTTACAGAACATAACAATACTACAAACGATTTTTTTCACTCTACATAAGAAGTGAATGAGGTGAATATAGCCTATTTAGATATTTGACTATGTAAGGACCTTATCAGTATAAGGTTTGCATCTCAAATTTTTAGAAAAGCAACATATTCAAATGTCTTTCTACACTTTACCAGTGCCCAAGCCATATACAGAAGAAGGCAGTTGTAAAAAGTCAATTTGTAAGAGTGGTATGAATGGCTACACTCGATTATTTCTGTGATGAATGCATGCTCCTAAAAGGAATGTTTAATACTAGAGGATATCTAAATGCCTTTATACAAAATCTGATGTATGAAGTAACGAATAAAAGAGAATGTGGTTATTCATGCCTATTCTACATTCCCAGTCAGACGACATAGTTAGAATAACAAGGATGCAGGACACAAGTATAAGTAATGGAAATATGGCTAACAATAACCATAAATGTTACAAGAATGCATTCATTACTATGTGCAATGCAGATAGTTTATTAGATGGGTCCTTGAAAAAAATGCTCAGTTCTTAAGGAAGGCAGGCAAATAACACAGAAATTAAGTGACAAACTAGTTGTGGTGTATAGAAAAGGTAGAAACATGAAAAATATATTGGATGATTTCTCAAAAACTATAAGTAGTAGTAAAAACGAACAAATAATGGCCAGTGTGGGAGATGCACTTATTTTAAATACATACTTGAAGGTGAACAATTCAGTATTAATTCACAGTTGTTTTAGCTATCAAGAAATTATAATACTGCTGGGGTGGTGTATATGGCTATGTGTCAGTCTTACCCTAGATTCTACACAGACAAGACTAAAAGAAAGTTAAAGAATAAGGTGTACAGCTATATGACATTAAGAAGTAAGAGGCAAACTCCCTTTCCAAACATACTCAAGAGTATCCAAGATATGATTTTAAGTTCAGCATTCTAACAAAAGTGAACTCAAGTATAAGAGGGGTCTATATTATAACACTGAAGTCTTAAAACTTAGAATGTTATAATATCAAACCATTTAAATTGAAAGGTTATAACATCGAACACTCAGAATAGCGAATTTTTTCCCAGGGAAAAAATTTGCTGTTCCGACAAACATACACACAACACAAGCACACCAAAATAAATAATCCACACACATACACTTCACAAAACCCTACACTAAACCATACATACACTACTAGCTATCCACTTACCTTAACCCAACCCTAACCCTAAGGTCTGTAACTACCGCACACTCACCTTACCCGCTCCCTAACCCTAAAGTCCCTAACTATCGCACACTCACCTTACCTGCTCTCTAACCCTAAAGTCCCTATCGCACACTCACCTTACCTGCTCCCTAACCTAAGGTCCTTATCGCACACTCACCTTACCCACTCCCTATCCTTAAGGTCCCTATCGCACATTCACCTTACCCGCTCCCTAACCCTAAGGTCCCTATTGCACACTCACCTTACCCGTTCCCTAACCCTAAGGTCCCTAACTATCACACACTCACCTTAACCCGATCTGCTCACACACTTACTTTAACCCAGCTTGTAACCTTCACTCCACAGTCGAGGAAATAGCGAAGCTGCAGAAATGGCCCACCGAATACTTTCCCTAGGAAAATATTTGATATTCTGCAGCTTCGCTCTTTTCAGCATTCGGTGCATAGGGTTCGATATTATAACATTCAAAGTTTTAAGGCTTCAATGTTATAATATAGACCCATATAAGAGAGGGCCTTGGTCTCTCCTATTAGAAAAAAAGGGAGCTGTACTGGCAGCTCCACTTTAATGCATGGAATCTGCCAGGGTGAATTTTTATTTGATGGTTTTATACAAAATTTGTTGTTTTAAATGTAAGATTTAAACAGGAAAATTATTGTAAATGTATTGTATTTGAAAGCTCTGCTTTTCAAAAATGAATTACTGTTTTTTTAAATGTGGCTTTTAGAAGATGGTTGGCTATCACATAATATATTCTACCATTATGAAAGTAGTATAAAAACTGGGACTTTAACTAACTGAGTTATCTGAAGAAGTCTGAAATGTTTTAAAATGAAAGCACTCATCTTGTGTTTTGGAATAAAATGTTTTGTACGGCTATCCTAAGCCTTTAGCATTTTTTTTCTGTGAATTCTTGGTTTTACCAGCGGTTATTTTACTTAGACGAATCCTGTTAGATGAATCCATTCTACTCCCATATTGCAGCATCATGTTTTACTTATCACAAAATTTGAGGATTAAGGAAGGTTTCTACTTATCAAAAACTGCATGGTAGTATATTTAGAGAAGTTTGACTATGAGGGCATAGCCTCCCTCCCCATATGAGTGGTACAGGGAAGGGGCTTGTCACTACAAATGTGTTTTTGTTTTACTAGTAAAAGTTGACGTTCTCATGTCACCTTTACTTATCTGATGTTTTGTGATGAGATGTTAGTAACTTTGATTTGTTACTGAGTAGTTCTTTTTTAAAGAACATTTTTATTAATTGAGCATATTTACAATACACACACACACACACACATATGTATACAGAAAGGAAGAAATTCAACATCATATCTTTTTATACAGCATTAGATAAACATTGAATCCTCAAGGTAATCCTATACAATTAACAGTCTTGATATTTCAATAGCAACATTTCAAGGCTATCTCAACCACTAAAAGTCTTAGTATGATTTATATATCTTATTCTTTTTCAGTTTTACATAGTATTGCTGTTAAATTAAAAACATTCTTTGAATGTAGGAAAAGAGTTTGATTTCCAGTTTTTGTCATAACTTTTCTAGCAACTGGCAAAGACTCCAGACTAGTTTTTGCCATTTGACTTTTACAGATATAGGAAGTAAGCCATTCATTAGTATTATTGATTTAGTTAAAGAACATTTATCAGACCATATGTCCTTAAAAACATACTTATCTCTTCCCAATATACAGTTCATTTTTCACAAACCATAAACATGTGTGTCCAATCAGCTTTTACATACTTACTACATCTCCAACAAAGTGAAGAAGTAATTTTAATACAATTTGAGACTTTATAGGGAGTAACAAACATTATATGTATATATTTCCACATAAAAACCTTCCAGTATAAACTTGAAGAAGTTTTACTAACTGATTTATGTAACAAAGTTTTATTCTTACCATCTATTGAATCACTCGCTCCACTACAATGTAAAGCTTTCTAGAATTTTGCATTAAAATTATAATTATTATTTATAATTAACTTATATAATATGACAGGCTTCCCCAGTAGGTCAAGTTACCTTCCGTGATAGCATTCATATATTCATCTAATGATGGAATAGTGTTCTGCTCGTCTTCACTCATATTATCTACACATTCATTTCATTTCTTCCTGATTGATAATATTAACTTGTTTCCAGTTATCAACTAATTCACTAAATTATTATTACTAATCCATCTGTTTAGTGCTTTACCTAATGCCAGAATTTTAGCTTTGTTCTATTTACTTGTATCTTCTATACCAGACATGCAGTTAAAATCCCTTGCTAAAATTAAACTACCCTTCCAATGACTTTGTAGCAAGTTTAAATGATCTTTAGCCACTCTTGCACCCATTTCAGGGATCAAGTGCATATTAGGTAGTGTAATAAACAAAATAACCAAGTTAGAAATTGAAAATAGAAGAACTTAGATGGCAAGTTTTGACTGCATCCTATGTGTTGCCTGGCCTTAACGAGATAGTGTCTATCAAATGCTGCCTTAAGAAATTAGCACTGAGGAGGTAGCTAAATTTCATCTTAGAGAGAGGTGTGTTTTTAACGTTTTAATTTTTAAAAACCTGTTTATCATATGGTTTTTATGTGCCTTTATGAATGTATTTTCTTGCTAGCTATTTTTATATAGGTTGCAAGTGTTTTGAACTGTCCTGTATCCTAGACTATATTACTGTCTTAAATTAGATGGATTTCTTCCCGTTTTTCTCCACTTTCTTTTGAGTTTATAAGAGTTGCATTCAAAGTTTTTAACTGATATGATTTTAAGGTATAATTGTTTGGTAATTGAATTATTGATTTATTTATTGAACATGTTTTGCTATTTAAGGGATTCTGTAATTGTGTTTAGTTGTCTGAAGAAGGAAGTTCACTGAACCTTCCGAAAGCGCTAACCAAATAAATTTGGATTGTCTTTTGCCTGGAGCTGCCTAACTTGGTTATTTTGTTTATTTAGTTTGTCCGTTTTGTGCCTTTGCGTATGCACATTAGGTAGTGTATAGAGTTTGCCATTATATTCAATTATTACAAAGTTAGTTAGTTAGTTAGTTAGTTAGTTAGTTAGTTAGTTAGTTAGCTAGATAGTTAGTTATTAACATTTGGTGACCAGGAAAGTCTGACTGGGTCAAGAACCCATTTTCCCAGAGGCCCTGGGAGAAAGGCACCAAAACAAATGCAGACATTAAAAGATTCTACAGTTATAACTAAATATTACATACATTTCAAGAACAAATACAGATATTAATAGATTTTACAGTGATACATAAACATAACATACATTTCTAGGCATAATACAATTAATCGTGTGAATAGACAACAGTATATAGTAGATTGTAACAGTTCAGTCTACAATTCTAGTTTAGAGTTTTAACTTTAGTTACAAAGCAGACTAAGTTATACAGAAGGCATAAAATATAGTACTTTATCTTTGTAAGTGTAAAGGATAAAAGTTTAGTAAGGGTAAGACATAGGGAAAAGAATATGAGTGTATAAAGATAGTAGTAGATGTAAGGGATTATTTAAAGTGATGAGAGATGGTGGGGAAGTTAATGCGTATAGCTATTCTATAAGGTATAGGAGAATATCATAGTGAGAGATTGGGTAGGGAGGTTAATGTGATAGATATATCTTACTAGCACACAAAATTCTCTACCAACCTGAGGATACCCCTTCACTTAAGAATGTGATAAAACCCTACTGAAACTTAAGGCCGCTGCACTCATCTGATAAACTGTTGATACAAACCTACAAAGCAAATAACGTAGCCAGCGAGTCCCTTTTTGCCAACTACGTTGGCAAAACTTGGAATTTTCTGCCAGACAGTCCTCCCTCGTATCCTCTCCTAGACTCTTCAAAAAAGGCCTCAAACAGTATTTCAAGATGCATTGGCTTTGTCCCTGCACTAACTCTGATTAAACTCTATATTTTACTACACTATCTAACCAGTACTGCTAGCATTTCTCAATCAAATTGTGATGAACCTGTCTTTTTAAGACGACATACTGTGCAACTTGAGAGTCCCTATCACTGGCTTCACTTACTAACAAGTAATCATATTTGACTCTGTCTGTGAATTTTTACAATGGATGTTAGTGGTGTACTTTATCCCTGTGTAATGTTTATAACTTTGTACTTTAACTATTGTGCAAAACTAATTATTCTATAACTGGATCTTTTCTCCCCGGGCCTCTGCTGAAAATGGACATAAATCCAGATCGACTATCCCGGTCAACAAATGTAAAATAAAAATAAATAAAAATAAATATGAGTTATAGAAGAAATATTATAATGATAGCTTTGTCAAGAAGAAGGAGGTCTAGTAGATAAGATGGGAAGATGTATTGGAAGTAGTTCAGGAAAGGTGGAAGGAGGAATTAGAGAGAGAAATTAAAAAGAAAATGCCAGGTGATAGGATAGGAAGAGAGTTAGTGAAGGCTAGAGGCAGCAGGGGAGGGAAAGAGGAAGTCAGGGGAGACAGATTAAGTATGGTAGTCTTTAGTTAAGAAGCAAGGGCAGATACTATTGTTGAGAAAGTGATTTTTAGTGTAAGTTTGTAAGTCTTAAAAGAATCTAAGGCACTGATATTTGAAGTTTTGCAATGACATAGGAGTAGAAATTGGGGCCAGCTCTTTTGTTAGATTTGTATGTATTTAATAGAATGTTTGTGGAATGGAGACTTCAGGATGGGGTGTACAGATGCAAGGTAGGTTTTAAGGCAGGGCAGCTGTCTGGTTTGTATATTATTTTGAAAGCAAGAGATAATTGTACAAAGTTAAGATAATGAGAAAATTCTAGCCAGTTTACTTTGTTAAGGGCATAACAGTGGTACATGTGGTAAGATACACCAGCTGTTCTTTAGGGACATATGGAGGTTGGTGAAAATGGGGGCCCCATACAGGAGGGAAGGGAGTAGGAAGGTAATGGCTAGTGTTTTTGGTGGGATTATCAATGAATTGTTTGTGCCTATAAAGTCTGCCAAGTCCAAAATGTGTTTTTCTAACTGTACTAAGTATATGTGTGTTGAGGAGATGGAAAGAGTACTTTGAGGGGTTGATGAATGAAGAGAATGAGAGGGAGAGAAGGTTGGATGATGTGCGGATAGTGAATCATGAAGTACAATGGATTAGCAAGGAGGAAGTAAGGATAGCTATGAAGAGGATGAAAAATGGAAAGGTTGTTGGTCCAGATGACATACATGTGGACACATGGAGGTGTTTAGTTGAAATGGCAGTGGAGTTTCTAACCAGATTATTTAATGAAATCTTGGAAAGTGAGAAGATGCCTGAGGAATGGAGAAAAAATGTTTTGGTACCGATTTTTAAGAATAAGGGTGATGTGCAGAGCCGTAGTAACTACAGAGGGATTAAATTGATCAGTCACAGCATGAAGTTATGGGAAAGAGTAGTGGAAGCTAGGTTAAGAAGGGATGTGATGATTAGTGATCAGCAGCATCGTTTCATGCCAGGAAAGAGCACTACAGATGTGATGTTTGCTCTGACAGTGTTGATGGAGAAGTACAGAGAAGGTCAGAAGGAGTTGCATTGTGTTTTTGTAGACTTAGAGAAAGCATATGACAGGGTGCCTAGAGAGGAGTTGTGGTATTGTATGAGTAAGTCGGGAGTGTCAGAGAAGTATGTAAGAGTAGCACAGGATATGTACGAGGGTAGTGTGACAGCGGTGAGGTCTGCGGGGGGAGTGACAGATGTGTGAAGAACGTGGAGGTGGGATTGCATCAAGTATCAGCTCTGAGCCCTTTCTTATTTGCAATGGTAATGGACAGGTTGACAGACGAGTTCAGACAGAAGTCCCTGTGGACTATGATGTTTGCAGATTACATTGTGATCTGTAGTGAGAGTAGGGAACAGGTGGAGGAGACCCTGGAGAGATGGAGATATGCTCTAGAGAGAAGAGAAATGAAGGTCAGCAGGACTAAGACAGAATATGTGTGTGTGAATGAGAGGGAGGATAGAGGAATGGTGAGGATGCAAGGAGTAGAGGTGGCAAAGGTGGATGAGTTTAAATACTTGGGATCAATAGTTCAGAGTAATGGTGAGTGTGGAAGAGAGGTGAAGAAGAGAGTACAGGTAGGATGGAGTGGGTGGAGAAGAGTGTCAGGAGTGATTTGTGACAGATGAGTACCAGTAAGAGTGAAAGGGAAGGTCTACAAGAGGGTAGTGAGACCAGCTATGTTATATGGGTTGGAGACAGTGGTACTGACAAAAAGGCAGGAGTTTAAGCTGGATGTGGCAGACTTAAAGATGTTAAGATTTGCACTGGGTGTGACGAGGGTGGACAGGATTAGGAATAAGTATATTAGAGGGTCAGCCCAGGTTAGAAGGTTTGGAGAAAATACCAGAGAGGCAAGATTATGTTGGTTTGGACATGTGCTGAGGAGGGATGCAGAGTATATTGGGAAACAGATGCTAAGGATGAAAGTACCAGGTACCAGGAAAAGAGGAAGTCCTAAGATAAGGTTTATGGATGTGGTGAGAGAGGACATGCAGGTGGTTGGTGTGACAGAGCAAGATGCAGAGGACAGGAAGAAATGGAAACAGATGATCCACTGTGGAGACCCCTAATGGGAACAGCCAAAAGAAGATGATGATGACTAAGTATATGTTGTTTGAAGGTAAGTTTATTGTGTATAGTGATACCCGGTAGCTTTGCCTGAGTTAAAATTTCAAGAAGATAATTGTTGTAATAGTTTATGATGTGACACTGTATGAAAGGCCTTTTATAGGTCTAGTAGGATCACTGACAATAACTGGCCAGCGTCCATAGCTTTGTTCACAGTATCTGTGAAAGACAGTGGTGCAATGGTAGTGCTATGTGCCGGTCAAGAGCCATGTTGGGTAGGTGTGAGGAAGTTGATATCTGGAAGACATTTTATTAGTTGTATGCGAATGCACTTTTCAAGTAATGTAAATAATGGGGAGAGGATAGAAATGGGCTGATAATTTGTTAATTCATTAGATTTTCCTCCCTTGTGTAAAGGAATTATGATAGATTTTTTCCAGAGTTTTGGGACATCAGATTCTGTGATGGCTCTATTAATCAGAATGCTAAATGGGTAGGCTATTGAGTTTTAAATATTATGATGGAAGGGTGTCCGCAGAGAGGGAGCAAGGTTTCAGCTTGATAAGCTGTCTCTCAGACAGTCTGAGTAACCACCTACCAACCTATCTAATCAGAAGTCAAACCTATCTAGTAAAATCCACCACCTATCAACAAATTTATTGTATAAAATCCTTTAACCTCAACAATTTTGCTGCTGCTCTAGCAAGTTGTAACTGGCACCAGTTGAAAACACTTAATCTAGATGACGGGCATGTTATGGTGGTCTAGTATGCTGAGGAATGTTGAGTTAAAGTAGGATACTACTTTAACTCAAAATTCCTCAGCATACTAGACCACCATGCACCCCACAGAACCATAATAATTAAAGCTAACTATGCCCCATGGTTATCCAAGGAAACTAGATTTCTACTACACAACAGGGACAAAGGCTAAGTTAACTGGAAGAAAACAGGTACCCCTACTGAAAAACTAAAATATCTGGAGCTTAGAAATAAAGCAAAGAAAATGATTAAAGGAGACAAAACAAGCTACTATCACAACATTCAAAATTAAACCAATCCTAAAAAAAATTTGGGCAACAGTCAACAAAGTAGTCTACCCAGGTAATGCTAACACCCCTGCCCCTTCAACCGTTGACAGCTCTACAAACATAGCAACTCAGTTCAACAAATTCTTTACAGAATCCATCCTAACTCTCAAAAGCCTTTTACTGCAATCAAGTCACCCAAAGTCAATACCACTGTTCCGAGCTTCTCACTTCAACCTGTCCCCATCTCTACTGTTAAAAAAATGCTTAATAAACTAAAACCCACTGCTCTCTCTGCAGATAGACTACCAGCTGAATTCTTAAATACTGCCATCAGTGCAGTTGCATACCCTGTAACAATTGTCATTAATCGCTCCATAGCTGAAAACCTAGTCCCCCACCTCTGGAAAATTTCATACATTACCCTACTCCACACAGGAGGCATCTCCAAAGAACTTACCAATTACTGACCAACTGACATACTCTCCCCCCTCTTTAAAATCCTTGAAAGGTGCGTACACACACAAATCATGACACCTACCTATGAACCTATTCCTAAACTCTCATACCTACTGACAAATACACAACATGGTTTCAGACCATCAAATAGCACTACTACAGGCCTTATGTCTTTCACGCAGACAGATAATAAACACAGGAACAATGAAAAATATGTCTCAGCTGTATTCTTAGACCTTTCCAAGGCCTTTGACATGATTAATCATGATAAACATATCAACACTCTCTCAGAAATAAACCTAAGCTCACCAACCATTTCTTGGTTTAGAAATTACCTCACAGGCAGACAGCAGGCTGTCAAATGGCACCATGAACTCTCCCCACTACTACCAGTTTCACTAGGAGTCCCACAGGGATACATTCCTGGACCACTGTTTTTTTCTATTTTTACTAATAATCTACACACTGCCACACTTCAAGCATCTGTCATTCAATATGAAGATGATTCCACATTAATCTGTACTTCCTCCTCTCCCCAGGCACTGCTACAGCAAACACAATCCACTTTTCCTGCTGTAGAAAAATGGCTCTCTGAATCAAAAGTAATATTAAATCCCAACAAAACTCAGCTATTATCTTTCCACCCACACAACATTCTACTCATAACATTGCATTCAGCATCACCTCCAGTAATAACACAGTAATATCTCCTGTTAGTCACACCAAACTTCTAGTGGTTGTTATAGACAGTAACATGAAATTTGGCACACATATATCCAATACCATAAAGAAAGTATATAAAAACTTGCCAGACTATATAGAAACAAGCAATTCCTAACTGACTCCACCAGATCCACTATTGTACGCACCCATCTCCACTATGTTGTACACCTCACCAATCTTCACCAGTCACAGAAAATCTGATCTCTCCAAGCTGCAAGTGTGTTATAATAAAATTGCCAAATTTGCAACTAGTACCCTTCACAGAACACACCACTGCATTCCCCTTAAAACACTTAATTGGATGGAACTTCCTCACCTCATTCTTTACAATCAGCTTGGACTAACTCACAAAATTCACTACCCTGATAAAATCCCTGCTCTACAAAACATACTACACCCTAGGACCAAAACTAGACTCCGACAATCTAATCTAAAGCTTCTATTAGATGTGTTCAAAGCCAGTAATTACGCTGGTATAGCCCTCTATAGTAACTCTACAGCCAAACATTGGAACAACCTTGCCACTAACATTTCAGCCATAACTTCTACTGTCTCCTTCAAAAAGGCATTAAAATCCCACCTACATCAATCATGGCTCTGCAACTGTGACAACCCTAATTAAAGCATTATACTTCCTTTGGCTCTATCACTCAACTCTAACCCAGCACTTTACTTCTCCCGCTAACATAACCCCTTCCTTATCTAACCTACCTGTATTAACCCCCCTCATCCCACCTTCCTATGACAAATTGTTCTACATCCTTAACCTATAAATCCACCCCCTCCACCCTGGCTCTGCATTTGTGAAAATCCCTGAGTATTCTTTATACGACATGCTTCACTCTAACAGCCCCCCTTCTCTCAGGCTAATACTTCCCCAATAATGCACCCCTTTCCTTCTCTCTCGTACTTTCATTTACCTCTCACCCTCCTTTTGCATTAACTTGTATTTCATCCTCATTATTAAGTTCTTGTGAGTCAGCATAGCATACTAGACACGCAGAACATATATAAACTGCTATAAAATCAGAAACTGAATACTGTATGCAAATGTATCTAGTTTTTATACTGTTAAAGATTAGCTTACTACTGTATACTGTTCCTACTGTATTTCAAAGTGTCTTATGTAAACTAAACTGTAAGATAAAAAATTATATATACTGCATTAGGAGCTTTTCTCGCCAGGCCTCCAGTGAAAAAGGACCTGTGTCCAGTCGAACTTTCCCTGTAAACAAATGTAAAGTAAATCATAACTAAATAAATAAGAAGTGCATGTATTAGTAAGGTAGGTACAGACTGTGGGCAGAAGACAGAAAGTAGATGATGTAAGGCTAACTGTAGAAGTTTGATGAAGAGGGCAGGTATTCATACTGGGGTTACTATTAAATGTGTCTGCTAGGATTAGATTTTTCATAAGGCTGGAGCTTGTATTAGGTGTGGAATAATTTATAAGTTTAAGTAAACTATCAATGAAGTGGGAGTTGAACATGTGAGCTATTTGAGATGACACTCTGTCTGGGTCTGATGATGGGTTCTGTGAGGTTCCAGGAGTAAGGTGTGCTCTGATAGTTTTCCGGAACTTTTTAGGGTTATTCATTTGGCTGGATATTTGTTGATAGAATAGAATAGTTGGTTGGTTTCATCTTTTTTTCTAAGCCATTCTTTCTAGGCTTGGTCTCTAGTTAGCAATATTTGTTTTCTGTTTTGTTGTGAGCCAGGGAATGTGTTTTATTTTTGTCCTTTTGTTTTGAAGGGGAGCTAAGCTGTTAAGGGTGTGTCTAAGAAGACTTTACTGAACTGACTTATAGCATCTTCCAGTGGTAAAGTTTTTAATCGGGACCAGTTTATAGCTTTTAAGATATTGTTAAATCGCTGTGAATTTAATTTGGTTAAATATCTTGATGTTTTATAGGTATGGGTTTTAGGCCCATGGGGGGGGGGGGGCTATAGGTATATGCTGGTAAGTGGTCACTTAAGGTATTTGGGAGAGTGCTGGAATTGGAGCATTGATGGAGATCAGCTACTAGGATCCAATCTGAGGTTGCCCCTAGTTTATTATTCTTTTCCATTCTACTAGGGCTGGTGATAAGTTGTGTAATGCTGTGAAGGTATATACAATTTACAGGGGAGTCAGTGATTTGATCTTGCCAGATGTTATTTGTATCACCCATAATAATAGCTTCATTGGTGATATTATTGGTAGTCCAGAAAATAAAATCTTATAGTATTAGGATATTTTGGCCAAGAGGTATACAGATTACTCACATGCATGTTTAGAATTGTTTATTTTGTATGGATGCCAAGAGAATTTCTGCATTACCAAAATATGGAACAGGTTTGGAGAGTGGGGTTGTTACCAAGGTGTTACAATAAATTAATGCTATATCATCTGATTTTTTAAGAGTTCTGTCATTTCTTAAAATATTGTATCCTGGAGGGACTATTTCAATATCCTGAATTCATCAAAAAACTAGACAATAGTTATCATGCGCTACAAATAGTTAATATAATATGATATAAAAGTTAAAAATAATAAAAGACTATTAATTTAGTTATATATCTTGCCATTTAAAATTATTCACCCTGTTTCTTCATAAAAGTTTAATAATCCTCTTCTATTACTCACAAATATTAAATAATCCAACAAATAGTGTAATATATACCTAATTATGAAAGTATAAATTATCTGTTAAATATTCCTGAATTATTCACTCAGTCAACATTATTATAACTAAATCTCTAAATAAATAAGTAGAACAGAGTAGAACCCGAAGAGATAAAGATATCTGACAACTTACTGGTGACAGGTAATCTATCATACTAAACTATTATACAAAAGAAAAATCAATGCACATATATATTTATCATGCTAACAGATATATACATATTTATAGATCTAACAAAAGCTCTGAATTAATTTTAAAAATACAAAAGTCTACATCTTAAAATTGTGTAACACTCAACATGATAAATATCAAATTATTTAGAAATTATTTAGCTTATTAAACTAATAAATACAATTATGTAAATTAATGAGGTCAAAGAGAAGAATGTCTTGCTTTTCTATGAAGTCAAACAAACTGCAGTCTGTATTATCTTTTGCAATATGACAAAAACACTCCTTAAAATCATTAAAAACTCAGTTAAAAGTCCTATCTACTCATATGCCAGCTTTGTACATGTGATATTCTTGGATAATCTCCATACCCTTACTGTCACCCCTCATTTATGTAAATGGCCATAATACAGCCACTTCTTCACAATCTCTATCTGACTGTCATCCACTCCTCTCCACTACTACCTCTATTTCCCCTTTTCCTGGATATCTTCAATATTCCTTCATAATTTGTAACCATTTTCATCCTATAATTACTTCACTGTTTTCTACTCACTATCTATTTACAGCTGATTCCATTTGAAGGTAATTAGAATCTTATAAGCTTATAATCTTATCTTAGAATCTTATAAGCTTGATATTAGCTAATAGTTTACTGTATTCTTATTTTAACTGTCATATCTTGCTGATTTACTGTTCTATGTGTGTACATTCACTACTCTGTGTATGTACATATATTATTTTTTGATTAATTATATTATTAGTACTCTATGTATGTATGTGCATTTATAATGTAAATTTTATATAACTGCCATCTACTCATTTTGCAAAATGAAGCATTTCTCCCTGGACCTTGCACCCAGTTGAGATTTTCCTGGTAAATAAAAGCAATAAATAAAACTATCTTGAGGGACAGATGGATTGAAGAGAGGGGGTAAAGTTAGAGATAAATTTATTGATCAGTTTGCAATATCTTCTGCCTCATTGTAGGTAACATCATTCACAATCAACTCACTACATTGCTGTGTTATACTTCTGAGATTACTATCATAACTAAAAAAGGCCTTCTGATTATCTTTGTCTTGGGTAGCTATTTCAGACTCAAACTTGGCTTTGGTGGATGTTATTAAACTCCCGATTTGTTTATTTCAGATCAGGGCTCTATCATTCTGGAATTACTCTTCTAACTTCTGGTCAGAGTTCTCTTCTGTTTATTGTAAAGTTTGTTGATATTATGGTTTCACCATGTGGGTTTGCTTCTGGGGTTTGCCCTGCACTTGTTGCTACAAGGTAAATTTACACATATGCAGCTGTTTATATGCTGCTATGGTGTGGTGGTGTATGCTTCCATATATTCAGTGGAATTAACTGGGACATGAAAGGAGTAGTTCCCTTATTAATCAAATATTTGCAGATAAAGCACAGAGAAGTGCTGCTTAACCACTGATACTGCATGGAGTGGTCAACATGGTGGCCAATGATTCCAGAACATTATTATCTGCAATGACCCTGTCATGTCACTTTGGTCAGTGTCTCTTGCCCTGTGGTCTCCTCATACACATGACTGGCATCAACTATGTCACTCCAGGATTGTTCCATTGGGTGACTCACTGGGGAAAATGTCAGGGTCTGAGAAACTTATTTCTTCCTGTTCCTCGAGTTCACCATTACTATTAGAATTCAGTTTGAGAAAGTGGGGCATTAAGTTTATAGGGAGTTGGCACCTTCCTGAGTTTGTAGCATGTCTTCCCTGTGGAAAATCTGTTTTGTCATTCAGGGAAATTATCTGTCAGCTTTTTTGTGACTGCAGCTTCTGAGAGGAGTTTAAACTTGAACAGTCCTGTTTTCTGTTAGTATGAGTTCTCCTACTATAAGCACTTGCCACCTCTGCATAGATTCTTACCATGGAGGAAGACAGGGATTTTTAAAAGAGTTCCGCTTCCTGTAGGGAGTAGAAGGCTACCTGTGCTGAATGCTAAGTCCCTAAAAAGTGGCAGAAAATTTGGACTGACCTTGTAGCCCATATTTCTTAACATACATAAGAATAGCACTGTTTGCTTTCTTTTTTAGTAAAGGGTGGTGCTATAGTCTAGCATGAGCTTTACTGTGTGTCCTGTGATCTTTATCTGAGAACCTCTCTCTTTAAACATCTTTAAGATATTTTTTTCTGTCATTATAGTCTAAACATTGAAAAATGAAATATTTAAGCTTACATTTCCAAACGTGTGACTGATTCAGTGAGCCCATTCTATAATTGGGGATTGGAAAATTGTAGAAGAGTGCAGACATCTTCTTTTAATGAATTGCAATGGAGTATCTCCTTCAACTGATTCTGGTTTTCCAATGATCCTTACACTGTTCCGCCTAGCACAATTCTCTAACTCATCATTGTTCAGTGCAGTCCTTCTTTTTCTATGGTTCTTGCAGTTGTTGGGAGTGTACAGCAGTAACAGACTTCTGATCCTTGAGCATAGCATGGTGTTGGGCCACCAGCAGTTCAGTATTTTTGCTTCATGTGCTGCACTAGTAAGTTTTTATTTTCAGGCCGTTCATGGCAGTCCATTTTAACAAAACAGTTACAGGCTCAAGTGAAACCCTAGTGCCTCTCACTTTGCCAGTAATCACATTATTTTCATCTGCCATGACTAGTGACCAAGTGAGATGTGGAATCTGTTATGTTACCTCATTCAGCTTCTCTTTCCAGGCTGGTCATTTTCCGATTGAAAAGGCAAGTGAGTGCAATCCCCACACTAAACAAAACACTGGGAGTAGCAACAAAAAGCCTAAGTATGCAACAAAAAATGTAATAGGCCAGCAAACTGTGTACTCACATTTAATCTCCCATGTGTGATCCCATCCATGCTAGCATTTTTTAATGTATGCAGATGACAATACATTGTTCATGAGGAGCTAGGTAAAATGTTCAGGAATGCTTGAGGAGTCTAGTGTTGTGTCATGTCTACAGCATACCATGAAAAAAGACCAACAATGTATTGCTGGTACAAAGATGAGACATGACAGGCATGCTGGGATTGACAAAATAGTAAGTATCTGAACCTGGAGATGGACAACTCAATGAAGATGGCAAATGACTGGAATTTATTCAAAAAGTAAATAACTGCTTACCTAAGGATGACATTAAAATAACTCCCTAGTGAGCAAAGTTTATGCATTTACATTCATAACAGTATCTTTGATATTTCATGCAGTGTAAGAATTTAATGGTGCCTCCACAAAACCCTACATTAAGCTACTGCAGGAGTAAGTGAAGAAATGATTTTTGTACTCCAAGAATAATAGGCTAGAGAGGGAGTAACTTAAACCCTGCCGAAGAGAAAGGAGGTGAGACTCCAACAATGGCCCATGTAGACAATGGATTATTATTCTGAATGAGTGGATAAGGGACACAATTTTGGGAAGAACAATTGTAGGTGAGTAGGACATGGGACTGTATGCATGTGAATTTTCTACAGATGATACAGACTGTAACATTTAGGTGAGGACATTACATAAAAGTAGATAAGAAGCAGTTGGTTAAGTGGGGGGACATGAAGTGAGGACAGCCTCTATAAGAGTCTTTGTGGAGAAAGAATAGATACTGCTTAACCAGAGAATGCTCCTGGGTGACCCTGAAAAATGCACTTGTTTTTAATGATTTACCTGCTCAACAGATAAATAAGCATCTGCAGTACTATCAGTACAAAAAAGGCATTTGTTTTTTCTTTGTATTGAACTTTGGCCTTTGCTCACTTACCACACTATATAAAGAGACACATGCCAGCACTAAACTGTACAACTGCAGGCATTTCTCTATATAATTTCCTGCGTTATACTCAGCACTGTGGCCAAAATCTCCCATTTCAGATAATTTTATCACACTGTTTTTTTCCAAAAAGAATTGTTACCATCCTCATATACAGAACTACTAAAATGTTTAATGTATATTAAATGCATTTCTAAAGTAAACAATAAAAATTTAGCTTTAAATAAGGAACAAAAAATAATAATGTATTGGCCTGGACCCTATGTCACAGACTGACTTCATTTCAGAAAATTTTCGTTCTAAAACTGAAATAGTTTCATTAAAACTAGGGGGCTCAGAGGTAGTGGTGCAAGTCATATAAGGAATATACTTTATCAGTAACATTCTTTTCTTTTTCTTTTGAGAACATGAAGGTTCTTTTTTACTTGCTATAAGATTACTTTACTCCACCGTAATCTG
Source organism: Protopterus annectens (assembly GCF_019279795.1). Classification (NCBI taxonomy): domain Eukaryota; kingdom Metazoa; phylum Chordata; order Ceratodontiformes; family Protopteridae; genus Protopterus; species Protopterus annectens. The sequence continues at coordinate 335,217,937 of NC_056748.1, read as the reverse complement.
TTCTATTAAGCCAAGAGCTATCAAGGGACAAATATGCATTGACAAAAGCAGCACATATTAGGAGCCTCAGCTGATTAATGTTACATTGTTATCACTTCAATTCTTTGGTGTCCTACAAACAGCTTGCTATATTCTGCAAAGCATATACAAAGGCAATGAGTAGGTAGGAAGAAACATTTGTATCAGCATCAAGACTTCAACCTGCTTCTGTGCTTGACAAAGCTTTCATAGGCAATTCCCCCTCAATAAATCATGCTTGGGTTCTAGTTTCCAAAGAAGTGCTGTTTTTTGAAAAAAAGCAAAAACAGCACATCTTTAGGACAAGTGTGAAAAAGAAACCTAATTTATATTTGTTAAGTAAGTGAGTGGACTTATCCAAAGACCCTTTTCAGCCATGACCCTGGCCATGGTGGCAATACATTACACTCATAAAAAACTGACATTTAAAAATATACCAACATAATTTAACAACAATACAGTACACAAGTAATACTTTACAAATTAACCTAATAGTTTTCTCAGATGCCTCACAAAAGTCATACCTTCATTTAGTAGCACACAATGAACATTTTACAGTAAGACTATGTCCATCCTTAAGTAGAATGTAATGAACAAAAAATATATGTAGCACCCTAATTTAACCAGTAATATTATTTACAGACTAATGTTAAGTAACACCCCAGAAAACAGTCCTGTTGTACACGTGGCATACGTCTTGAATTTAATTCAAGCTTCACCTTCTCACACATTTGCATGAGTCCATAAACAAACAAACACACACACATGCACACGCATAGACACACGCACCCACACAACCACATACAGACACAGCCACACAGCCACATACAGACGCACACATGCACATGCACGCACATAGATACATACATACATACATACACATACAAAACAGCCACATAGAGACACACACATACACGCATGCATACACAAATGCACACACACACACACACACACACACACACACACACACACACACACACACACACACACACACACTCACATTCAAACATAAACACAAAACCAGTAAATCCATACTATGCTTATTGCAAGACCTTTATGGGATGGAACAAACCATATAAAGAGCAGGGCGAAGAGGGTGGCTGTTCCAGGACACAAGCTGTTAGGAGGATACAATCAGCAGTTGCTGATACAGTAATGCAGTACCAGCATTCATACAAGAAACCACGGGTGATATTGTGGCTTCTTTAATAAATGTCGATATTGCATTTGCAGAGTTCAACTTGTTAGTATCTGTAGCATGCAGTTTGTTACAGTTGGATCAAGGAGCTTGCTACGATTGGGAAGACCTTTGAATTGAGGAGGTGATGGGATAGAAAGAAGTTACAAATGCATGCATAAGCATATTTTAAGTATGATTTTGGAATCCCTGCTAAAAATTTGATTGTTTCCCTGTTATGATTGTGAAAGCTAAGAGGTTGACAGGTATGCGTATTGCTGTTCTGTAGCTATAAAAAGAACAACATTTAGAGCTCATTCATTAACAGTGACAATTTAAGTCGATTTTAGGTCTACCATGCCAAGTTCTGTATATCATCATCTTCTTTCGGCTGTTCCCATTAGGGGTTGCCAGAGCAGATCTTCTGTTTCCATTTCTTCCTGTCCTCTGCATCATGCTCTTTCACACCAACCGCCTGCATGTGCTCTCTCACCACATCCATAAACCTTATCTTAGGCCTTCCTCTTTTCCTCTTACCTGGCAGCTCCATCCTTAGCATCCTTTTCCCAATATACCCAGCATCTCTCCTCAGCACATGTCCAAACCAACGCAATCTCGCCTCTCTTACTTTGTCTCCAAACTGTCCAACCAGAGCTGACCCTCTAATATACTGATTCCTAATCCTGTCCATCCTAGTCACACCCAATGCAAATCTTAACATCTTTAACTCTGCCACATCCAGCTCTGACTCCTGCCTTTTCGTCAATGCCACCGTCTCCAACCCATATAACATAGCTGGTCTAACTACCCTCTTGTAGACCTTCCCTTTCACTCTTACTTGTACTCGTCTGTCACAAATCACTCCTGACACTCTTCTCCACCCATTCCACCCTGCCTGTACTCTCTTCTTCACCTCTCTTCCACACTCACCATTACTCTGAACTGTTGATCCCAAGTATTTAAACTCATCCACCTTTACCAACTCTACTCCCTGCATCCCCACCATTCCTCTACCCTCCCTCACATTTACACACATATATTCTGTTTTAGCCCTGCTGACCTTCATTCCTCTCCTCTCTAAAGCATATCTCCACCTCTCCAGGGTCTCCTCGACCTGGTCCCTATTCTCACTACATATCACAATGTCCTCTGCAAATATCATAGTCCACGGGGCCTCCTGTCTGATCTCATCTGTCAAGCTGTCCATCACTACTGCAAATAAGAAAGGGCTCAGAGCTGATCCTTGATGTAATCCCACCTCCACCTTATACGTATCTGTCACTCCCACCGCAGTCCTCACCAATGTCACACTACCCTCGTACATATCCTGTACCACTCTTACATACTTCTCTGCCACTCCCAACTTCCTCATACAATACCACAACTCCTCTCTAGGCACCCTGTCATATGCTTTCTCTAAGTCCACAAAGACACAATGCAACTCCTTCTGACCTTCACTGTATTTCTCCAACAACACTCTCAGAGCAAATATTGCATCTGTAGTGCTCTTTCCTGGCATGAAACCATACTGCTGATCACTAATCATCACCTCCCATCTTAACCTAGCTTCCACTACTCTTTCCCATAACTTCAAGCTGTGACTGATCAATTGTATCCCTCTGTAGTTACTGCAGCTCTGCACATCACCCTTATTATTAAAGATAGGTACCAAAACACTTTTTCTCCACTCCTCAGGCATCCTCTGACTTTCCAAAATTTCATTAAACAATCTGGTTAAAAATTCTGCTGCCATTTCACCTAAGCACCTCCATGCTTCCACTGGTATGCCATCTGGGCCAACAGCCTTTCCATTATTCATCCTCTTCATAGCTGACCTTACTTCCTCCTTGCTGTTTCACTTCCTGTTTCACTATCCCCACATCATCCAACCTTCTTTCTCTCTCATTCTCTTCATTCATCAGTCCTTCAAAGTACTCTTTCCATCTACTCAACACACTCTCCTCACTTGTGAGTACGTTTCCCTCACTATCCTTTATCACCCTTACCTGCTGCACATCTTTCCCAGCTCTGTCCCTCTGTCTAGCCAATCGGTACAGGTCCTTTTCTCCCTCTTTAGTGTCCAATCTCTCATACAACTCTCCATATGCCTTATCCTTAGCCTTCGCCACCTCTCTCTTTGCCATGCGTCTCATCTCCTTATACTCATGTCTACTTTCTTCATCTCTTTGGCAATTCCACTTCTTCTTCGCCAACCTCTTCCTCTGTATACTCTCCTGTACTTCCTCATTCTATCACCAGGTCTCCTTGTCCTCCTTCCTCTTTCCAGATGTCACACCAAGCACCTTTCTAGCAGTCTCCCTTACTAGCTCTGCTGTAGTTTCCCAGCTATTCGGTAACTCTTCACTGCCTCCCAGTGCCTGTCTTAACTCTTCCCTGAACTCCACCTCACAATCACCCTTTTTTAACTTCCACCATTTAATCCTTGGCACTGCTTTCACATTTCTCCTCCTCTTCTTGATGACCATCGTCATCCTACAGACCACCAATCTATGCTGCTTAACTACACTTTCCCCTGTCACCACTTTACAGTCTCCAATCTCCTTCAGACTGACCCTCCTACATAGGATATAATCCACCTGAGTGCATCTTCCTCCACTCTTGTACATCACCCTATGCTCCTCTCTCTTCTTAAAGTACATATTCACCACAGCCATGTCCATCCTTTTCGCAAAATCCACAATCATCTAACCTTCTGCATTCCTCTCCTTAACACCATATCTACCCATCACTTCCTCATCCCCTCTGTTCACTTCATCAACATGCCCATTGAGGTCCGCTCCAATCACTAGTCTCTCACCCTTGGGTACACTCACCACCACTTCATCCAACTCACTCCAAAATTTTTCTTTCTCATCCATAGCACACCCAACTTGTGGAGCATATGCACTAACAATATTTATCATTACACCATCAATTTCAAGCTTCATAAACATCACTCTATCAGACTCTCTCTTCACCTCCAAAACACTCTTGGCATACTGTTCCTTTAGGATAATCCCTACCCCATTTTTCCTGCCATCCACACCATGATAAAACAATTTGAACCCGCCTCCTATACACCTGGCCTTACTTCCCTTCTATCTGGTCTCTTGCATGCACAATATATCAACCTTCCTTCTCTCCATCATATCAGCTAGCTCTCTCCCTATACCAGTCATACTGCCAACATTCAAAGTTCCTACCCTTACTACTACACTCCTAACCTTCCTCCTCTCTTCCTGCCTTCGGGCATGCCTTCCCCCTCCTCTTCTCCTTTGGCCAACAGTAGCCCAATTTCCACCAGCACCCTGTTGGCTAACAGTACTGGTGACAGTCATTGTTAACCTGGGCCTCGACCGATCCAGTATGGAAATATGAAATGTTCTCCGCATAAGTAATTTGGCAGAAGTGTTATGCCAGATGCCCTTCCTGACGCAACCCTCCCCATTTATCCGGGCTTGGGACCGGCACATAAATGCTATAACCTAATCCCTCCCAAAACTGTGTACTGGCCCCTAATGATGATGGTTAACCTAATAATTTTCTCAGATGCCTCATAAAAATCATACCTTAAATTAGGAAACATAAACAGTAAGAATAAACTACTAGAAGCACTGAACATCTAAGAATTCATAGCTATTTTGGTTAAAACTGAATCTTAGCTGTGACCAAACACACTATTATCACCCAGCCTTGTTGATCAGTATGTTTCCTCCCAACATGAATGGACCATAGATGGACTGTGGTGTGAACTTCTGGAAAAAAAAATCATAACAGCTGCCCAATTGGCATTAGCCCCTTAAATGATAATTTGTGCCAAATATGGCTCAGCTTCATTTTTACATTGTATTAATAAAACTGTCATTGGCAATGGCTAAATTTTCCCCTTTAGGCTGACTTCAGGCACTAGTCTCAAAACTAAAGCTTTTATACACAGTTCCACCTTTTGCGTAATAAGAGATCTGACTCTAAATATCTCAGTGAAGAAAAGCAGTGTAGTGTCCCCTGGTTAATGGTGTCATATTTCATCCAACTTGTTAATATGGAGTTAAATCCATACTAGTCCGGAATCGGATATTGATGACTCAGTAGATACAATTATCTTAAAGTGCTACCCAGTACATTTATTGACTACTGCCTTATCATCTCCATGTGATCTTTTAAAAGGCCAAGTCACACCTTGTTGCAGCCTCTCAGTGGTCTCTCTCATACACCTCTGCAAGTGCTTGATGTTGATCAGATTATGATTCTGTTCTCTGTTTGCTCTGTTGCTGTCCAGGACTGGTTCCTAACTGACATGGGGGAATCCAGTACAACACTTTTCCTTATAACTATAATAGCTAATCATTGACAAAGACTTTGAATTCATTTTACTCATTCATGAAGCTCAGAGAATCTGCAAGGATATAATGACAGCTTACTGGTTTAATAAAGCCACTGCCTATGGAGCCTCCCTTATGGCCATCCTGTGACTCATTTATTCAACTCAGGGACAAGGGTTCAGTATTTCCTTCATTTGGTTGAGCTAAGAGATTTTTTTTTCTTTTTACATTGTTATACATCCTTGCCTTGGCTGCGACTTCCTTGCTAGTAATTGTTCCATAGACATTTTGCCTCTAGTTTGTAATACAACATACTGCTAAAGCAAGTGGGGTCATTACGTGTTCCCTTTTGAACCAGCTGTGGCCCCAACCATGAGGTAGGCAAGCTAACATCTGCCTGTCTACCCATCTACTACCACATGCATTACAACTTCTCCACTGTCCAAGCCACTAGTCCAGCTTGGGTCATCTGGAGCAAAGTCATGGCTTTAGACCTCAAAGCCACAAGGCTGAATAGTGGCAGTGACAGTTTTTGATAATTTATGAAGGTAGTTTCAATGATTTCTGAAGTTGGTTGAACTTGGTCTGCACAGATCTGCTTAAAATCAATCAAAATATGTAGGTTTGGTAAACTCACATTGTCAGCATTAATATGCAATGTGCTAAGCTGCAGCCACTGAATGTGGTCACTTCAAATTGTGGCAGCATGTAACACACAGTGAACTTTCTTCTAACCAAGTTACTTAGGTACTAATTATTGTTATTATTAAGACCACCAATCTTCTGCTAGTGAGGCAGGTAATAAATTTAAGTCACCAGAACACTAGGGACAGCATTTAGGATAAGAAAAAGTAGCAGTCTGCCTATAGTTCCTATGTAAATACTTTACTAAAGAGGCACAGTAGAAGTACTGCATGTTATCAACCTGCCAAACATGAACTCACTCAATATAGATTCAATGACAGGATGCATTTTGCAGGTTAATGACATGAAGGCTGATGGTAAGGAAGAGGCCGGATATCCTGTGTATCCAGGAGACAAGAAGGAAGGGCAGTGCAGCAAAGCAACTTGGCTTGGGATACAGAGTTGGCTACTGGGGGGCAGACTATAAATGGTATTTTAATTGTGGTGATGGAGAGTCTTTTGAAGACAATGAGGGATGGCTTCTGAGGTAGTAATAGACTCATGACAGTCAGATTCAAGTATAAAGATAAGACAATATTAACAACCTCAGTATACACCCCACTGTAGAGTCATTACAGTGAGGAAAAGAGTGCATTCAGGCAGCAGTTGCAGGACCTACTAAATAAAGCAAGTCAGTATAAGTTGATGTTTTTGAATGCTAGTAAGGAAAAACTCTTTTATGGTCAAGACTGAAGTGTTTGTTTCAGCAGTGTGTGTGTGTGTGTGTGTGTGTGTGTGTGTGTGTGTGTGTGTGTGTGTGTTTAGAAAGCAGCTTGCCACAATTTTTAACTACACTTTTTTTCTCTGTATTGCAGAGAATGTCAAAGAGAACAGATTGTGGTGGTTCAGGTACATGTGCAAGAAAGCCCAAGGCAATTTGGAGAAGAAATTTTGGAACAGACAGGAAGCAGGCAAGAGGAAACAAGGGCATTCAGCAAAGAGATGGATGGCTTGTTAGAGAAGACCTGTGACCATCAGGCATGACTGTCAAAGAAGATAGCAGAGTGGAACTGAATTGAGAGAGATGGTAACAGTTGACATGACAACAGGACCCCATGTAGAGAATTGGAAAAAGGATGGTGGTGATGATGATGATGATTGCTGATGGTGACTAGAAGTACTATATATATGTCCAAGGACATGAGGTTACTTGCACTGCCCAGTTATAGCACCTAACTTCTGGGTATTAATAACACCTTTACATGAAGATTTAGCCATGAGTAAGAACTATTTATATGCTAACACTGAACAGACACCAGCCTGGTTAACAACAGGAAAAACAATGCTCCTACTTAAGAGTGAACTTGCAAGCTGTCCTAAAAAACTATAGACCAATAACCTGCCTTCCAATGACATATAAACTATATATTGGAATTGATGCTGACAGAGTTTATAGTCATTTACAAAAAAAAACTCAAGTCATAGCAATAGAACAAAAGGTTAACAAAAGAAAGTCATATGGAACAAAGGGATAATATGGTGTTAAATAAAGTCATAATGGAGAATTGTAAAAAGGGAAAGAATCTAAGTATTGCATGGATAGGCTACAAACAAATAATTTGATAGTATCCCACATTCATGGATAAAAGAGCACTTAAAAATGTATAAGATACACCCTACACTGATCACATACATTACAGAGACCATGAAACAGTGGCCAACCACTTTGCAGTTAAGTCATGATAAAGGAAAAAATATTATTCCAGGGATAAAAAATCAAGTGGGGGGGGGGTATTCTAGGATGAATTTCTGTGACCATTGTTCTTTAGTCTTGCCCTTAACCCATTAAGCTGTCCATTTAATAGATTAGGTCATGGGTACAATTTGGCTCCCACAAAACAACAAAATGCAAAGGCTTCTCATCTTCTTTTTGTAGATGATTTAAAATTGTATAGTTCATCAGATAAAGAACTGAAAGAACAATTGCAAGTGGTCAAAACCTTTTCAGATGATATAAGAATGTCATTTAATCTTGATAAATGTGAAAAAGCAACCTTTAAAGCAGGAAAGCTGCAACACCAGAAACATCAGTTTGGGACATAAAAGAACCTGAGCAAGAGGGAATGTATAAATATTTGGGGATTGATAAGGGATCAACAATAAAACATGACTAAATGTGAATAAGGAATATTTTAGAAGACTAAAATTAAAACTGAAAACAACATTGACATGTAGGAACAAAGTCCAAGCCATAAACCAGTTTGCTCTTACTGTCCTAATTTACAGATTTGGAATGAGTGACTGGCCCCAAAAGGGTTGGATCACTTTGATAGGAAAACAATAAGGATGCTTCATGTTCATCAAATTATTTATAAAAATCAGTGTATACAAAGACTATATATTCTCCATTCTGATGGAGGTGTGGGCCTTCTCGAAATTGATTTCACATACAGCTCTGCAATCATGGGGCTGCATACATATTTGCAAGGCCCGTATGTAATGAAAGTTTTAAAACATGAGGAGGATAAGTCTAAGATGACTTCTCTGCTTAGTTTAGCAGAAACATATTGGTGTCAAGTGAAAATAGAAATCAAACCAGAAGTAGATAAACATCAGGCAGCAACTGAATGTGCCAAAAAACAAAAAAAAAGAATATAAGGTGAAGGATCGGATGAGAATGGAAGAAATGTAGAAAATGTATAAATACAGATGCAAGTATAGAAAACTCTTAGAACAACCTCATGTTTATCAGGATTGAAAACAGGAATAGTTATGGGGAGGTAAATGTAAACCAAAAGACGCAAGGTTAATATTGTCTGCCTAAGATGATGTACTACGTACATGGTGGTTTACAAAGTCCATTGAACATGTGGGAGAAACATGGTTTTGTAAAGCAGAATTGGAAACAGTTGCACTTCTTGTTGCTAGTTGTGATGTACTAATGTCAGAAGGACTGTATACTGAAAGGCATAATAATGTGGCAAGACTTTTGCATTGCGAATTGTGCAAACATTAAAATATTGAAGTAACTGAAAAACACTGAGAACATGTGCCACAAAGCATTATAAAAAATGATGAAGTTTATATCACATGGGATCACCCATTACTAACAGTTCAAAAAATAGATGTATGAAAACCAGATATAGTGGCCCATGAAAAGAAGATAAAAGTAGCATTGATCATTGAAATTGCTACACCCAGTGACTACAGTGTCTTATGTACTGAGAGACATCTTCTTCTTCTTTCGGCTTTTCCCGGTTAGGGGTCGCCACAGCAGATCACCTGTCTGCTCATGATTGGCAGTGGAGTTTTACAGTGTCAAGTTGCCAGCCCGGCGCCTAACCTTCCACAGAAGGTACACACACACACACACACACACACACACCTAGGGCCAATTTAGAGTGTCCAATCCACCTGCAGCATGTCTTTGGGATGTGGGAGGAAACCGGAGCACCCGGAGGAAACCCACGCCACCACAGGGAGGACATGCAGACTCTACACAAAAGGCACCCCAGCTGAGGATCGAACCGGAGAACCTCTTGCTGTGAGGCGACAATGCTAACCACTGCACCACCGTGGCCGCCCATGTACTGAGAGACATAAAATCATAAAATACCAGAATTTGCAGGCAGAAACAAGGGCAATATGGAAGAAGGATATTCAGATAGTTCCAATAGTAGTAGGTGCAATGAGTCTTATAGAAAAGAATTTACAATCGTACTTAGATACGTTACCGATGCATGTAACTCCATAGGAATTGCAGGAGTCAGTTTTGGGCACATTGCAATTGCTGAGAAGAGCACTTCTGGCTAATATCAAAGACGGAAACAATACTAATTTCATGAACTTGAATCATACTTTGACTTAGGAATGGGGTCCAATTCCACTATGGTATTAGAAACCCAAAAAATTGGAAAAATTAAAAAAAAAAAAATGAGTAGCCTCTGCCTTTGATTCATGCAAGCTATGGACTTAGCAGGACAGAAAGGACTTATTCATGGAAGAGCTTCAAATCCCCTTGTTATGCTCGATTGCTTATGGTACCAGGCTTCTATGGATTTCACTCATGTGGTTTCATTAAGGAAACAACCAGCAAAGGAAATTGACTAGTATTTGTGCCAGACTGTTCATTTGCATGAACCATAATGAGTTTATATAGTGATAAACTATATCATTGGCGCAAAATAGTAGGACAGAAACATAATGGAATAATGGAACTAGAAATAAAGCCGTGTTTGATAATATTGAGGACTGGAGTGCTAAGACCAGCATCAAAAATATTGCCCTGCATACAGAGGGTTTTATCCTGGGACAGTATGTCTAAGAGATAGTTGAACAGTGATCTAAGCAATGGGCAAATCTTAGTGGGGGGGGGGGAGGTGGACAAAGAAAAAGATGACTAAAGTAGGAAAGCTGAGTAGACCTAACTACTGTGCTGATATATACTTAAAATGAGATATTTTTCTACTGTTGACAACTATATAAATCTATAATATTAGATTTCACATTTAAGATCTGCAGGCAAACATTTGCTCTAATATTGTGCATTATATCTCATGATTTAGATTGCGTAATACCATTTATAGTAATTATATTCTTTTGGTGTTTCTTCAGGTACTTTTTGTAATTGCTGTCTAGATATTGATTTAAACTGTGCAATGTTTAATAAATCTCTTGAGAACTTTTAGATAGTATTACTGTAAGAAAAACTGCACAAAGCAATTAAAACCCTTAATCAAAATCAAATCTTTCTGTGACAGTTGTGTCCTTCAAAATGATGTGTCATTATGCAGTCTTGCACTTCTAGATTCCATTATGAGTAGCAAGGGTCACTTTTTCAGTAATATGATGCATTTTTATGTTCCTGTCAATGGTCATTAATTCTTTTTCATCAGTAATTATTTTGCAGGTTTGCATCACTACGGCTTTTTCATTATGGAAAGGAGGATTTACTGAAGAAGTGCTTAATCAAGTGCATCTACGGAAAACAAATAGAAAAACTAATAACAAAAATAATTTATATAATGTATACAGCATCAATAATAGTTTGTTCTTCCATCACTTCACAGAGAAATTGTGCCAAACAAACCACAAGGCTACCTATAAGGAGTTAAGTGATAGCAAAGAATATGCTATGCTCATATTACTATCCATTGCACTTTTAGCAGAATGAGAACATACTCACACCAACCACAAAATCCTTGGCATACATCACTCTCATTCACAGTTTAGGCTAAAAAAGACAAGTAAATAGCTGTACAAATAAGTCATAATAATAATTTTAGATTACATACATTTAATATAAATTTTGAAAGACTATTAAGTGGGGAATAACATGCTTCTTATTATAGTATTATCTGAAAACAAAGTTATACACATTGCACGAACCAAAGTAAAACAGTTCTGAAAATGATAGTAATTTCATGATTAGAGTTAAATATACTTTCCCCACAAACAAATGATGCAACAAGTTCAAGGTATTAGGTAGCAAGACATCTCCCTTCAGATAAATTTGGTTAGGGACACACAGCTGAAGAGATATATGCCTGCCACAAATTAACTGCAAGTACAGAAAATCATGCAACACCATGCCTACATCTTTAATAGCCAAGGGCACAGTGGAAATAATGCCTGTGGCTCCAAGGTACCTAGAGACAAGAGGCAAAATAGCAGGTATCAGCTGCAAGATGCCCAGATGCAGTGAAAATGCAATGTATTATGGGGAGTGTTTTTTTAATGATGTTTGTAGACCATTACCCCCTTCACCCCCCTTCCCAGTGTCTAGATAACATGGCGTAAAACACTTACAGGAGCATAAAATCAACTAAAGTATCATGCAGATACCATCCATGCTGTAGAACACGTCTGTATATTGTACATACATAAAAATGTACTGTACACCAAGCTCAGCACACAACTTTCTCTACATCCATGCACTTAGTTGTTGAAGCTAAGAACATATTTCTCTGTGTCTGCAATCATTTTTTACAGCTCATGTCCCTGCAGCTGAATTTCACTTCAGTCATCTATCCACAACCAAATGTAGCCACAGGAAAATACCACCGAACAGCCTGAACACTAATGCACCACTCCATAAAAATCAAAACTTTACAGTATATTTCTTATTTCACAGGCACACAGAGATACACACACATACACACACACACACACACACACACACACACACACACACACACACACACACACACACACACACACACACACACAAACTTATAAAATATAGCGTGCCATACAAGCTGATTGTTCATGAAACATTTGTGGAAATAAAATAACTTTTTATACCCTTTAACTACAGCTTGCATAATGTGTAATATTTTTAGTTGATATAAATGAGTTACAATGTGTTGACCTTCTTCTGTCTAAATTAACTGCTAGTACATTCAATCACAAAAGTATTTACTGACCTTGCTGAAAGAATAACTGTACTGACTATAGTTTTAGACATGCCCTGATGCAGAAGTATGAAAAATAAGTATGCAATATAATCCATCGTCAGAAAAGAGACATCACAGCATTTATATTTAAAGTCAACATACACACAAGCACATGCACACACGTATAGCTGACCATATAAATTATTTGTTCATGAAAGATTTGTGGAAGTAAAAATACAAAATATTTTACTACTATTTAACTGTAGCCTGTGTGACATGTATACTATTTTTAGCCAAGACAAATGAGTTACAACCTGTTGGCCTTCTGTCTAACCTGACTGCTTGCATGTTCAATCACAAATTTATTTACTTAGCCTTGCAGAAAGAATAACACTGACTGCATTCACAGCATACCTCTCAGCCTCCAGACACTGAAATTAGGTACAAAGGCCCTTGAAAATTAGGTACAGTGGATATAAAAAGTGTACACACCCCTGTTAAAATGCCATTTTTTTGTGATATAAAAAATGAGACCACAATAAATCATTTAAAAACTTTTCTGACCTTTAATGTGACCTATAACCTGTACAATTCAATTGAAAAACAAACAAATCTGTTAGGGGAAAAAAATATAAAAAATAAAAATCATACAATAAGCTTGTTGCATATGTGTGCACACCCTTAAACTAATACTTTGTTGAAGCAACTTTTGATTTAATTACAACATTCAGTCTTCTTGGGTAGGAGTTTATCAGAATGGCACATCTTGACTTGACAATATTTGCCCACTCTTCCTTGCAAAAGCACTCCAAATCTGTCAGATTATGAGGTCATCTCATGTGCACAGTCCTCTTCAGGTCACCCCACAGATTTTCTATTGGATTTAGGTCAGGGCTCTGGCTGGGCCATTCCAAAACTTAAATTTTCTTCTGGTGAAGCCATTCTTTTGTTGGTTTGGATGTATGCTTGGGGTTATTGTCATGTTGAAAGGTGAAATTCCTCTTCATATTCAGCTTTCTAGCAGACGCCTGAAAGTTTTGGGCCAAAAGTGACTGGTATTTGGAACTTTTCATAATTCCCTCCACCTTGACTAAAGCCCCAGTTACAGCTGAAGAAAAGTAACCCCAAAGCATGATACTGCCACCTCCATGCTTCACCTTGGGGATGGTGTTCTTTTGGTGATGCAAAGTGTGATTTTTGCACCAAATGTACCTTTTGGAATTGTGGCCAAAAAGTTCAACCTTGGTCTAATCAGACCATAACACATTTTCCCACATTCTTTTGCGAGACTTGATGTATTGTTTTGCAAATGTTAGCCAGGTCTGGATGTTTTTCTGTGTAAGAAAAGGCTTCCATCATGCAACCCTACCCCATAGCCCAGACATATGAAGAATACAGGAGATTGTTGCCACATTTAGTACACAACCAGTACTTGGCAGAAATTCCTGCAGCTCCTTCAGTGTTGCTGTAAGTCTCTTGGCAGGCTCCCTAACCAGTTTTTGTCTTGTCTGTTCATCACTTTTGGAGGGATGTCCAGTTCTTTGCAGCATCACTGTTGTCCAATATTTTCTCCACTTTTTGATGACCATCTTCACTGTGTTCCATGGTATATCCAATGCTGTGGACATTTTTTTGTACCCTTCTCCTGACTGATACCTTTCACCAATGAGATCCCTTTAGTGCTTTGTAAGTTCTCCATGATTTTTGCTGTAGCAGGCAACTGAGTAAATGTCAGGAAAATCCTACTAGGACAGCCGAACTTTATTTGGGGTTAATCAGAGTCTCTTTAACTGATGGCAGGTATGTACCCAAGAAGACTGAATGCTGTAATAAAATTATAAGGTGCTTCAACAAAGGATTAGTTTAAGGGTGTGCACACTTATGCAACCAGCTTATTGTACGTTTTTTTTATTTTTTCCCTAACAGATTTGTTTGTTTTTCAATTGAATTGTACAGGTTAAAGGTCACATTAAAGGTGGGAAAAGTTTTGTAATGATTTATTCTGGTCCCATTTTTTTATATCACAAAAACCTAGCATTTTAATAGAGGTGTGTACACTTTTTATATCCACTGTACATCCAGCCAAACATTTGGACATTTAATTAACATAAAATCTGAATATGAAATAGCACACAACTCTTCCTGCTTATAGTAGGAACGTGGGAGACTACTCAGAAACAAGTTTAAAAACCAGAGAGTGACAAAAGTAATGGAAAAATGTAAACATCAGAGATGATGTAAAATACGTAGACTTTAATAAACTGTATTGCAAAATTCTACCAAAGTAACTTATTTTTGCTTCTGACAAAAGGAGATGTATAATGTGCCACTAGTGTGTTGCTCATATAGTGTAGTTTTCAGTACACTAGACACCTTCAAACTTCAGGTGTGATGAAGAGATTCAGAAAATTGAGTGAAGGGGAAAATCAATCATGAAAATAGAGACATACATCCAAAAACTGGTACATCAGGTGCAGGGAAAATGAGACCTGAAAATAGGTACATTCCTCCAAAACAGGGATAGCTGAGAAGTCTGATTCTTAGACATATCCCTAATGCAGATGTTTGAAGATAAGTATGCAGAAGTCTGATTCTTAGACATATCCCTAATGCAGATGTTTGAAGATAAGTATGCAGAAGTCTGATTCTTAGACATATCCCTAATGCAGATGTTTGAAGATAAGTATGCAGAAGTCTGATTCTTAGACATATCCCTAATGCAGATGTTTGAAGATAAGTATGCAGAAGTCTGATTCTTAGACATATCCCTAATGCAGATGTTTGAAGATAAGTATGCAACAGAATGCATTATGTTAGAAAAGAGACATCATGACATCAGTGAGTATATGCAGACACTCAGACGGGCATAGAGAGAGAGAGAGAAGATACATATATATATAGATTTATATAGATAATGATACATAAAGAGGTAGATATATAAGTATACGCATACCAAATAGATATAGGCATTCCGTCATATGGAGGTCATCTACTCTTGATAAAAATATGAGCAGTTACTAAATCATACAGATGTTGTAAAAAGAATTTCTTACACATGGACATGACCCCAACTCACAATCTGCCTTTGACTCACTTTGCGTCTTTCTTCAAAAACACAATGGTATATTTTTAGAAACCACTCCTTCATATAGTACAAAAGCCCTAACTAAGCTATAAGGCATACCGATGTATGCATTTCCCAAATATTTACCACAGCTTCAGAAGTATTTATTCACTTTTTTATTAGTGTGCAGCATTTTGTTGCTGAGAATGTCCAGCCGGGTTGGAAACTCCCTTTTATTGGAGACGCCGCGAGAAAAGAATCAAAAAAGAAATAGTATATTGTACGCAGTTAAACTAATATATGGAAAAGACACAGCAAACCACTGGAAACATGCATATCTGATACATAGACATAATGCAACATTACATAACGCTTGCTCATAAAGTAAGCATCATAATGAACTACTGTATAATAAAAGGCAAAATTAAAATAGCAGTTGCAGAGACATCTGTCACCATGTAACATGATGGGTATACTAGTAAATATCTTACAGCACAAATGTCAACATCCTTAATATCATCAGAAAAGCAGCAAAATAGATATATATCGACAGGTCTAAACATCGAAAAAATACAAACAACAGCAGCATGAAGATCAACATATTCATTAATGACAAATGCAAATGACGATATATGGCTGATAGATTCTTCTACAAATGTTGCCACGTCAGTGTAAATTGCAAAGCAAAAAAAGACCTTCACTCACATTTATTATTGTAGAGGACATTGTAATGATCATATATTATCAAGGTTTCATTTCTCCAAGTCTTTTGGGTTTCTAATACCATGACGGGAACAGATTTAGTAAAAACAGGGTCTACTTCATGAAGGTACTTACCTGAACTTGATATATTATCGTTTCTTTTTAATTTCTCCAAAACTTTTGGGTTTCTAATACCATGATGGGAAAAGACCCCATTCCAAAGTCGAAGTATGATTAAAATTCATTAAATTATTATTGCTTCAATCTTTAGTGTTAGCCAAAAGTGCTTTTAGCAGCACTCGCAATGTGCCCAGAACTGACTCCTTCTACAATTCATAGAGTTACATGTATCAGTAATATATCTGACTGTAAATTCTTTTTTATGTGACCCGTTGCTCCTACTACTATTGAAACTGACTATCCTTCTTCCACATTGCCCTTGTTTCTACCTACATTTCTGTACTTCCAACCATATTTACGCATTTTCTACATTTCTTGCCTTCTCATCTGATCCTTCACTTTATATATTTTCTTTTGTACGTTCAGTTGCTGCCTGATTTTTATATACTTCTGGTTTGATTTCTGTTCCCACTTGACACCAATTTGCTTCTGCAAAACTAATCAGGGAAGTCATCTTAGACTTGTTTTCCTCATGTTTAAAACTTTCTTTAGGTTTGGATCTCAGACCCAGACTTAATGAGTTTGCCACACATCCGTAAATCAAATGGGACTAGAGTTATGCATTCCAGGGACCTAAATATGGCCTTTGACTTGAATTGGATGTATTGGAGGGACAGATTTGTCTACCAGAAACTGCCACATCTTTGGAATAGGCTGCCAATTCATGTAAAGCAGAGCACCTCTATGACACTGTTCAAAAGCAACCTGGACGAGTGGATGGACACCATAAATGCTTACTGAGGATAGTGCTCACAACCATCCTGGACATGGACAGTCATTACTAAATACAATCCTGGGTATTTACTAGACTATCTATGGTATTATACTGGAATGAAATGGCTAGGCTTGAAATGACCTCCAGGTCAATAGCCTAATAAACTCTTATGATCTTATGATCTTGTGAGGTCAGCAAATATGTATGCAGTCTTACGACTGCAGATCTGTACATGTAATCAGTTTTGAGGAAGCCCATACCTCCTTCAGAATGGGAAATATATAATTTTGGTTTGCACTGATTTTTACAATTCATTCAATAAGCATGAAATGTTTTTCTTGTTTTCCTGTCCAACTAATCCAATATGTTTTGGTTTGGGACTAGTCAATCACCTCAAAACTGTAAGTTAGAACAGGAAGAGCAAATTCTTCTACAGCTTGAACTTTGTTCCTAGATGTCATAGCTGCTTTGAATATTAATTTTAGCCTTCTAAAATGTTACTTGCTTAGTTTTATTTCTATTTGTTCATGTTTTATTGTTGATCCTTCACCAATTTCCAAACATTTATGCAGTCCCTCTAGCTCAAGTTCTTTTATATCACATTCCAGTCTGAGACTGATATTTGCTTGGTGTTGCAGGTTTCTTGCTCAAGACCAAATGCCATTCTTATATTATCTGAGTAAGTTTTGACCACTTGCAGTTGTGCTTTCATCTCCTCATAAAAAAGATGAGAAGTCTTTACACTTTGTTGTTTACTGGAAGTCAAATTGTAGCCATGGCCTAATCTATTATGTTGACAGCTTAATTAAGGGCAAGACAAAAGAGCAGTGGTGACAAAGATCCAGCCTGGAATATCCCCCTTTAAACTTTTACCCCTGGGATAATAAGTCGGCATTTATCATGGCTTAGCTGCAAAGTGGTTTGCCATGCTTTCATCATCTCTGTAATGTAATTGATCAATGTAAGGTGGATCTTATACATTTGTAAGCATTATTTTATCCTTGAATGTGAAATGCTGTCAAATGATTTTTTGTAGCCTATCCATACCATACTTAATTTCTTCCCCTTTTTACAAGTCTCCACTATGACTATTTAACACCTTTGTTCCATATGACTTTCTTTTGCTAACCTTTTGTTCTATTGACATGATTGAGTTTTCTTCTAAATGACTATAAACTCTATCAGCAGCAATTCCAGTGTATAGTTTATACATCATGCATTCTCAGTAATTGAATTAATTTGGGTTTTCAATCCAACTGAGCAGTTTTATGGTGGTGCAGTATTAGGTTTAGTTGTTTACACTGGTAGCAGCACACTTAGCTATTTTATTGTAATGCTGCTCATTGACACAAATTTGCATTGAACGCATCTTACAAACCTTGAGTCAAGGTTTCCAAGATGTGTTGAATGCAAATTTGTGAAGATGAGGACAGCATATGAGAATGTATGAAGTAAGTAGTCAGTTGCTGTGAATTTGCAAGTGCACTCTGTTAGAAGGATTTTGCCCTGTACAACAGTCCAGGTTTTTGGTTTGTTTTTTAGACTGACTGTTGGGGATGGAGGTCAAATTCTTGATTTTTATCAATGATGACACCTAGGAACTTTGTATGGGAACAGATTCAGTGGTGGTACCTTCAGGGAAAAGATGGGTGAAGTCAGTTTTCTTGCCAGAGTTTGAATTTGGGATGAAAGTACTGGCATTTTTTCAGGGTAAGAGAAATGGATTCTAGAGGTTTAGAAGATGATGGATTATAAACATGTCCCTCCACCAGTTTTTGTTTTTCAGATATGGTGAAGCTTTAGGTCCTAGGTTGTAGTGGAGATACTGCACTTACTAGGAAACAGGAGAGGTCTAGGTCAATTTGGTCGCTAATGGGACAGTAATTGAGACAGAAATCTTCCTTCAAAAAGTCGGTCAGACCCATTAATAAAGGAATAGTTCTTCCTGCCTCTCTTGGTAGGTCTAGGACTTTAGGTCCATGATATTTCTGGTTAGGAACCTTTAGTGTCTTTCTAGCTGCTTAATATGTTTATTGAGATACATCCCACAAGGGGCATTGCACTTGATAATTTGTCTGATCAACACTGAGTATAAGGAAATCATAACCTGTTTAGACCTTGCTCATAATTCCTTTGTCAATTAACTATGCTAAATAAAAGGATTTCCTGACAACTGTTGTCACATGATGATCAAAAGAGAAAGAGTTATTAACCCAAGTTCCGAGGTCCCTGACTACATTTTAATTTTCTAGTGGTGTGTTGCCTATATGACATGATGAGAAGAGAGACTGTCGACTAAATGTGAAAATACTATGCTTTTTAGAACACCACAAGTTTAATAGTGAGAGTTCATTTTGGAAAGTTTGGGTGTCAGAAGGTGTCTTAATGATAATCTCCAGTTTGCAGTCATCTGCACACCTTGTTAGCCAAAGTTCTTAGCTCTCTACATGGAGATATAAGATATAAATGTTGGAAAGGACATGTCGTAGCACTGAGCCCTGATGGACACCACTAGTCACTTTCATACTTCCTAATGAGGCACCAGTAACTTCTGCTACTTGGGTTCTGTCCTTCAGCCAGTTTGTTATAGATTTTTTAAGCATTTATATTCTGTATGATTCCAGTATGGGGAATGGTGATGAAGGCCTTGGCAGGATCAAAATACGCTGTGAGTACTGCATGGTCACTGTCTACAACCTCCATTACTCTTTCAAAGATGTTTGCCAGATTCAAGAGGCAGGCTGTACCCTTCACAAAGCCAGACATTCGGAGTCAAGTCTAATATACTTCTTAATATCATAGTTTATGAGATCAGCTGTAATACATTCAGCAGCTTAGATTAGGCTAGTAAGGCTGATAGGTCTGTAATTACCTGCATCAGTTGTAAGGATACTATTATTAAGGTACATCCCCACAGCAGTCCAACACTCACGTATAATAAAACTAGTAGATAAATTTAGGTTAAGCAGATTAAGGAGTGTGTCTGCAAGGGCATGTTTATCAGTGTTAATTAAACCATCATATACATACCTCTCAATCTCTTAGAGCAAAAAATCTGGACAAAGTCATAAATAAATGTGGAACAAAAGCCCAAAAATAAGGACAATTTTTAAATATTGCTCTTACAAGCTTAGAAAGTTGATGGAATAACAATTTTTGCTTTACCATGAATTTTTTGAAGGATATGAAGTCTGAAATGTAAATGTCTGTCATTATTTTCTAAATTCAATATTTAATGATTTGCCATTAGTTTGCCAGAAAACCACAATTTTATGAAAAAAAGACCAAAAATATAAGGCAAAAATCAGGACATTCTGTGAAAGTCTGTACAGTTGAGAGATATATTGTCAGGCTGCATGGAGGAAGTATTTTGGTCTTGGTTAACAATTCCAGTAAATGATCTTTAAAGTAGCTGGATGAGTATTTCAGGGCTTTGAATAGAAGACATAGAAATGAAACTGGCAATAAATTTGTTTGCAAGGACACAGGCAACATCTTTTGGGTTGGACTAGGACTAAGTCCAGGGCAGTGTAGGACATTGTTTCTTAGTTTTCTAACACAGCTTAACATGGATTTATAATTACGTTTGGTTTCAGAAGCCAGCCTGTTCATTGCCACCCGGACCTGATAGTTTTCTTTATTGGACGGAGGGGTTTGAGGGTCTATTGAATAAATTAAGGAGTTTCTGTGTTTTGTTGTATTGTTTATTTGCTGCAGTGGACCACCAGTGGACCACCAGGGAGGTTTAGTTTTGAATTTACAATTATATTTTGTTCTGGTAGAGACTGCTAGCTCTATGCCTTTTTCTAAATGGATCAAGAATTCCTTAGTGAAGCCTGCCACTGTAATAAGGTCTGGGGGTGCAGTCATAGAGTACACTGAGGTTGATATGACTGTTGTCCTTAAATTCAGCAGGATTTCCTATAGAGGCTTTTTGGTGTTTATAGTAGAAGGTGAAGAGTCTGCAGTTTGATTACACTAGGGAATGATATACTAGAGTAGTAGAATAATTAGCAGTCATATTTATAAAAATCAGGTCAGATATGCTGTGCCCTCTAGTAGGTCTATTTGCAAACTGCTCAAATGAATCTTTGTTTAGTAAGGCTAGGAATTTTGAGGCATGGAGGTATAGGTGATGCATTTTATTGAAAGGTAGTTAAAGCAACACCAAACAATGAATTTTTTTGCTAACAGAGAGATAATTTAGAACCAGGAAACAGAATCAAACTGAGCAGGTAAAAGCTGGTTCAATAACAAATTCAAAAGCAACAAGTAAAACAAAAGAACCAACTAGCACAGCACAGAATCAAACACTTGTTTAATCTAAAAAAAGTGTTTATTCTAAAAAATAAAAACAGCAAAAAGTATATAACAAATGAGCACTTTCACACCAAATATGCTTCATCAGATCTAAAAACAAACTAACAAGCAGTGCTTAAATACAGTCATGAAAGTTCAAAGTCACCTGGTCAAGTGACGTGAACTCAGCAAGGGTTTTAAAGGTATATGCTCATTTAGTCCTTTCCCTTTGTCAGATTCTAAAAATTAACATCCATTTAACTTCTAAGCATTCTGTTTTTGTTTTAATATCACCTCCTCTGGCTCCTACATTCAATAATTCCAAAACTAAAAACTTAAAAGAGTGTTCAATACCAGTTTTACAAATATGCTTATATAAAGCATTCCTACTGCCACATCTGCTTATTTTATATGTGTTCCCTGATATTATTCTTCAACATTTGATTCATTTAACCAACATAGTAACATCCACACTGATCACAAACAGGTAAATAGACCTGGTGGCTACTAGTGCAGTCGGCATAGAAATTGAATTTAAAAGTATGTCCAGTAACAGGATGTAAAAAGGTATCATCAGTTTGAATGTACTTACACATGTTCCATAATCTGCATGGATGTGTCTCTTCCCTAACCGAAATACAGGGTCTGTTGCTAACTAGAGATTTGTAGCACAGCAGTTTCTTAATGGAACTATTATTCCTGTAACAAAAGTGTGGAACTTCACAAAGGAAGTCCCCGCATCTGGGATCAGTAGTCAAAATATAGCAGTGCTTCCTAATGATGTCACAGAGAGGTTGAATGTCATTTGAACAGGTAACACACATTCTAAAATCCTTTCTGTTATTATTCTGTTTTACCACAGTGTCAACAATACAGTTAGAAAAACAGAGTCTAGCCGAATCATTTCTATGTCGCAGAACTTCATGACATGCCATCCCTATCTCATATTCACAATACCCTCTATTGTGAAAGTCCTCACTCAGGCTATCAAAAGAGGAAAGCATATTCTCATAATTTCTATTCAGTCTTGCATGTCTATAAAATTGCCTTTTCAGCACATTAAGCTTTACATAGTTCAGAAGCATACTCTGGTAGTGCAGTGTGCTAACTTTCTTGCCTGGTTACTATAGAGCTGAGTATCAAAACCACCAGGGCTATTCAAGACACAACCATCATGAAAATCTATCGAGGTTTGGGAATGCTTAAATGTGAACTTTAAAAAATCAGTGGTTTAATGTAAATAGTCCACAAACTCATTCAGGGTCTCTACTGAGCCAGTTCATACAAAGAACACATCATCCACAAAACATACATAATGTGAGATGCACTGGAGAAAGAAGTTACTTCTGTCTAGAATATATAGAGACTCCCAATATGTGAGCACCCTGTCAGCATAGGTGTTTGCACACATATTGCCCACGGTCACCCTGACCTTCTGATGGTAATAACTGTCATGAAACATGAAAAATTTTTGCTAAGTATAATGTCAAACAATGAATATATCAGGTGTATCTGACCTGTGTAATAATCAGAGTTCTTAGACAGAAACATCCCAACAAAGTCCATTCCTACCTCATTAGGAATTACAGTAAAAAGGGATACTGCATCCATGGCAACTGATATAACATCATTCATACTGTTTCTGCAAGACCAATCAAACAGTTGCATCAAAAAGTGCTTTGTGTCACTAAGAACAGTATTTGTCTTATCAATAACAGGGAGTAAGTGCTTTTCAACATGGATCGACAAAGGTTCAGTCACCCACCCATGGCCTGAGACAATGGGTCTCATGGGTGGGTTACGCAAACACTCTTAGGAAGGCCATATAATATTGGAATAGTAGGAAATTCAGCCTTAAAGTAATCATGCAAATGTTTGCTTACTATACCTTCCATTAACAGTTCATGAATGCTAATAAATGAAGCAGGTAAGGAAGGCAGCCACAAAAAGTCCTCGGCTTGGACACAAACCAAACGTTTATTACGCAGAAAACAGACAACAATACATCCAAGGTTAAGCGCTTTCATCTGACTCCCGCAGACTTCTTCAGAACATAGGAGTACTGCTACACTTTCAATTTAAACACATTTTGGCGCCAAAAGCCACTTCAATCAAGGAATTAAAGGTGTAAGTACATACTAAATGGATAAATGGATAAAAAGTTCAAAATGCACCCTAAATCTCGAAAACAAGCTATTTCGACAAAACCTGTCCTGAACAAAATGAATTGCGACCTTGGGTGAATAAGTAATGTTAGCACAACAAAAGATATTTGTGTAACAAGAACATTGAATTAAAAAATATTGAATTAAAAAATATATATAATTAAAAATATCGTTAATATGTGAATGTGAGAGATGTAAAAAGTTTATATATATGTATAGATACCATGGTATTGCTAAGACATGATAAAATGATGGAATGTCTCCAGGAGACTGTTCTCAGAACTGTTATTTAGTAAAAACCTTTTCAAACACATAATAAAACATAATATACACCCATCAATGAATAAAAATGAAAATCTGAGTAAAGCAATGCATGAAACTATATTCAAGGGGTAAGGAATTGATTATGATATAAAAAATATATATATAGATATGAAAAGTAAATGTTGTATATGTGTGCAATATTAAAATATGTATATAGTATTAAAATAATACAAATGTTAGAAAGAATACATTATAATAAATATGTGTTGTAAAAAATATATATGTGTATATAAATATGTTGAAATTATGTATTAAAAATATTTTAAATATATTATATTTATGATTGTAAAATGTAAAAAATTTAAAAATGTTATGTATGATAACAGTGGGAAGAAATGTATGTGTATGGGCTGGGACACAGTACAGTGACCCTAAATTAACTGCAAGAACGGTTTAATACTGATGAAATCGTTGATACCAGGCAATCTGGTGACATCAGTGGTGATTTGCCATTTGCTCTCTTTCATGGCCAGTAATGCTTTTACATTCCCCCCAAATGCTGTAATGTTCACCTTATCGATAATAGCAAATTTAAAATGATGCGTGGCCCCATGTTTTGCTATATGCCTATATAGGGCATTCTTTGTGTCTTTCTTTTTAATAGCAAATAAATGCTCGTAAATACGTCGTCTCAATTGCCTCTCAGTCTTGCCTATATAAAATGCTGGACACACTTGGCAAGTAGCAAGATAGACTACAAAGTTAGTGTTGCAGTTGCCTGTCCTACAGTGTATGTATGTTTTGTTAAAATTGACCAAATTGACTCCTTCCTTATCGTTAATAGTATAGCATTGATTACATGTACCACATTTTCTTGTGCCAGTTGATCGCCCTTTTTTATCACTTCTATTAGATTCCAAAATCCTTTTTAAATTATATCCTGTTTTGTATACGAATTTAGGAAAAGGCCCCAAAGTCAAGACCAGATCATCATTCATGGTAAATAAATTCCAGTGCTGACTCATTATATTTTCGATGTGTTGGACTGTGGGGGAATACATTAAAACACAAACCCTATTGTTAAATCCCTCCTTTAGTTTGTTGCCCAGTGGTGAAACTCCAGGTGTGGAGATGCCCAATAAAGGTAGATATTTTTTACCCCATTCTTTACTAACATATAGGACAACATCGTTAATAAGGGTAATCGGGTATCCTCTCATACTGAACATGGACCTAATGAGTTCAAGTTCGTTGTTCAAAACTTCTCTTGTCGATGACATACGGGCAGCTCGTATACGCTGTCCTTTGACAACATTTTTAAAAACATGTTTGGGATGGTTACTACTAAATTCCAAATAATCATTGGAAAATGTAGGCTTCCTGTAGATACAGGAGATGAATCTGTCGCTACCATGGCTAACGTAAGTGTCCAGATAGGCTATGCCCTTTTTGTTGAGATTATATGTAAACTTTAAAAAAATCAGTGGTATTATTAATATAATCGAAAAAAGGCTGAATCAAATCTTCTGGACCCTTCCATAGCACGAAAAGATCATCCAAAAACCTTGAATAATAGACAATGTGTTGAAAAAATTCGCTTTTAAATAGGTATAGGTTTTCCCATTCCAGCATGACAAGATTTGCAAAAATGGGTGCGCATGCTGCTCCCATTGCGACACCCCTTGTCTGTCTAAAATATTCATTTTCAAAATGTATAAAGTTATAGTCCAATACTAGGCCCATCATGTCAACAATGAGGCTAATCCTGTCCCATTCCATGTTGGAAAATTTTCTAAGACTGTTGCAAAAATACTCCAGACCAATTTCTTTTGGTATGCATGAGAATAAATTGATTACATCAATAGTCATATAGATGAGATTCTCATTCCATAGTTGTGGTGTTAAATTCCTCAGAAACATCCATGAATCTTTAATGAGATGGGGAATATTATTGTAAATGTGCTTCACCCATTTGTCAATAGCTACGCCCAGGGGAAATGTTTTGGACCTACTACCCGAAATAATGGGTCTAAACGGGGGGTGTTCCATATTTCTGTGTACTTTGGGTATACCAATAATTGTAGCTAAAGTCGGGAATTCAACTTTCAAGAACTGATACACCTCATCTGTAATTCTGTGATCAATAACATATTCTTCCACAGCTAAATCAATTCTCCTGTGGCCAATATTAACTTCGTTAAGAGAAATGGCCTCATAATTCCCTGATTGGTATAATATATTGTAGATTTCCTTAATGTAGTCCATTTTATTGTATAAAACAATACCTCCCCCTTTGTCAGGTTTCATAACCCTCACTTCATTATTGTTTACTAGTGAGTGTAAACAATTTCGTTCTCCTTCGGTTAAATTATCCTTTTTGTTTGACATAGCAGACTTGTCAGTCTTTAGTACTTTAAAAAGACTATATATGTCCTGACAAACCAGTTTCTCATAACTAGCTACTACTGCGTGGTTGCAGGGTATATATGTGCTTCTTTTCTTTAGTACGACCTGTTCTCCCCCGTAGTGTGCACCATCATCATTGACAAATGCTTTGTTATTAAGTTCATTATTAAGTTCATAATTTCCTACATGGTTAATACCTTTATTGTTTTTAAATTGTAAGGCTAAATTCAGTCTCCGACAATATAATTTAAATTCAGTTATGATGTCGACTAAATTGAATCTCACAGTCGGTGTATATTTCATTCCTTTAGAAAATAAACTGTAAAAGTCATCTGATATGTCAACATTTGAGTAATTAAAAACTTTGAACCCATTATATGAGCTCATAACCTGATTCTTTTCCTCCTGTATTGGTACATGAAAATTTACAACGGGTGCTAGATTACACGCCATGTGTGCTGTATCGGGGCAAAGACTTGCAGTAACATTATTAGATCCAGTATTTCTTATCTCCTTTTCATATGGTTTGGAGTGTATGCGTTTTTCTGGGGGGGGGAAATCTTCCACCCCGAAAATTTACATTTCTGTCCGTGTGTCTATCATCATACCTTTGATGTCTGTCACTCCCGCCATCCCTATAGTTTTTGGGCCATATATATGCTCTGTTGTTACTATATAGGTCTACGTCACGGACTATTTTCCTACTTTTTCTTTGAAATATAGTGGTGGCTTTCTGCTGTGCCATGGTAAACTGTTTGTTATACAAATCATTCCATTTAAAAAATAATTCATTAGTGATGAGTTCATGGTTTAAATCATCAACCTCGTGTATTAAATTTGAGAGTTTCTCATCATTTTTCTTAATCAACATTTTCATGTAACAATAACCAAAACTATCAAACATGTGGTTAAATTCACTCATCCCTTCATGATCCAAGTCAACCCCCATAGGCATCTTAAAAAATCTAATCCCCTTAGGAACTACTTTTAAAGACAAACATTTTGTGAAATATGCATTCTCTATTTTAATATTCTTAATAGATAATAACTTCTTACCAAATAAAAAGATCCTGTCCTTAAAGGTAGTATTCTCATCACAATACACATTATCTTTCACAGCATGTTTACCATTTGTATTACCCCCATCAAAATCCTGTTTTGTAAAGTCGTAATCATCCTTCATAAAACATTCTAATAAGTCATTAGTTTCACCACCATTCAGTTTACTCTTTACATTAGTTTTACTATAAGTATTTGCATATTGCCTTTTGCACTTAGACACATTCACATTCCTAAATATATCAGGGCTTGAAATGTCAATAATATGTTCAGAAGTAAGTTCAGTACCTCTAGCAATGTCCAGTTGTGTTTTGGTAACACCTGAGTATGTTCTCTGAGGTAAGGGGCGTTTGGGACGGGCCCCAAGCCGTTCCGCCTCCTTATGTGCGTGAAAAAAACTAAAATCAAAAGTAAAATCAGTATCCCTACTATTGTTTAAATTAAAATCCTTACTTTTTCTCAAAACTCTGTCCACATTCATACTTTTAGTACCATCTACGCTTGTTACTTGTCCATTGGGGATCTCAAAATGAGAACTCATCTCGATCGGCGGTGCAGTCCCTGTAGGAGAACCAGGGAATGGTTCCCCAGCTAAAGATACGCCAGCTAAAGAGGATTCCTGCTGCTGGTTCCTTGTGGTTGGCGCCTTGACCTTCCCAATGACTGTGAAAACTCGCCCGACCATCTCCACTAACCGAGACATCTCGGTTTTTAACATAGTAATCTCCTCCTGGATTTTTCTGATCTCCGATCTGTCCCATGAAGCCTGAGGATCCTCGACAGTGCCTTCCATTCCAAACAATGCTGAATAACACTGAAAACCACAGCACGGCAACAACGTAAATAAATGAAGCAGGTAAGGAAGGCATCCACAAAAAGTCCTCGGCTTTGACACAAACCAAACGTTTATTACGCAGAAAACAGACAACAATACATCCAAGGTTAAGCGCTTTCATCTGACTCCTGCAGACTTCTTCAGAACATAGGAGTACTGCTACACCTTCAATTTAAACATATTTTGGCGTCAAAAGCCACTTCAATCAAGGAATTAAAGGTGTAAGTACATACTAAATGGATAAATGGATAAAAAGTTAATAATAAAAAAATAAAAAATGATGAGAAACTCTCAAATTTAATACACGAGGTTGATGATTTAAACCATGAACTCATCACTAATGAATTATTTTTTAAATGGAATGATTTGTATAACAAACAGTTTACCATGGCACAGCAGAAAGCCACCACTATATTTCAAAGAAAAAGTAGGAAAATAGTCCGTGACGTGGACCTATATAGTAACAACAGAGCATATATATGGCCCAAAAACTATAGGGATGGCGGGAATGACAGACATCAAAGGTATGATGATAGACACACGGACAGAAATGTAAATTTACGGGGTGGAAGATTCCCCCCCCCCAGAAAAACGCATACACTCCAAACCATATGAAAAGGAGATAAGAAATACTGGATCTAATAATGTTACTGCAAGTCTTTGCCCCGATACAGCACACATGGCGTGTAATCTAGCACCCGTTGTAAATTTTCATGTACCAATACAGGAGGAAAAGAATCAGGTTATGAGCTCATATAATGGGTTCAAAGTTTTTAATTGCTCAAATGTTGACATATCAGATGACTTTTATAGTTTATTTTCTAAAGGAATGAAATATACACCGACTGTGAGATTCAATTTAGTCGACATCATAACTGAATTTAAATTATATTGTCGGAGACTGAATTTAGCCTTACAATTTAAAAACAATAAAGGTATTAACCATGTAGGAAATTATGAACTTAATAATGAACTTAATAACAAAGCATTTGTCAATGATGATGGTGCACACTACGGGGGAGAACAGGTCGTACTAAAGAAAAGAAGCACATATATACCCTGCAACCACGCAGTAGTAGCTAGTTACGAGAAACTGGTTTGTCAGGACATATATAGTCTTTTTAAAGTACTAAAGACTGACAAGTCTGCTATGTCAAACAAAAAGGATAATTTAACCGAAGGAGAACAAAATTGTTTACACTCACTAGTAAACAATAATGAAGTGAGGGTTATGAAACCTGACAAAGGGGGAGGTATTGTTTTATACAATAAAATGGACTACATTAACGAAATCTACAATATATTATACCAATCAGGGAATTATGAGGCCATTTCTCTTAACAAAGTTAATATTGGCCACAGGAGAATTGATTTAGCTGTGGAAGAATATGTTATTGATCACAGAATTACAGATGAGGTGTATCAGTTCTTGAAAGTTGAATTCCCGACTTTAGCTACAATTATTGGTATACCCAAAGTACACAAAAATATGGAACACCCCCCCGTTTAGACCCATTATTTCGGGTAGTAGGTCCAAAACATTTCCCCTGGGCGTAGCTATTGACAAATGGGTGAAGCACATTTACAATAATATTCCCCATCTCATTAAAGATTCATGGATGTTTCTGAGGAATTTAACACCACAACTATGGAATGAGAATCTCATCTATATGACTATTGATGTAATCGATTTATTCTCAATCATACCAAAAGAAATTGGTCTGGAGTATTTTTGCAACAGTCTTAGAAAATTTTCCAACATGGAATGGGACAGGATTAGCCTCATTGTTGACATGATGGGCCTAGTATTGGACTATAACTTTATACATTTTGAAAATGAATATTTTAGACAGACAAGGGGTGTCGCAATGGGAGCAGCATGCGCACCCATTTTTGCAAATCTTGTCATGCTGGAATGAGAAAACCTATACCTATTTAAAAGCGAATTTTTTCAACACATTGTCTATTATTCAAGGTTTTTGGATGATCTTTTCATGCTATGGAAGGGTCCAGAAGATTTGATTCAGCCTTTTTTCGATTATATTAATATTACCACTGATTTTTTAAAGTTTACATATAATCTCAACAAAAAGGGCATAGCCTATCTGGACACTTACGTTAGCCATGGTAGCGACGGATTCATCTCCTGTATCTACAGGAAGCCTACATTTTCCAATGATTATTTGGAATTTAGTAGTAACCATCCCAAACATGTTTTTAAAAATGTTGTCAAAGGACAGTGTATACGAGCCGCCCGTATGTCATCGACAAGAGAAGTTTTGAACAACGAACTTGAACTCATTAGGTCCATGTTCAGTATGAGAGGATACCCGATTACCCTTATTAACGATGTTGTCCTATATGTTAGTAAAGAATGGGGTAAAAAATATCTACCTTTATTGGGCATCTCCACACCTGGAGTTTCACCATTGGACAACAAACTAAAGGAGGGATTTAACAATAGGGTTTGTGTTTTAATGTATTCCCCCACAGTCCAACACATCGAAAATATAATGAGTCAGCACTGGAATTTATTTACCATGAATGATGATCTGGTCTTGACTTTGGGGCCTTATCCTAAATTCGTATACAAAACAGGATATAATTTAAAAAGGATTTTGGAATCTAATAGAAGTGATAAAAAAGGGCGATCAACTGGCACAAGAAAATGTGGTACATGTAATCAATGCTATACTATTAACGATAAGGAAGGAGTCAATTTGGTCAATTTTAACAAAACATACATACACTGTAGGACAGGCAACTGCAACACTAACTTTGTAGTCTATCTTGCTACTTGCCAAGTGTGTCCAGCATTTTATATAGGCAAGACTGAGAGGCAATTGAGACGACGTATTTACGAGCATTTATTTGCTATTAAAAAGAAAGACACAAAGAATGCCCTATATAGGCATATAGCAAAACATGGGGCCACGCATCATTTTAAATTTGTTATTATCGATAAGGTGAACATTACAGCATTTGGGGGGAATGTAAAAGCATTACTGGCCATGAAAGAGAGCAAATGGCAAATCACCACTGATGCCACCAGATTGCCTGGTATCAACGATTTCATCAGTATTAAACCGTTCTTGCAGTTAATTTTGGGTCACTGTACTGTGTCCCAGCCCATACACATACATTTCTTCCCACTGTTATCATACATAACATTTTTAAATTTTTTACATTTTACAATCATAAATATAATATATTTAAAATATTTTTAATACATAATTTCAACATATTTATATACACATATGTATTCTTTCTAACATTTGTATTATTTTAATACTATATACATATTTTAATATTACACACATATACAACATTTACTTTTCATATCTATTATATATATTTTTTATATCATAATCAATTCCTTACCCCTTGAATATAGTTTCATGCATTGCTTTACTCAGATTTTTCATTTTTTTCATTTTTATTCATTGATGGGTGTATATTATGTTTTATTGTGTGTTTGACAAGGTTTTTACTAAATAACAGTTCTGAGAACAGTCTCCTGGAGACATTCCATCATTTTATCATATCTTAGCAATACCATGGTATCTATACATATATATAAACTTTTTACATCTCTCACATTCACATATTAACGATATTTTTAATTATATATATTTTTTAATTCAATATTTTTTAATTCAATGTTCTTGTTGCACAAATATCTTTTGTTGTGCTAACATTACTTATTCACCCAAGGTCGCAATTCATTTTGTTCAGGACAGGTTTTGTCGAAATAGCTTGTTTTCGAGATTTAGGGTGCATTTTGAACTTTTTATCCATTTATCCATTTAGTATGTACTTACACCTTTAATTCCTTGATTGAAGTGGCTTTTGGCGCCAAAATGTGTTTAAATTGAAAGTGTAGCAGTACTCCTATGTTCTGAAGAAGTCTGCGGGAGTCAGATGAAAGCGCTTAACCTTGGATGTATTGTTGTCTGTTTTCTGCGTAATAAACGTTTGGTTTGTGTCCGAGCCGAGGACTTTTTGTGGCTGCCTTCCTTACCTGCTTCATTTATTTACGTTGTTGCCGTGCTGTGGTTTTCAGTTCATGAATGCTATTATGTACATTCTGAATAACCTTAACAATGTCACTTTTATGGCATTCAGCATAAGTATCAGCACCATTTAGCATTAAATACACAGTTTCAAGATATTTGGTAGTATCCATAAGCATGATGGTACCACCTTTATCTGCAGGGCGCACATAAACATGCTCATTTGAAATCAACTCAAAAAGTGCTTTAAACTGAATGTCAGTAAGGTTATAAAACATCCTACGATGTTTCTGTCTCATGAACTCATAAACGTCATGTTCACATAGCTTTAAGAATGCCTCAGTCAAAGGAAAGTTGATGAGAACTAACTGGCTAGGCTTCCTAAAGTGAGTATGCTCATAAGCATTATTACCATAAACAATCCTAAGCAAGATCTTACGAACAAACAGTCTTAAGTCAGTGAGGACCCCATGTAAGGATGAGACTCAGCACCTACTCAGCACAGATCCTCGTGGTGGCCAGCAGAGTAATCCAAGCTTCAGAGAGCTAAAAAAGCGACTTTACCTGATTTAAGTATAATTTTTGTGGCTTTCCACTTCTATTTATCTAGCAACTGTATTTCGCCTGCTTGCTGATACATTGTTACTGTTTTTCTGCATTTATTCTGTTTTTGCACTTGTTTCTCAATTTTTACTTTTAAAATCTGTAACTGTTGCAAATTGTTTGTGTAGGCTGTGATAGCCGATTTATAGCATTTATAAGTGTTTACTGTATCTGTTTCTGCTTGTTTTCTGAAAAAAAAAAAAAACAAAAAAAATCTCTTGTTTTCCCGCCTTACTAAGCTAGAATAGTCCAGTTTCAGAGCTTGCTGATCCCTGGGCTTTGTTTGCAGTTCCTGTTACTGAATCTTTACCTAATTTGGAACAGAGGAAGTTCCCTTGCTTACCAGTGGGAGTGGGAAGCATTGAGCTGCCTGTTGGTCCAGTTTGTGAGGTTTCAGCCAGCAACTTGTAGTTTATTGGTCGTTTTGGGCCAGTTCCTAGCTTCTTTCAGCCCCCTGATATAAAAAACGCTAAACGCGCGTTTTTTGGCTTGTACCTACTCAGCACAGATCCTCGTGGTGGCCAGCAGAGTAATCCAAGCTTCAGAGAGCTAAAAAAGCGACTTTACCTGATTTAAGTATAATTTTGTGGCTTTCCACTTCTATTTATCTAGCAACTGTATTTCGCCTGCTTGCTGATACATTGTTACTGTTTTTCTGCATTTATTCTGTTTTTGCACTTGTTTCTCAATTTGTTACTTTTAAAATCTGTAACTGTTGCAAATTGTTTGTGTAGGCTGTGATAGCCGATTTATAGCATTTATAAGTGTTTACTGTATCTGTTTCTACTTGTTTTCTGAACAAAAAAAAAACAAAAAAAATATCTCTTGTTTTCCCGCCTTACTAAGCTAGAATAGTCCAGTTTCAGAGCTTGCTGATCCCTGGGCTTTGTTTGCAGTTCTTGTTACTGAATCTTTACCTAATTTGGAACAGAGGAAGTTCCCTTGCTTACCAGTGGGAGTGGGAAGCATTGAGTTGCCTGTTGGTCCAGTTTGTGAGGTTTCAGCCAGCAACTTGTAGTTTATTGGTCGTTTTGGGCCAGTTCCTAGCTTATTTCAGCCCCCTGATATAAAAAATGCTAAATGCGCGTTTTTTGGCTTGTACCTACTCAGCACAGATCCTCGTGGTGGCCAGCAGAGTAATCCAAGCTTCAGAGAGCTAAAAAAACGACTTTACCTGATTTAAGTATAATTTTTGTGGCTTTCCACTTCTATTTATCTAGCAACTGTATTTCGCCTGCTTGTTGATACATTGTTACTGTTTTTCTGCATTTTTTCTGTTTTTGCACTTGTTTCTCAATTTGTTACTTTTAAAATCTGTAACTGTTGCAAATTGTTTGTGTAGGCTGTGATAGCCGATTTATAGCATTTATAAGTGTTTACTGTATCTGTTTCTACTTGTTTTCTGAAAAAAAAAAAAAAAAAAAAATATCTCTTGTTTTCCGCCTTACTAAGCTAGAATAGTCCAGTTTCAGAGCTTGCTGATCCCTGGGCTTTGTTTGCAGTTCCTGTTACTGAATCTTTACCTAATTTGGAACAGAGGAAGTTCCCTTGCTTACCAGTGGGAGTGGGAAGCATTGAGCTGCCTGTTGGTCCAGTTTGTGAGGTTTCAGCCAGCAACTTGTAGTTTATTGGTCGTTTTGGGCCAGTTCCTAGCTTCTTTCAGCCCCCTGATATAAAAAACGCTAAACGCGCGTTTTTTGGCTTGTACCTACTCAGCACAGATCCTCGTGGTGGCCAGCAGAGTAATCCAAGCTTCAGAGAGCTAAAAAAGCGACTTTACCTGATTTAAGTATAATTTTTGTGGCTTTCCACTTCTATTTATCTAGCAACTGTATTTCGCCTGCTTGCTGATACATTGTTACTGTTTTTCTGCATTTATTCTGTTTTTGCACTTGTTTCTCAATTTGTTACTTTTATAATCTGTAACTGTTGCAAATTGTTTGTGTAGGCTGTGATAGCCGATTTATAGCATTTATAAGTGTTTACTGTATCTGTTTCTGCTTGTTTTCTGAAAAAAAAAAAAAAATATCTCTTGTTTTCCCGCCTTACTAAGCTAGAATAGTCCAGTTTCAGAGCTTGCTGATCCCTGGGCTTTGTTTGCAGTTCCTGTTACTGAATCTTTACCTAATTTGGAACAGAGGACGTTCCCTTGCTTACCAGTGGGAGTGGGAAGCATTGAGCTGCCTGTTGGTCCAGTTTGTGAGGTTTCAGCCAGCAACTTGTAGTTTATTGGTCGTTTTGGGCCAGTTCCTAGCTTCTTTCAGCCCCCTGATATAAAAAACGCTAAACGCGCGTTTTTTTGGCTTGTACCTACTCAGCACAGATCCTCGTGGTGGCCAGCAGAGTAATCCAAGCTTCAGAGAGCTAAAAAGCGACTTTACCTGATTTAAGTATAATTTTTGTGGCTTTCCACTTCTATTTATCTAGCAACTGTATTTCGCCTGCTTGCTGATACATTGTTACTGTTTTTCTGCATTTATTCTGTTTTTGCACTTGTTTCTCAATTTGTTACTTTTAAAATCTGTAACTGTTACAAATTGTTTGTGTAGGCTGTGATAGCCGATTTATAGCATTTATAAGTGTTTACTGTATCTGTTTCTACTTGTTTTCTGAAAAAAAAAAAAAAAAATATCTCTTGTTTTCCCGCCTTACTAAGCTAGAATAGTCCAGTTTCAGAGCTTGCTGATCCCTGGGCTTTGTTTGCAGTTCCTGTTACTGAATCTTTACCTAATTTGGAACAGAGGAAGTTCCCTTGCTTACCAGTGGGAGTGGGAAGCATTGAGCTGCCTGTTGGTCCAGTTTTGTGAGGTTTCAGCCAGCAACTTGTAGTTTATTGGTCGTTTTGGGCCAGTTCCTAGCTTCTTTCAGCCCCCTGATATAAAAAAACGCTAAACGCGCGTTTTTTGGCTTGTACCTACTCAGCACAGATCCTCGTGGTGGCCAGCAGAGTAATCCAAGCTTCAGAGAGCTAAAAAAGCGACTTTACCTGATTTAAGTATAATTTTTGTGGCTTTCCACTTCTATTTATCTAGCAACTGTATTTCGCCTGCTTGCTGATACATTGTTACTGTTTTTCTGCATTTATTCTGTTTTTGCACTTGTTTCTCAATTTGTTACTTTTAAAATCTGTAACTGTTACAAATTGTTTGTGTAGGCTGTGATAGCCGATTTATAGCATTTATAAGTGTTTACTGTATCTGTTTCTACTTGTTTTCTGAAAAAAAAAAAAAAAAAAAAATATCTCTTGTTTTCCCGCCTTACTAAGCTAGAATAGTCCAGTTTCAGAGCTTGCTGATCCCTGGGCTTTGTTTGCAGTTCCTGTTACTGAATCTTTACCTAATTTGGAACAGAGGAAGTTCCCTTGCTTACCAGTGGGAGTGGGAAGCATTGAGCTGCCTGTTGGTCCAGTTTGTGAGGTTTCAGCCAGCAATTTGTAGTTTATTGGTCGTTTTGGGCCAGTTCCTAGCTTCTTTCAGCCCCCTGATATAAAAAACGGTAAACGCGTTTGCACGGTTTAGCGTGATTTAGCGATTTAGCTGAGCTGCTACCAAGTTACACTAGGGCAGCACCGGTTAAGCAGATTTAAACTATTTGGGCTACCTAAATTCCACTCTTCAAATTTTCCCTTAAAGTTACCTTCCTCGAACTATACTACTGATCTAATCAGCGTATACTATAACTAAAAAGATCATCTCTACTTGACTCCAAGTAGACTATTCTCTATCTGTTAAGCCTAGCACTTGCTCCTACAGTACTTATTACCTTGATACGGTGCTCTTGTCATAGATAGTACCCCAAAAGGCAAACCCCATTTCTCGGTCATCCACGTCCCCCAGAATCTTCTTTAAAGTTTTTTTTTGTCTATTCCTTCTAGCATGTCGAGGGATCAGTTGCTAGTGTCCTCTCCTGCTCAGCTGGTGAACCTGGGAATATTGAGGCAATGTTACAATTGCCTCATGTACACAGACAACCCTCTCCTCCTCCCACAAAACACAAATACATGCGAGAGATGCAACTATACAGCCAAACTGGAGGCTGAGCTCTCTCAACATAGGACTGGCAAGACCAGTCAGGAGGAGAAGGTTACCACACACACTATAGACCCAGTCTCACATAGTACCATCACAACCTCAAATCATACACATAAACACACAAAGACATACTGAGGCTCTGATCAAAAATCTACCAAAACAGCAGAGGCCACCAAAGCAGACACCCAAACAACCACCACCTCAGAACACATCACCTGCAACACATAGACCTCACAGTCAGAGTGTCAAACAGTCACAGCCCTTAAGGCCAAACAAAATGCCAGACACACTAGTCATTGGTGACTCCATAGTCAGACACACTGACGTCCCGCTCACCAGACTGAGTAAGGAGAAGGTCACAGTAAGCTGCCTGTCGGGCGCTAGAATCCGCCACATAACGCAAGCACTCAGGTCTCTCAACAGCAGGTACAAATACGACTCAGTCATTGTCCACGCTGGTGTAAACAACCTGAGACGTACCTCCTTGGACTACATGAAAAGAGACATCGAGGAGCTCTCTGATTATGTAGCCCAGGCAGGTATGACTCTGACCTTGAGCAGTATCCTACCTTCACCAAGAATGATGCCACAATACAGAGATAAGATGATCAGCTTTAACAATTGGCTTAAACACTGGTGTCATTCAAAGGGGATCCAGTGTCTGTCTGCCTGGGATGACATGCTGGACAAGCCACGCTGCTTCGCAAGGGACGGCTTGCACCTGTCACCCTGGGATTCGGATATTGGCAAAGGCTCTTGCCACCCCATAGTGCCTTTTTAGGCAAGGCTCAAATTCTAAACCTACCACCCTAGAACAGAAAAAGGAAATAAACTAAGGGTAATGCTGCTCAATGCCAGAAGTCTGAATCTCAAAATGCACGCACTCGAGGCCCTTCTCAGTATGGAGAACATCGATGTCTGTGCTGTGACAGAAACCTGGTTCAAGGCTCCTGAGAGCACCCCAGCACTATCAGGTTTTACCTCATATCATGCGTTCCGCCCCAAAATCCGGACAATACCAAGAAAGGAGGGGTGTATCCATATTCATCAAGGACTCCCACACCTCAAGACTGGTTGCAACGCACGATGCATCGGAGACCATCCAGGTGCAATTAACCATAGGCAAGACTGCTCTGCAAATTGTAGCATGTTACAGGCCACCCTCACAAACTCAGGAACCTCACATGGCCTTCCTGAAAACACTAGAGGGGATAAATGTATTACCAAACACCATCATACTAGGTGACTTCAACTACCCTAATATAGACTGGGAACACTACTCAAGCCCAAACACCCTAGCCCAAAAGTTCCTGGAATTCATAAACTCAAATGCCATGGAACAACTAGTTACCATCCCCACAAGAGGAGATAACATACTTGACCTCATCATCACGAACATGGGAGCACAATGTTCAACACCGGAAGTATACCCCTCACTGGTGAGATCAGATCACAAACTAATCTCGCTGGAGGTCCTCATCCCACCCCCACCTGAAATAAAAAAGACCACAGTAAAGAACTTCTCGAAAGCCGACTTCACACTTCTAAAGACTAGTGTGGTCTCCTTTAAGGCCCCCGAGCCATGGAAAACAGTACACATGCTGCTGAATCACTTACAAATGCCTTCTACCAGCACCTGCAGGACTGCATGGATAAGGCAATCCCAAGCAAAACAAAGACTCTCTGTACCAAAGGCAAGCGTCCAGTCTGGTGGACCCCAGCCATAAACAAACTCTACAACAAAAGGAGGAAGCTACTACAAGATAGAGCAAAATCCTTAAAAGGTAAGACACCCTTGATCACTATAAGTAAAAAACTAAGAGCTCTCATAAAATCATCCAAAGCAAATTTTGAGAGAAAAATAGCTAAAGACTCAAAAGACAATCATAAGGCCTTCTTTAGCTATGATAGAAACTGGGAGGAAACTCCCAGACATGCTCAGAACTAGTTCAAAATGATGTGAAGATTACTGATCCTACGGACATTGCCAACATACTAGCTGACAGGTTCAGTGCAAACTTCTCCCCCCCCTCCCCCCCAAAAGGAGAGATATCTATACCAAATGATTGCAGCCCCCCAAACATCTCCAACGCCCAAGTGAGAACTGCTCTCTCCAAAGCAAAAAACACAGCATCCATGGGACCTGATGGTGTCCCCGGCTGTGTGCTCCACGAACTCAATGAGGAATTAAACCCACAGCTAGGACAGCTGTTTAATCAGAGCCTTACCTCTGGATCGCACTCCAGGGAGTGGCGCACTGCAACTGTGGTCCCACTTCACAAAGGCGGTGCCTCCACCGACCCTGGAAATTACCGCCCATTAGCTTGACAAGCCTTATCTGCAAAGCCATGGAGAGGATCATAATGGACCTCATAAATAAAGACATAGGGAATTTGCAGACTTTGGATCCAACCCAGTTTGGCTTTGTCAAAGGCAGATCATGCCTTTTAAACTTGGTTGACTTTTTCGAAACAGTCACCAAAGCCATTGATGAGGGAAAGGCAGTCCATACAGCCTACCTCGATCTGGCGAAGGCCTTCGATACAATACCCCACTCGGGTATCATTGAAAAACTCATCAGCTTAAATATTAACCCATACATCACAAGATGGGTTGCAAACTGGCTGAGTGACAGAACCCACAGGGTCAGAGTTGCTGGCGCCATGTCAGACTCAAAGCCTGTCACAAGTGGTGTCCCACAGGGCTCAGTCCTAGGCCCACTCTTGTTTGGCATCTACTTCTCCGAAGTACAAGCAAACACAGGAGGGTTATGGCTGACAAAGTTTGCAAATGACTGCAAACTGGGCGCCATAGTAGAAAACACATCTGACACAGATATCCTTCAGAAGGGTCTCACAGAAACGGATAACTGGTGCCAGAGCCATGGCCTAAAGTTAAATGCCAAAAAATGCATAGTCATACCCTTCGGGAAAAACAAGGTTACCCCTAGCTACCAAATAGGTGGCAATCCACTGAGCACAGAAGAAGTTATCAGGGACCTGGGGACCCAGGTTGATAGTAGTCTGTCATTCGACACCCATGTAGCTAAAGTAGTTAGGAAGACCTTCTACATTGCCCACCTTATCATGAAGGGATTCTCATCTAGATCAAGGGAGGTCATTGTCTCCCTCTACTCATCACTCATCAGACCAATGATTGAGTACAATGCCCCATTCGAATGTATCTGACCCGACACTTGCAGCAGCTGGAGAGGCCACAAAAGTTCCTCACCAAAAGGATAAAGGGTCTCAAAAATCTGTCCTATGCTGCCCGACTGAAAGAACTCCAGCTCTATTCAGTCGCTACCGCTTGCTCAGAGGTGACCTTTGCCTAACATACAAGGCCATGTCAAACCCAGATTTGATGAATATGCTTCACCTCAAAAATCTAGATCCATCAGAGCCACAAGGGTGGGAGACTTAAACCTCGACACGGCTATTAATAGGACGTGCTGGAGGGATAGATTCATCACCCAAAGACTCCCTATGCTGTGGAACAAAATCCCGGTATATGTGAGGCAGAGCACCTCGCTGGCCTTGTTCAAGAGAAATCTTGACCAATGGATGGGAGATCGCAGATATACCCCAGGGATTACCTCAGTGTCACTGCTCGACAGAGGCACAGCAAAATAATGGGTATAGTTCCCCATACTAAAGGGGTGGTGTAAGCCACAAAACTATGGCTAGGCTTGTAATTGCCCTTGGGCAGATAGCCTAGTATGAACCTATGAACCTATGAACCTATGACTCTACCAGGAATAAAAGAAAGACCCTTGTTGAGTACCTCATATTGTTCATTACTCAGAGTCAAGGAAGACATATTAACCACTAGGCTCATGGAAACTTGTTCTTTACAGCTGGCCCTAGTTCCAGTTACCCTGACACTTGTGGTCTCTTTTGACAAAATCTGTTCCGACATTGTGAGCACCCTCGCCCCTCTTGTCTGTTTATTTTCACCATTTCAGGTAGCTGTAGCTGTAAAAAAGAGGTGGCAGCAGACTGTGTTTTTAAGCTAGAAGAACCAGATTCTCAGTATTGCAATATGTCCCGGGTATCATAACTCAAGACTTTCCTGGATGCTGCAGTCTCACTTGCTCCAATGGAAATGGTCTGACTTGGTAGATTATTATCTGAGTACGATGCAGAACCAGTCGCACTATCAGACCTGGAGGCAGGAGCAGTTTCATTCCTATTAAAGGGTTCATTGTCAGGCTCTATACCATCCACTTGTAACACTTCATCATCGCTGTTGGTCAAATAAGCAGAATTAGAGTCCTTACTGTTCAAAACACCTCCTGATGAATGTGAAGCAGGTGTCAAACGTTTATCCATTTTCGGCCATAAAAAATACGGTCATCCCGAAAATCTGACATATCCCGGGCCAGTTTCTTCCTTTTGACATCTTGTAGGCATTTCTCATATGAACCAATATCAACAAATAGGTCATCAGCCTTATGCTTGCAGGATGCTGAGACATAAAAATCATTAATTCTATCAATTTCTTTCCTAATATCACAAAGAATGGAAGACTCAATCAGTTGAAAGAATCTCAGCAGAAGCTTAATATAATTAAAGCTAAGTTCAAGGTTTAGTGTCTGTCATTCTCTCAGCAGTGAAGGATTATGTGTTGCCATATGTTGGCATCCTTAACACCTTCAGGCCCCTTGGAACAACTTTGTGGTGTAAGCATGGCACTAAATGCAGTCTCTGCCACTACAGCCGTTTGCATTTAAACAAATTATACTCTAAACCTCTGAAAATGTCCTTAAACTCCTGTGACTCACCACTAGAGTGCTCCAGTTCCAAAACATCTCCAACATTAGAGAAAAGTAACGGATTGCCATTAACCTTTAACACTCGTCCTAGACAGTCAGCGATAGCCACATCCACAGATACACTGGAGTTGTAATCAATCTCAGTTATCCCTCCTTCAGCCATATCCCACTCAACAGGAAGATGAAGAAACCAGGGAATAGAATCAAACCGAGCAGGTAAACATTGGTTCAATAACCAGTATTTACAGTATATATATATATATATATATATATATATATATATATATATATATATATATATATATATATATATATATATATATATATATATACAGTGCTGTGTTAGCTGGTTCAATAACCAGTATATATATATACATATATATATATATATATATATATATATATATATATACACACACACACACACACACACGCACACACAGCTCTGTGTTAGATGCAGTGGCGGCTGGTGACTTCAAATCAAAGGGGGGCTGCAGGAGACAGCTGAATGGGTGGGGTCAATGGGAAGGGGTGTGGCCAACCAGAAAGGGGAAGAGCTATGCTCAAAACCACAAAAACTAACTAAATACACTGCCCTGGGTGCCAAATCGTCATTATGAGAGTCCAATCAAGACAAAATGAAGTGTAGAAGAATAAAAAATATTTCAATGCATTGGCTGCATAACAGCTTACTTAATATCTAGACGGAAACAAAAAGGTTGTGAGGCATGAAAAAATAAATTACTTTTTAAATACATTAATGGAATGCCAGTCAAAATCAAGTATAAGAAAAACAAGCAGCACTCAACTCAAACCACTTCTTGCACTGCAGTTCTAATTATAATTTATATTCAGCTTTATTAAAGTACCAAGTAACATGCTGAAGGTAGAAATCTCTGATGCCCCCACTTGTAAAAATGTTTCTTATCCAAAAAAAGACCTGCTGCCTGACAACTATCTACTTGTTTCATTGGGAAAACATGGTCAAAGTAAAACATGAAAAGCAAACAAGAAATAAGCTCAAGATACATTGCTTAAAAGGATTACT
Source organism: Protopterus annectens (assembly GCF_019279795.1). Classification (NCBI taxonomy): domain Eukaryota; kingdom Metazoa; phylum Chordata; order Ceratodontiformes; family Protopteridae; genus Protopterus; species Protopterus annectens. The sequence goes on along the minus strand of NC_056748.1, from coordinate 335,175,243 downwards.
GTACAGGTTATGGACCACATGACTGGCATTCTGTTTAGTTTATGGGTAAAGCCTGCAGAGATGACTGGAAGTCTCCAAGTGTAGTGAGCTTCTTAAAATAATGTAATCCTGTCCTTTATTACAAATACTGTCATATGCATTTCAATACCCAAGGTTTATACATTATCTAGTTAAGTATTCTCTACATTTCAACAACAGAAAGGCTTTTAATGTTGGCAGTTCTTTAACAGTATGCTTATTAAAGCTTACTTGCATCTTACGATCTCAGCCAAGCTTACCTGATGGTCATTAAAGTATTGCTACTTAAACATAGAGCAACAGGCACTTTGAGTAATAAGCATACATCAGCAGTACAAAAAATATGACAGAAACCAGACCATTCTGCAAAAATCAAGGACAGATGAAAAGCCACTCTAGTACTTGTGCCTACCTTGGATGGGGGGGGGATACTCTGCACATTTACACTGCATAGCTACTCCTTGCCTTGCTTGGACACATCCAGAGTCACTACATGGGGGAGTGGGGTGCAACAAGTATGTCACAATTTGAAATGTCTCTGGCTGACTGTGATGGCCCTGACACATTTGTCATACCTCTCAACCTCAGAGCAAGAAATCTGGACAAAGCCATGCAAAGAAGTGGGACAAAGGCCCAAAAATAAGGACAATTTTTAAATATTGCTCTTATAAACCTAGAAAGATAATAGAATAGGTCTTGCATTAGTATGAATTTTTTGAATGGTATGAAATCTCAAACTCAAATGACTGTCATTATTTTCTAACTTCAGTCTTTAATGATTTGTCACTAATTTGCCAAAAAAACACAATTTTATGAAAAATGGACCAAAAATGTAATGCAAAAATACAAAATAACCACACAATACAGCTGGGAACCTGTCAAAGAAGGGACACTTTAATATTAGTACTGCTAACTTGCGCAGCTGACAAAATGAAAGAATCTACATGCATTTCTGAAATAAAAGTAATCTTTAACTCTGATTATTACAGTTAATTCTTAATTGTAAACCCTCCATGTTTTTTTCCAAAATTGCTATTTTGCGAAGGGATTATTAGGGGGAAGAGCAACATTTTGAGCCAAAATCAGGGACAGTTGAGAGGTTTGGCTATGCCTAATTCTATAAAGCAATTTATTTGCATGTACCTCTCAACCTGAAAATGCAATAAATCTGGACAAGGCCAAATATATTGGGGGAAAATATAAACAGTACTAAAAATTGCTCTTGTATAAAGTAAGACAGTTGATAGAACAACAGGTCTTACTTTAGCATACATTTTTCTGAAGGTTATGAAGTCTGAAACTCAGTGTGTCATTATTTAGTGACTTAATTCCTAAACGATTTGCCAGAAAACCACAAATGTTATGAGGAACAAACCAAAAATAAGAAGCAAAAATATATTCATTCTTTGAAAATCTGGACAGTTGGGAGGTATAGTTCAGCTGGGGCTGTCTTTAAGTTTGCTGCCCTTCCCCCTCACAAAATCATGGTCAAATGGAGCCTCGCCCTGCAGCCATTCCAATGATCCATTACTTGGCTATTTCACTCCATTTACCATAAACACTAATGGGCATACTGATTTACTTCTATGATGATTTGGACTTCATTTGAAAGTTTTATTTTGCATTTTACAGCACAAACACTAAGACATCTGCTAAACAAACTTAGCATTAAAACTTCTCTGCCTTTGAAACTCATATTCATTGAAACAGCATTGAATCCCACATTCAAAGAAAATACATTTTACCAGTGGCAGATAAAGATTAATTCTGGGCTGTTTTCAAATCATAGGCCCCTTGCATATGAAACATACATGTGCTCTTTGATACACCTTCCTATTATTTTGAACATTTTTCCAGTAAACTATGAAACAAAACGCATGCACCAATAATGACAAAACTGCCCAATTCAGAAAATCTTTCCAGTAAACAATGAAACAAAATGCATGCACTCATAATGACAAAACTGCCCAGGTCAGAACAGTTCCATCATAAAAGTCTACTCAAGCTTCTAAAGTCCACCATTATCAGTAAATATGCACAATTCTACAGTCCACCATTATCAGTAAATATGCACAATTCTACAGTCCACCATTATCAGTAAATATGCACAATTCTATAGTCCACCATTATCAGTAAATATGCACAATCTCTGAAGAAGTAAAAAAGCCATCTAAATAATTCCACATTAAATAAATCTGTAACTAATGAAGAGGTTGCTGCTAGCAAACACCTTTATATTTCATGGTTTCATCGAAAAATAAAGTGTCTGATGCCCCTGAGGAATAAATTGCCTATATTACATTAAAAATGATAAGCTAGTAATATTGCAATAGGAAATGGATGGCAAACTGATAACAGGCTCATAGTATCTTAACTTTTTCAGTATGGCAGCATTCACCCTTTGTGGGAGTAGAACCAACAACCTTCTGCATCAAAAGCAAGTACACAACCTGTTGTGCTATTAACAATGCAAGCTGACTTAGCATAAGCAGCACTAAACTTCTCTTCCCCTGAAGCTCTCAGCTCCTTGTAAAATCTACTCAATACTCAACTGCATCTCAACTTCGCAGCACAAGAAATCTCGAAAAAGCCAAATTTACTGGGGGGTGGTCAAAAGCCCAAAACCCAGGGACACATTAAACATTGCTTGTATAATCTTGGAAAGTTTCTAGAATAAAATGCTGTGTTACCACCATACATTTTACTGCCAAGGTCCCTGTGCAAAAGAGTCAGAGCAACATACCACTATGTCAAATCAGCTGCTTTGTGAAAGAAAAATGCTGTGTTACCACCATACATTTTACTGCCAAGGTCCCTGTGCAAAACAGTCAGAGCAACATACCACTACGCCAAATCAGCTTCTTTGTGAAAGAGCGTAAGACTGAAACTTAAATGGCTATCATTTAATGAATTCAGTTCTCACCGTAGCTGTCAACCTTGAACCTCTTAGCACAAAACACCTGGACAAACCCAGTAATGAGGGAATACAGCCCTCAAACATATTCAGTGAATTCAGTTCTTGCCATAGCTGTCAACCTTAGCACAAAAAACCTGGACAAAGCCAATAATGGGGTAATACAGTCCCAAAAATAAGGACAAATTTCAAATATTCATCTTATAAACTTAGGTTGTGTTACTATGTATTTTCTGAAGAATATGAAGTCTGAAATTCAAATGCCTGTCAATTTTACTTCTGACAGAACAAAAACAATTTTCGGCAGAGGCCCAGGGAGAAATACTGCAGACACATGTCTTTGTAAAATGGCAGGACACCAGAGCAAATCCACACAAACACAGGGATAAGATGCAGACTCCACACAGAAGGCACTCCAGCCAAGAATCAAACCAGAAAACCTATAGCTGTGAGGCAACAATGCTACCACTGCACCATCAAATATGTAAGGAATTAAACATTCAGAAACCAGAAGTCTGAATTTCAAATGCCTGTCAGTTTTATTTAACATTTGTTAATCAGGACAGTCTGACTTGGAACAAAACAACAATTTTCAGCAGAGGCCCAGGAAGAAATAATGCAGACATGTCTTTGTAACATGGGAGGACACAAAAGCAAACCCACACAAATACAGGGAGAAGATGCAGACCCCACAAAGAAGGCACCCCAGCCAAGAATCAAACCTGAGAACCTGCAGCTGTGAGGCAACAATGCTACCACTGCACCATCAAATATCAAGCATTGTAACATTTAGAAACCACAGATATTATGAGGAACAGATCAGATCAAATATGAGGCAAAAATCTGCAATTTTTTTACAAATGGTGGTGGGTAGGGAATTCAGGTCTTTAACACCTGCATACAAGGTACAGGGTTCAAGCCTGCGGTATTCCCTACCACCAACATGAGTCTAGCCACCAGTATATAGCAACTTGGGCATAAACACACACACACACACACACACACACACACACACACACACACACACACACACACACACACACACACTTCCTTACCTATAGTAGATCTCGTAGCTGCTCCAAATCCCCGTCCACACATATAACCAAACCATGCCATAACATATATCCATAGCTGCCCATCCACATTGTGAGATCTTCCTGTCCAAATCCCATCGCGAGATCTTCCTGTCCACATAGCTCCAAATCCCATCGCGAGATCTTCCAGACTGCTGACGTTGCAGTCCGGCTCCGATGAGTTTCCCAGCGAGTTTCCAGGACAGTCTATTGCAGTTACAACTGCATAGACTTCTGGGATCATGCTCTCTTTCCCAGTCAACAGTCTGCGCATGCTCCAGACTGTCTCAGCAGCAGTCCGGACTAGTGAGCATGCACGAAAGTCCGTGAATTTTGATTTTTTTTTTTTTATCTTTTATTTTCTTTTTTATCTTTTATTTTCTTAGCTGGGGGGGGCTGCAGTCCGGCGGTCCAATAGCATGGGCCACCCCTGGTTAGTTAGATGGTTCAATAACCAGTGTATATATATATATATATATATATATATATATATATATATATATATATGGGTCTAGGACTATTCACTGAAAACACATTTCACTGAATGTCAAATGACTGTGCACAAATCACTGAAAGCTCAATTTACTGAAAACACAATTCACTGAAAGTTATATATGGCCTTTTCCCCACTGTAGTGCGACCCTGGAGTTAGTATATATACTAAGCCCCCCACATAGTTTGGATATATATTATGTTCAGAAAAGAGTAATTTATTGGAATTGCAAGTATCCATGTATATAGTTCAAAATATTTAAAATAGGGGGGCTATGCCCCTCACACACACCCTTACTATATATACTAACTCCAGGGTTGCACTACAGTGGGGAAAAGGCCATATATAACTTTCAGTGAAATGTGTTTCAGTGAATTGTGTTTTCAGTGAATTAAGCTTTCGGTGAATTGTGCACAGTCAAATGTGTTTCAGTGAATAGTCCTAGACCCATATATATATATATATATATATATATAGATAGTGCTGTGCTAGTTGGTTCTTTTGTTTTACTTGCTGCTTTTGAATTTGTTATTGAACCAACTTTTACCTGCTCAGTTTGATTCTGTTTCCTGGTTTCTTCGTCTTCCTGCTGCGTGGGACATGTCTGACAAACATATTGATGATAACAAAGTTTATAGATGCAGAACAGAATGTGAGTATTAAGTCTCATGAGAAAAAAAGGATAGGATGAAGAAAGGAGAAAGTGCTACAAGATTTAAACTGAGGATCTATAAAGATGAAGGTTACTTTGGAATGTAACTTGCACTATCATTAATCTTATGAAAAAGCTTGGTGGAGTTCAGAGCTGTAGCTAGATCATTTGATGCCCTATGCAATCCCCAAACTGGTGCCTTCTCAACCAGATTTTAGGAGCAAACAAACAAAAAAAAATCTATGTAATAGCTCTTTTCAGGGTAGTTTTCAGAAACGGTGACAAGAAGCCTACCACCACCTTCCTGGAGATCATAGTACAAACATTTACACTGCAAGAAAATGTAAGCAACTGCAATCTCAGTCAGGACTGCCTAAATGTTCACCGTGATACTGCTTGCATGTGCAAGGGCTGAGTCCTCAGTCCCACTCACCTAACAACAGTGATTACACCACTGACCTGCAGTGGCTGGCTGGAATGTCTATAGTGCTGATTTTACCTCCTCATAGCTTGTGCCTAGGGCAGCTGCCCCTACATTCTGCTCTAGCTACAGCTTTGACAGAAATGACTAATATGTTAGTTGGACTCCAAGCAGTCCTAATACCTGAAACATTTGCAAGAGTAGAGTTTTTTAAACAGACTTTTAACTTTGCTCTGAAAGCAGAGGACTGGGTTTCATTCCTGATGTTCTGTGGCAGCTGACTCCTATTAGCACAATTATTATTTTTGTTATAAGGAGTTTACCTTTGCTTGGTGCAGTCCTGCTCCCTTTGCAGGATAGTGAATTCCTATCAGATTAATATCTTATAATCTCTGATATTTAATGAGCTTTGCCTAGAAATTTCTGTTGCAGTCATTTTGAAATGATTGCTAAATAAAATAGATGTACATTGATGGCCGGGTGGAATCTAACAATGATTTTGGAATCAAATGTTCTAACTATTCTTGCTGCAAACATTTTTAATAAGTACATAGTAACCACAGACCATTAGCATTATTTCTGTGACTGGACCTTGGAGAAATCCTTTGGTCATGGTCAGAATCTTGGACAAAGCAGTACCTGCTGGCTAGTGATTGTACATAATTACTTATATGGATTTGCCTTTTTAAGTTGGGCTAACAAAGACCTTCTAACTTCAAAACAACTGAAAATAAGCTGATACAAATATAGTTTATTTATCAAATACATCAAAAACCACAACAAAGGCACTGTAGTTCCTTGGACCCTCAACCTTTCTAAGGAATATGAAGACTCAGTATTCACTGTGTAAATATCACATACATTTCACATATTATAAGTTGACGGAAAGTCCTTGAAGACATATTCATTGATATAATAATACCTACATAATAACATTACCTTCCATCTACACATCTATCCATCCATGGATCCATCCATTCACCCACCCATGCATCCATCCATCCATCCAAACATTTTCTAAACCAGTTGTGGTGGTAGCATGCTGAGCTGGGAAGAGCAGACTTTATTATTCTCACCAACAATTTCCGGATCATCTTGAGGAATGCTTAGGTGTTCTCAGCCTTGCAGAGCATTAGGATCTTTCAAGCATGTTCTGCTTCTGTCCTGGGACCTCCACCTAGTAGGCTGTAACTGGTACACCTCCCATGAAGGAAAAGTATCAGTACCACCAAAACTGGCTCCTCTCAATCCAGGGAATCAGTAGTTTGAGTCCAAAATCCAGGTCTATATTAAATGACTGAAGGATCACATTGTCAAACAGCATTTCATTGGAAATGCCATTCATCGAACTTCCCCATACCCCCAGCTGATTATATATACCAACTCCGAGATTCCACTACAGTGGGAAGAGGACAAATTTCCTGATCCCTACTGTAATGCGATCTGAGTCAAAACAGTTCAATGAATGGCATGTTCAATGAAATGCCATTTGATGATGTGATCTTTCAATGTAATAATAGAGACTCTCAAAAATCCTCCTGGATTGGTTATCTCCTCACTGTCTACTGGAAAATTATCACATTAACCTTATGAGCAATCCTCAGGTCCACCACTTGTGTCATTTCATCCTTTATGTTACTACATAAAGTTAATGGCCATAAGTGATGATGCAAACATAGCTTGACTCATTATATATTAGCTTTGTCCTATGACTCACCTCACATTTCTCCAGCACAATTTCTATAGTACGGCCTCAGTTGTACCCAACTACTATTCAGTCTCCTGATCCCATCAACCCTTACTTATGAACAAGATCAAAAGATACTTAAAATTCTTCCAGTTGACATATGTGCTCATCCCTTACCTGCAGCCAGCAATACACTATTTCCAGGAGGGAATAATAATATCCTATTGCAATTGAAAATTATGCCATTTAAAGATGCAGCATCATATCTTGATATAGTACCTATATCAATATGATGAAGTAGCTCAGATCTGCAACACAATGATGAAAAAAGGATAGAACCTACATTTTGCAATTACACCTGCACACAATATTTGGAGGGGCAAGTCCCTCCCCCGTGAAGATTCCCCACACTCCCATTACTTAAATATTCATTATTGTGCTACCACAGAGAAAGAGAAGAGACTACAACCATAGAAAGCCAATCACATCAAACACATTTGGATAGTATGATCTCAAATACCCTGAAATGGCCTGCTGTTGCAGTTTGATAAGCTTCAAAAGATAAATAAAACACACAATCACTACACTACAATTAAACTATTACTTAAATTAGAGTTTCACTTGTGAATCTTAAAGAAACTACTGCATTTGTAGAAAATGTCATTTTCTTTAGTTAATGCATGAAAATAGTTTGGCTAAATTTCTTACACATATGCTGCACGCCTGCATAATGTTTGTGTAACTCGGTGACACTCCACAGTACTACATGAATTAATTAAATATTTGAAAAGTGAGACAAGCAACACTTTCATGCAAGTAGCTGTTGCAATCAACACAGATGAGCATCACAGTAGCTATGCAAGTATGCAAGTAGACACATTCGGGTCTATATTATAAGATCGACGGTTGAAAACATCAGACACCATATGGTCGATCTCTTCAAACATCGAACTTATAAAAACAACAAAAAAAAAGAAAAAAGTACCCTAACAGGTTTAAGCAGGGGGGCAAGCCCCCCAGCACCCACCCACACCCCCACTACACTATAAAAGGGGAGGAAAGGGGTGTACAGGAAAGTAGGAAAAGGAGAAGACAAAGACAGCAAGTGGACAGACATGCAGAATGTCAATGTACAGGAATGTGCAAGATGGAGGGGAAAGGCAGGGTAATACTTTGTTTGAAGGGAATAGATTCACTTTTTTATTTACTAGCAAGCAACTGGAACCATAGGTCTGCACTTCCAAACTGTCTCTGTACCCAGCCAACCATTACTATTTAAACAACTTGCCACAGTTTGTGAGAGATGTTATATACAGTGTTATTGCAGATAATATTCTCATACAAAGACAGTACGAATAACAAAGATAAGAACACTGCACAGCACCACACTAAGCCAATGTCAAATACCTCAGGCCAAACAAATAGAGTTACATATGTTGAAGCTACCTAAACCACACATTTCTGAATCATACAGACTCAGTCCAAATGTCCATAAATGAACAACAACACATACCAATATCCTTGTCATAGATGATTCCATAGTGATGCACATCGATGTATCAATCACCAGGCTGTAAAATATGAGGATGGTGGCTTCAAGCACTCATGTCCCTGAGCCATAAATACACATATGACACACTCATTGTACACGTGGGTCTAAATGACTTGAGATGGACATTCCTGGACTACATGAAGTGAGACATAATGGACCTCTCAAAATACGTGTGCAAGGCAGGTACAAAGCTAGCTTTGAGCAGAATTCTAATATCACCAAGAATGGTGCCACAATGTGATCAAAAGATAATTTCAGCGGTTTATGTAGATGATCATTTCATTCTAAAAAGGTACAATATATATATATCACACTAGGATGAGATGGTAGAAAGTCCAAACTGTTTTGCCAGGGGTGGCCTGCACCTATCAAGTTCTTATATGTTGGCTAAAATCTTGTCCACAACCATTGTGTCTTTTTTAGGCAAAGTTAGTCCTCAGAAACTTCCAACATAACAAAACAGACACTGGATAATGCTAGGAGCCTTTATGAAAAACTCCACATCCAAATAGCATTACCAACCCAGAAAATTTAGTTATATGCATCATCACAAATACCTGGCTAAAAAAACAGTGAAAGTACTCCATCATTGGATGGCTTTAATGCCTAAAATGTATACAGACCCACCTCATTACAAGTAGGCACTAAAGGCAGAGTTGCCTCTATATTCTTAAAAAAATATATCACTCCAAACTCTTTAGACAAGACAGCAACATGGAACTCTTCCACATCCAACTTACCATAAGCAGGACCCTTTATCACATCATAGCTAACTGCAAAACCTCCTCTATTTCCCTGTCATCCCATAGCTCTTATCTAACCAGCATGGAACCACTATGTATTAAGTAAAACACCATTCTCCAAGAAAACTTCAATTATCCCATCTTCAGCTATGAGGTTTATATATCCTCAAAAATGTATGCCCAGAGATTTCTGGAATTCATAAATACAAACTCAGTGAATTAGTTAGTCCATACCTTAACCAGGGGAGATAAAATCCTGGATCTGGTCCTTACCAGTATGGATGACTCTGTTCCCCGCCTATTATCACCTCCTCCTTGGTAAAATCATATCACAAGTCAGTCACATTCACCTTAATATTGAATCCAGGAGCATCTTCATATATGTCAGTATTCAGAGACTATGCAAGGCTAATCTACTAAAAGTAAGAGATGAATTGACTAAATTCAAAAGTCCCTTCCTCCTCAAGAATCCCTCTGCTTATACAACATCCTTTACTGCCAAGTTCTATGCACATGTAAATAGCTATAATGATGCATGTCCCCCTTAGAAATAAATACAATCCAAAATTCAGAAACCCCAGTGGTAGAACCCTAATATAAACAGGCTCTATAATAAATCATCGCATGCAAAAATAAATCTAACTGTTAAGAAGCCATAAATGTTCTTGCTAAATTAAGGAAGGAACTCTGAATCCTGATCAAGTCAACTAAAGCCAGATATGAGGTAAAAGTAGCCAACAAAACCTTCTTTAACTATATTAGAAATCTCAGAAACAATGCCTAGCATTGCACAGAGTTAATAATAAATGACATCATATAATTACATCCACAGAACATAGACAATCTATTAGTGGACAAATTCAATTCTAACTTCATTCCACTTTCCCCTCCAATATTCTTAGATCAGATACCCACTTCTACCCCCCTTCCCCCAAATCTTCCAAGAACAAGTTCTCAAGACACTATCAAAGGTAAAGAAAACTATGCCTACAGGGCCAGATAACATACCAGACTGCCTACTGGCTAGCCTGAAACCTGAATTATCAGACAGCTACAGAGGCTATTCAACATTAGTACCAAACAGATGTCAGATGAATGGAGGACAGCAACAGCTGTTTCCTTGCACAAAGGTGGGGACTACAACAGACCCAGGTAATTACAGATCCATAAGCCTGAGTAGCCTCATCTATAAGGCTATGGAAAGGATCATTATTTAACTAATTAATAAGGATGTAGGTGACCTAAAGACTCTTGATTCAACCCAGTTCAGATCTGACAAGGACAGGTTCTGCCTTCTTAACCTGGTTGACCTCTTTGAAATAGTTACTGAGGCAATGGATGAGGGCAAATCAGTGCACACTGCCTATGTAGACATTGCAAAGGTGTTCAACAGGATGCCACACTCAAGCATTGTAGATAAACTCTTCCAGCTAAATGTTAACCACTATGTAAGCTGTTGGATAGCAAACTAGCTCACAAATAGAATATAGAAAGATGTAGGGATGGGTGGCTCTACCTCCTCCTAAAGGACTGTCATGAGTGGAGTGACCCAGGATTTCATCCTTGGACCACTCCTCTTTGACGTTTACTTCTCAAAGGTCAAAGCTAATGCTAAGGGATTGTGACTCACTAAATTTGCACGACTGCAAACTTGGTGTTGTCATGAACTTCCCAGAGGATACCATAATCCTACAAGAGGGCCTGTCCCAAACAAACAGCTGGTACCAAAACCATGGACTTAAAGTAGATGCCAAGATATGCATAATTGTATTGCCTTTTGTGTCATCTTGGTATCATACTGGCTGCTAAAAGGCAACCTCTGCCTCATGTACAGACCCTTAATAGACCTTGTTCTACCAGACCTATTACACATTCAGAAATCCAATTGTATCAGAAACACTCAAGAGTCGTCAAACTTTTGCACGATTAACAGAACATAATGAAGGGTAGGTAAGTATCACAGAGAATACCACTTTTAGGGAACTCATGAGAATACAGGGTTAGGTTCCTTAAGGTCCTCACTGATCACTAGCCTAATAACTATATATGCATCTAAATAGAGAGAAGGGATGGGGAGGAGGGTGCGTGATGATATGAAATAGAGCCATCTATGCCAGGGAGAATAGGGCTGTGCATGTGTAACATATGCCAACATAGCTAGCTGGAGGTTTTTAAAGAATTTTATGTCATTTGACTATCACACTGATTTGAGGATATCCCTTGTCACAAAGGTAGAGTTGAGACCCTACCTTACAAGGCTTAAGGGAGGTAGCTAAGGAGGCACCTGATTCTCAAGGAAAAGGGGAGTCTGTACACAGTAACAAAGGGTTACTGTATAGGTAGTGGACACCTGAGGGAGGGCTAGAGTGTCAGGTAATACAGCAGTTGGTACTGCCCAGAGCCTACCATCTGGCATTTCTAGCCATAGCACATGACATTCCCTTTGCAGTTCATATGGGCATAAAGCATACCAAAAGATATATTATGCAGAACTTTTATTGGCCTGTGGGATTGCAATGGATGTAACAGGGTCCTGGAGGACCTGTGAGCAGTGCCAAAAGGTAGGTAAGGCAGAAGACAAGGTCAAAGCTCCTTTGATGCCTTTGTCTGTGATTGAAGAGCCATTCCAGAGGGTATTTATGAATATTGTGGGGCATCTGCGTGCCCCAAGGTCCATAGGCAAGAAATATATCCTGGTGGTAGTAGATTATGTTATTAGATACCCTGAGGCAGTGGTTCTGTTCTCTATCGAGGCAGAGAAGGTGGCAAATTTTCAGCAAGGTAGGTTTCCAAGAGAAATACTGACTGACAGAGGTGCCAATTTTATGTCAGACCTGATGGCTTGTCTGCAGAAGTCCTGTGGGGTTAAGCAGCTAAAGATTACTCCCTACCAACCCCAGACTAATGGTCTTATGGAGTGTTTAAAATCTACACTAAGGACCATGCTATGAGCATTTGCAGACCAGTTTAAGAGAGAGTAGGACAAATATTTGCCATATCTTCTGTGCGCATACAGAGATGTATCCCAGGAATCCATAGGTTTTTCACTCTTTGAGTTGATGTATGGGCATAGGGTGAGGAGGCCCTTTAGATTTGATCTGTGATGAGTGGGATGGTGAGTGTAAATCCCACAAGGAGTCTGTTGTGGCATATGTCCTAAACCTCAAGACAAGGCTTAGGGTGCTCATGGGCTTGGCCCAAGAGAACCTGGCAGGAGCCCAACAGCAGGAGAAAGGTCTGGTATGACAAGAATGCTCGAGTCTGAGAGTATGCTGCGAGACAGCAGGTTATGCTGCTCATTCCTGTCAGACACAATATGCTGCAGGTAGCTTGGAAGGGACCCTCTGAAGTGGTAAGAGAGGTCAGGGATGTTAATTACATGGTAAACCTGCTAGGTCGGAGGCAGGGGCACAAAATGTACCATGCTAACATTATGAAACCTTACCATGAATGGGTGGCCCTGGTGCTGAGTGTGTGCAGTGGATGGCAGAAGGAGTCTGAGGGGGATCTGATGACTGGTATCTTCAGTGAGGCTTAGACTGATACCTCAGTGGAAGGAGTAGCAATGTCCCAGTGGTTATCCCCTTTCTAGACTTGAGGAATCCGAGCAGTATTGCAGGAGTTTGGGGGCATGTTCATTGGGAAACCTGGGTGCATCCACAGGTGCTGCACCATGTGGATACAGGGACCCAAAGGCCTGTCAAGGGGTCTACTTCACATTGTCGTAAGCTGACAATATCGAGTCTGATATTATCGGCATGACAATATCGAAAGTGAAGAACATCATGCAAGTAAACGGAAATCTCTGTAAGGGGAAATTTCCATTTATCTCAATGTAGTGCGGTCTCAGAGTTGGTATATTTAAGTAGGGGGGGTGCAGCCCCCCATGCCTACGCCATTTAGTTTTTTTTAAATTTTTTTTTTACGTTATTCAATGTTTTACTTAATCGATAAATAAAGTTCAACCTTTATTGATTTGATTAAGTAAACTTTCGATAATGTGATATGCCCCGGGATTCATGAAGCTTGTGCCAGGTGCAGGCGTAGCGTAGGTGGTATAACGCCAAATATGGCCGCCGAGCGATTCAGGTACGATCCAATTCCATGTGCACTACCGGCATAAGCCAGAACTGAGCAGCCCTCGTCTTAGGTATGCTAATCACCCCATGCGCAGTGCCGCACCATGCAAATGAAGATACATAGCGATTCATGAAGCGGTGCAGGCGTAGCGTAAGCCCACGGAAATGTAAACTAAAAAACACGGTTTACATTTTTCCAAACAGAACATCAGAGCTATGAAAGCGGACCAGACCCATGTATTACAAAGTTAACATATGCCAATGGCATAAGAAAAGATGCACAACACCTACAAAACAACATTTAATGTCATGTCCACAGTAACGCAAAGTAAAAACCGCAGGGCATGTGTGCGCAAACAGGAACACAAATAAAATATAAACAAATGTCATAAAATCGCAATGTAATGCAAATCAGGATTTCACCATAATACTCAATGGTATGCATAGTACACCACAACCAAGCTGCAAGGGTTGCTAAGGGTCTGTGACAGTGTTCGGCGCAGTAACTATGAATTAGTAGTCAATGCCATGCAAATGAGGCAGGTAATACTAAATCGCAAACATCCCGCCGGATTAAGGATGTACCATATGGTGCAGCGCTACAACACCGAGGAGTGGCTCAGAGGTATACATGACATCAGCAGTGGGGTGTGCCACCGTAGCTATAAGCACATTGGAGCAATGCAAATCTGGCCTGGCCGTTGCTAAGCAAAGCCGCAGGACAGGGGTGGGAAGGTAGGTATAGCATCGTTTAGCTGAGAGCACATATGGTGCCCAAAAGCGCATGTGTAGGGGGATGAAAATGTGCCTGAAATCCAGTAAGCGGATGCACGCGCTGCGTACTATAGCACAAACAGGAAGGTCAGGGGAAGAAAAGAAGGAAATGCCACAGTAGGTTAATTGAGTACAACTGAGCAATTAACACCTATTAACTCACAGTGGGCAATCAACGGCAGCTGACAAGTCTGCTCACAGAAACCTGCAAAACAGGATAGAGGAGGTGTCGGATTGCAAAGAAAGGAGAACTGTCATAGCAGAGCAAAGCAAACCTACAGTAGACCGGCAGTAGAACACATTACGCAAGATAAGCCAGGTCTAGGAAAGTACAAATGAAAGCAGGCTGCTGGATGAATGCCAGAAAATGGTAGGTGAAACATGAAGAAATGTAAAGGGAAGGGCAAGAGGTAATCCACGGCAGACAAATGTAATTCAACACCAAAGGCACCACAATAGTAGTTCCTGTAGTAAAACACATAAGATACCCTGTAGCTACAATCGTACATACACACCCTATGACATCATCGGTGTTCCCAGCATAATAGTATAAAGTGTGAAAGCACCCTACACACACCTGTGTATTCTCAAACACTGCACCATAGATGTAAACACACAGGGAACTTTTAAAATGTACATGTTGGGAGCTGCCATAGCTGTGATTCATCACCATGTGTTAAAAACTGATGGTGCTGTGGAGGATGATGCTGACAACCACCGCAGGCCCCGGAGGAGGAGAAGAGTGTTCAGACCAAGGGTAACCTACCAGGGGCTACACGATCTGGAGATAGTAGAGCATTACAGGGTGGACAGGGACATCTTACAGCAAATAGTTGAGCTGTGCCGGCCATGCATGAGATCCAGAAACAACAGAGGGAAACCCATCCCAGTGGACACGAAGGTATGTGTAAGCTTGCGAATACTAGACACAGGTAACTTTCAAAGGCCAACTGGAGATATAATGGGGATCTCACAGGCATCAGCATCCAGGGTACTAGACCAGTTCCTGGATGCCATGTTACCACATACCAATGTGCATATATACTTCCCCCGAACTCAGGAGGAGTTGGCCAGCAATATGTGTCACTTCCACCATGTGGCACACTACCAAGAGGTACTGGGTGCAGTAGACTGCACGCACATACATATCAAGTCACCATCTGGCGAGCATGGTAGGCACTACATAAACCGCAAGGGATTCCACTCCATCAACTGCCAGGTCGTGTGCAATGCCCAGGGCATTATCATGGATGTGTGTGCTGGCAGCCCTGGAAGCTACCATGACTCCCATATCTGGCATGCCTCACAGCTGTATCAGGTATTTGTCAGGGGGGACATCCCACATGGCCACCTTGTGGGAGATGCTGGCTATGCACTGGAGCCGTGGATGATGACTCCCATCAGAAATGCACACACACCCATGCAAGAACGCCATAATGAGGCACAAGCACAAACCAGAATCATCATAGAGCGTGTGTTTGGGATGCTGAAATCACGGTTCAGTTGCTTGGACACATCTGGTGGAGCCTTGCAGTACTCTCCAGGCACGTGTGCCCACATCTTGATAGTATGTGCCATGCTACATAATATGATCCTGCGGAAACAGCTGCAGCAGGGACAAAATGGTGAAGGCCCTCATAGCCCACCGCAATTGCCAAGGCCATCACAGGCACAGAGGGATTCAGACCACGAACACCCTGTGCCAGCCCCAGTAGGCAGACGGAGGCATGCCCAATATGCCTATGCGTTGGCAAAGAGGGAATGTATAGCACATACTCTGACAGTGTAGGCCCCTACGGACTGACACTCCTCTCCACCTGCACACACAGTAAAATGGATGGCACACACACATGACCACCTGTAAATTGTAATGTATAGGTGGGCTACTGTGTGAATCCTACATAGGCAGCCCTCAACCACTGTACACACAACAGCTATTGGAACAAGGAATGTCAACATCTGAACAGTACATGCACCTATCAGCATATGTTGGTACTGTTAGTATAGGTTCCTAGGTACATCGGTAGGTACACCCCCGATTGTCAGAGGCCATACACCAATCGAGGCAAACAGTGTCTGCTGTCGCCACAACATCGGGTAACCAACTGTCGCTCAGTGGAGCAGAGGCAATCGCGGGATCACATGTGTGTAAGCACTGTTCTCCACACACTCTGCACGGATTCCCTGGTGCGTTAATGAGGGGCTCCACATAATGTAATCATGGATTTCGTGTCAAGGCATGGGGTGTACCCATGACAGGTATCTGTCACCCCAGCATTCTCCACCTACGGTCGTTTGAAGGTGTAGCACATTATCGTGTGTGGCTCACTGTGATATACATACCCAATGCTGGAGCACATCCATTAAACATCACATGGACATACCATTAATAAGACTCATCCATATGTAAACTAACTGAGTTACCCATGTGATTGCAGTATGGACTAACAGCCGTAGTATAGTCCACACCCAAAACACCATAACACGTGTACAAATCCCAGATGCCCAAGTGGTAAATGCAGTGACCATCATGCATGTTCCCGGTCTCACATCCTGCAAGGGATGTAACGTAATCCCGAAGGCACGAATAATGCATGTCGGATGCAGGTCATCAGATCATGTTTAGCACACGTTAGCGGGAATATGCATTGCCCAGTGCTGGTAAGCATCGTTTAAATATGACTATACGGATATGCGCGAAACAGAGTAAGCTTCTCTGAATATCGTGCAGATCACGGTCAATGTTGTCCAGAACAGGTGAAACCAGCATTATTCACCCCTGCTCAGAAGGGTAAAATGACCACTGCCAGGAGTAGAACACGCAATCATGTACACAATCACCTAACACTATGGTAGCCAAGATGTACCTACGGCAGGTGTGTAATGTGACAGGTTCAAACACAAACGTGCAGAGTCCAGGAAACAGTATACACCGACAAGTACACAATGAAAGGTGTATTCTGCCTGTCACTCTCTCTGTCAGATATATATAAATATATATATATATATATATATATATATATATATATATATATATATATATATATATAATACAGATAGAAAGGGTGATAGAGAGATATATGTTTATATATACGTACTCACCGATATCTGCAAATATATAGATAGGTCAACGACATGCACACAACCATGGAGTTACAAATAAATAGGATACCGCCAACTATGGAATGTGTCACATACAGACACGCGTAACCACGAGGCTGAAAGACTGAAAGAACACAGTACTGGAACACTAGAACCACGAGTAATATTATAGGTTCATAGGTTGGTACTAGGCTATCAGCCCTAGGGCCTATGCAAGCCTAGCCATAACAATTCCCTGGCTATTTCTTCCCACACTATTTACTTCCCTGGACCCCTGTCTAGCAGGGTGACTGACGTGATCCGTGGGGTGAATTTCCTTTCTCCCATCCAATCGTCAAGGTTCCTCTTGAAGAGGGCCAAAGAGGCACTCTGCTTGACATGTATGGGCAATCTATTCCAGAGTCTGGGGAGTCTCTGGGTCAGGACCCTATCCCTCCAGCATGTTTTGTTTATTGTGATGACAAGGTTTAGATCCCTGGAGCGTGTGGCTCTGAGGGATTGGGATCTCTTTAAGTGTAGCATGTCCAACAGCTCTGGGTTTGACATGGCCTTGTATGTTAAGCAGAGATCGCCTCTGAGTAGACGATATGTGACAGAGTATAGCTGGAATTTTTTAAGGCGGTCAGCGTAGGGCATCTGCTTTAGGCCTGTGATTCTTTTAGTGAGGTATTTCTGCGGCCTTTCCAGTTGTTGCAGATGTCTTGAGAGGTACATACCAAACGGGGCATTGTATTCTATAATGGGTCTAATGAGGGATGAGTACAGTGGGACAATGACCTCCTTTTTTCTGGATGAAAAGCCCTTAATGATGAGGTGTGCCACATAGAAGGATTTCCTGACTGTTGTGGCAATGTGGTTATCGAAGATGAGACCACTGTCCACCTGTGTCCCTAAGTCTCTTATCACACTTTCGGTGTTTACTGTACTGCCACCTATATGGTAATTCACGGGTACATGTTTTTTTCCCAAAGAGGATAACTATACATTTCTTGGCATTGAGCTTGAGCCCATGGCTCTGGCACCAAGCATCTGTTTCTGTAAGGCCCTTTTGTAGCGTATCCACATCATTTGGGGATTCAGTAATGGCTCCCAGTTTGCAGTCATCTGCAAACTTTGTTATCCAGAGTCCCTTAGTGTTGGCCTGTACTTCAGAGAAGTAGATGCCAAACAAGAGCGGTCCCAGGACTGAACCCTGAGGTACTCCACTTGTCACTTGTCTGGAGCTGGATTTGGAGTTGGCTACTTTTACAATGTGGGTTCTATCAGTAAGCCAGTTAGCAACCCATTGGGTGATGTAGGGATTAATGCCCAGCTTAGTAAGTTTATCTATGATTCCAGAGTGGGGGATGGTGTCAAAGGCCTTGGCATGGTCTAGATAGGCTGTGTGGACCACCTTTCCCTTGTCCATGGCTCTGGAGACTGATTTGAAGAAGTCAATCAGGTTCAGGAGACAAGATCGACCCTTCACGAACCCAAACATGGTGGGATCCAGTGTTTGAAGGTTGCCAATGTCTTTGTTTATAAGTTCCATGATAATACACTCCATGGCCTTGCAGATAAGGCTTGTCAGACTGATGGGATGGTAGTTTCCTGGATCCAAGGTGGATCCCCCCTTGTGGAGTGGGATAACTGTAGCTCTGCACCACTCAGTGAGCACGAAACCTGAGGTGAGGCTATGATTAAACATGACACTTAGGTGAGGTGCCAGTTCATATTGTAGTTCATGTAGTACACAGCCCAGGATGTCATCTGGTCCCATGGATGCTGTATTCTTAGCTTTGGAGAGTGCGTTTTTTACCTGTGTGCAGTTATTACCGGAATTTGGCAATGTTCCGGTATTGAGATGGGCCATTTAGGGGGTGAGAGGGGGGTGAAGTTGGCACTGAATCGATCTGCCAGGATATTGGCAATATCCTTGGGATCAGTATATTTAATGCCATTCTGTTTTAGCTCAGAGCAGATCTGAGCATTGCCATTTAGATTCTTGACATAGTTATAGAATGCCTTGTGGTTGTCTTTGGAATCTTTGGGAATTTTATTTTCGTAACTAGCTTTGGAGGATTTTATGAGGGATCTCAGTTTCTTACTGAGCCTGGTAAGGAAATTTTTTGCATCCTGGGATATTCCTCTTTTCTGCAACAGTTTCTTCCTTTTGTTGTAAAGTTTGTTTATGGCAGGGGACCACCAGATTGGCTTCCTTTTTTTGGATGAGAGCATCTTGGTTCAATTTGGGATGGCATGATTCATGCATGAGCGGATGTGCTCATACAGTGCCTTAGTGTAGGATTCAGCAGTTGAACTTTCAGTTCCCGTCTGCATGGGTGTCATGAAGTTTATCACTTCTGACTTGAGTAGCATGAAGTTGGCTTTGGAGAAGTTTTTTATGGAGGTTTCCTTACTGGGGGGTGGGGATGGGATGTGGATGTTAAGGGTGATTAGCTTATGGTCAGACCTGACTAAAGAGGGGGTGACCATAGGTGTGGAGCATTGATTTCCCATGTTGGTAATGACCAGGTCTAGGATATTGGAGCCCCTGGTGGGACTATGGATTAGTTGATCCAGGGCATTGGAATTTATGAATTCCAAGAACCATTGGGCAAAGGTGTTGGTACATGAGTAGTTTTCCCAGTTAATGGCAGGGTAGTTAAAATCACCCAGTATTAGGGTGTTTGGTTCTATCTTAATATTTTCCAGTATGTTTAGAAAGGTGTAGTGAGAATCTTGGGGTATGGTGGGGGATCTGCAGCAAGCTACAATTTGGATTGCAGTCTTACCTAGTGTTAGTTGCACCTGGAGAATTTCAGACGCATTGTGTTGGGCAAGTAGCCTGGTGGTGTGAATATCCTTGGATATGAAGGGACATTTAGTTACTGCTGCCGGTGTTGCGGTCCACGTAGGTACTGTGTTCAACTGTGTTTGTGATTGTCGTAGTCTGTGTATGTGTGTGTTGAGGGTGCCGTGTGCATGTCCATGTGACTGTAATGTGTGTGTGTGTGTCTGCATTGTGTGTCTGTTAGTGCCAATTCGGAGGTAGATCATTACGGTAGGTGTGGTTATAGCTAGCCGTAGGCATACGGTTACCACCTGTCCCACATTAGGCAGTTGCGTCCTGACATAAAACATTAAAAAGGGCAAATGTCCGAGATTGTAGGACATTATTATGTCCCATATATTATGTAATAGTTGCATTAAATAGTTATGCCTGTATGTAAGAAACGTAAATGTTACATGCAATATGATAAGTAGCCAAAGTCCTACAACATTGAGTATGTATTGAGGATAAAAGTATGTGCTATTCTGTGTACTGACCGTGGGTATGTGTCAGCCTGTAAACACGGATGTGTGTCCCGCAAGTGTCCCACAATGGCCATTTGAAAAGGTGGCAACCCATGCCAAAGAGGTTCAGTTACCAACACAACTGCAATGAGTGCAAATATCTGGGACAGAAATACACGGGACAGCTGTCATTTAGTAACATTCCTTTACATATCACTGTATTTCCGGAGGTATGGAAGTATCAACCTCACCTGCATACTATATAGAAACAAATTAACAATGGCACAATGTATATGCCCGTAACAAAAGTCTACTAACTGATAGGTCTTTAATTAGGGAAGAAGCCCACACACATATATGGAATATGTAGAAATGCAAGCCCCACAGACCTGTATATGCTACGTACACCCACCTACATCCCCCACACACAAAACTATAGCAATACAGACTGTAATTACAGCACAAACATCCAGTTACTCAATTACATCTGCAGAAACGTTAACATACCTTGTGAGAGACACATTTTTAAAGGCGCCATGTGAAATCATAGCCGTTGTATAATGGAACAGATGGCGATGTTACAGGTTTTGTTTGCAATAGTCCCTTATCAGATGGTTGGGATGAAAGGTACACTCACATGTAGAACCACATACTCTAGCCATCACACACAATCCATGGGGGACATGAATCCAAAATATCTGTGTCTGTACACATAGCAGTTGCAATTACACACAACAAAACACAATACAGGCTGTCTCCCCGAAGGTAGGGCAAATGGGCAACGCCGACGTGGAGATTGCAATTATACCCCCCTGTTGCCACGTAATTGGTGAATGGAGCAGCTGCACAGCTGATGTGCAAGTAATACTTCACTCAGGAACACCAATTGGCGGCAGGAAACCACATGTTACAGGTATCGACGTATATAAGTATGACTTGCCAGACATTCAAACCGTATGCTCATACCATAGAACAGTTTAAACAGTGTAAGAGAGATAGTTACAGAGGTTCAGAATGATAACAAGGTATGTAGAACACTCAGTATGTCAGTGTATGTATAGCCTGTTTTGTTTTAATTAAAAGAGTCCGCAATGCATAAAGTGGGAAAAGGTATTATGTAGTGATGTCTTGCTGAGCATAGTAATGCTTGTAGAAATTGTGTGTCCTGCAGTGGGCCACAAGGTAAACATCACATACACCACAAGGGATGCTACATGAGGGCTTTAAACAGAACAATTCCATACCACCCGTCGTCAGTGGTAGGGTATGTCCAACAAGTACGTGCCATAGCAGGGGATAGTATATGCTGATATACTGTCACAGTAGGCATGTGTATGGGCATATAACGACAATGACATGCCTAATGTGGTCCCGCTGTGCAAGTATGCTTTGCATTATGGGATAATATGTAAAATATGTGTAATATACAGTATTGTAGGTAGATATGTCAGATATTCTACACAGCATAACAGGCATATCATGCATACCAAAGGTATCGTCTATTGGCATGTACAATATACAATAACAGGATACATATGGCTTGTAGTCATGGGACACTGTAACAGCATGATAGCTAATTGAAATGGAAGAGCTACTCAATTAACCATGCACAAAGGACATGTAATAGCTTCACAGGTTCATAGTGGGGTACTATGCAGTCTGGCAAGTCTATGTGTAAGCCCAACTACAGTTTTTACACCAGCGGCACCTCTCCAGGGTAGTGTCCTGTCTGTGAACAGCAGTGCCATGTGTTACCTGCACCTCTGCACAGTACAGCCACTGCAGTGATCCCTGGCGTACGTGTGTCTCCCATCCACCAAGTGAGGTATCACATGAACAGTGCTACTGAGTGTCCCTGCGTGATGTACATAGGAATCATGTTCCAAAGCATGGTGAGTATCTGGTTTGGGAATGTAACCCTCAAGCACATCCCACTCATTGTTGCGTGTGTGCACATATCCATGAGCATGTTGCTCACAGTGGCTTTTGCTTATGTCGCTTATCTGGAGTATCTCCATGAATATTGTTGTGGACATGGGCCCTGTATGTTCAGCAGAGGTCACCCCTGAGTATGTAGTATGCAAGTGTGTACAGTTGTGGTGTCCGTAGTTCTGCCGCATACGTCAATCTTCGGAGCTCAATAATCCTCATGGCGAGTTAATGTTGTGGTATATAAAGCCATAGCTGTTCTGTAAGGTACACCCTAAACGGGGTGTTGTACCCTTGAATGTGTGTATACATCAGGAGTTCAGAGGTACAATGGGTGCCTATGTTCCAGCTACAAACCCAGTACAGATAAGGGTGGCCACGTAGAAGGATATCCACGCCACAGTGGCAATACGGTTATCAAAGGAGTGGGTGCTACATACATGTGTACTACGATCACATTCAATGTGACATGTATGTAGGGGACTACCACCTATGTGATAGTCAGTGGGTGATTGGTGTAATGCAAAGGGGATGTTCATGCACCTTGTGTCATGCAGCTTGAGGCCATGATATTGATATCAGGTATCCGTCACAGTGACACCCTTATGGAGGGAGTCAGTATCAGCTGGTGGATCAGTCATGGAGCTTTGTATGCAGTTGTCTGGAAAGCTAGTCAGGGAAAGTCCCTCTGTGCTAGCCTGTACCTCAGGGAAGCATATACCGAACATGAGGGGCCCTATGACTGAGGACTGTGGTACGCCAAGTGTATCTGAAATACAGTAGGTACTATGGTATGCTACCCTCATTGTGTGGGTCCTGTCCGTGAGCCACATTGCATAACACCCTGAGACATAGGGGTCGATGTGCAGGTGGATATGTATGTTGTCAATACCAGAATGGAGAACGGTGCTGAAAGCCGCTGAGAGGACAATGTAGGCTGTGTGGACCCCTTACCATCATCAGCTACCCTGGTAACTGTATCAAAGGAGTCCACCAGGTGTAGGAGCCATGCTCTGGCCCTAACATGTCCAACCTGGGTGGCATCAAAGGACAGGATCCCACCAATGTCTCTGTGAATGACTTTCATGATGATGTGCCCCATAGCATTGCAGAACAGTCCAGTCAGGCGTATAGGGCAATAGTCCCTCTCGTTCATTGTGGCGCCACCTGTGTGGAGTGTGATAACTGTTGCTGTGTGCCATTCAGGGGCCACAATGTCTGATACAAGTGGGGAGAGATGTCATTCAGACGTTTGTGTAAATCACAGCCTGGGATGTTGGATGGTCACATGGAGTCAGTGTTCCAGGCCTTAGAGAATGCAGGTTAGTACTGTGTGGTTGTGACCGCAGGGACACCGCAATGTTCCTGCAGGGATTGTGGCCCTGTAGGGAGTGAGAGGGTGTAATGTTAGCATTGAACCCATCCGCCAGCATGTTGCCAACATCACTCAGTTCTGTAATGTTCCTGAGTAACTGTTGTATGTCAGAGCAGATGTGGGTATTGCCATTGACTACTGACATACCTCCATAATGCCTTGTGGTACACCCTGGAATGTGTCGCAGTAATGTTTACGTAGCTAGGTTCGGAGTATGTGATGAGGGATCCCGTAGTCCTACTGAGGCTGACCAGTGAGATACCCCACCCATGGGATTGTACTCCACTTTACAACATACTCCACCTTTTCTTGTAAATTATGTCCATGGAACTGGACCCCCAGAGTGGTGTCCGTTATCTGGTGGGTACAATCATGGCTCTGTTTGGAATAGCATGATCCATGCAGTCGTGTAAGTGCTAATGAAGTGCACTGGGGTATGTTTCAGCGATTGTATGTGCATTGTCCATCTGCACGGGTGTCATGACATTAACTACTGCTGTCATAAGATGTCTGTAGTAGGCGTTGTAGTACTCTTGTACTGTGTATGCCATGAAGGGTGTGGTGCCGGGATGTGGATAACAAGGGTGAGTAGCATATGCTCGGAATCCACCAACGAGGGGATAACCCCAGGTATGGAACACCAGTCACATGTTGGTAGTGTCCATGTCTAGGATATTGTTGGTCTTGGAGGTGGTGTCTATGGGTTGATTCAGCGGAGTGGAGGTTATGAATCCCGGACAGCGTTGGCCTAATGTGTCGGTACATGAGTGGCTATCCCTGTTAAGTGTGGGGTAGTGTCAGTCTCACATCAGTAGTATCTGTCTGAACCCTACTGTCCAGTACACCAAGAAATGAGGTCTGGTATCTGTGGGGTATGTTGTTGAATCCGTAGCATGTTACAATGTGTATAGCAGTTCTGGCCACAGTTAGTTGCACGTGGAACACCTCTGATGCATTGTGCTAAGTAACTAGCCAGGATGTGTGTACAACATAGTGGAATATGGAAACACCTCAGCTGTGGGTGTTCCGGTACGGGTTACATGACTGAAAGGTGTGGTCTGCGTATAACCTGTCATTGCAGGTGTGCTCTGCGGAGCCTAGAGGCAGGTCCCAGTCACTGCAGAGATATTGAAGTGGTCCATTATAAGAAGTGTCTTGCCTGCGTGCGTCAGAGATTAAGATGTCAAGCATTGAGTCACATGACCCCATGTTTTGCTTGCCTGTTCCCGTTCTGGTGGTGAAAGTTATTGGAAACTGTGCAAGACAGGCAGTATAGGAGCAGCAAGAGCCTTACATATTATCTGTACTCCCAGGGCTGACAGGTGCAGGTCATCTGTGCCAAAGCATCGTGTTTTGTTGACCATGTCAGTCAAAGCGAACAGATACTGGATGCCTGTGGAATGACAGCAGAAGCATATGCAACTGTTGAAGTGAAACAGTCAGTCGTTGTACAGTGTTATCAAGTCAGGATGAATGCATAATGCTCCCTAGGGCTTGGCCCATACCTTCAGGGCTACAAGACTGGTGAGCTATTGCATGTCCCTGCACGTGTAGTCTGTGAAATTGCATCTCAGGGCAGTCACACTAACATGGACAATGACAGTCAAATTGTACCTGGTGAGGTGTGGCATGGGTGCCTAGGTTATGTTGCAGAACCAGTTACCCGACAGCTAGATGAAAGCGACTATCGCCTTGTGTAGCCTGCTGAGTGGGACATCAGTGTGACTGCCTACAGAGTCACCTATGACTGGTGTGTTGTGTATGTTATAACGCCCTATTGGCTGTATGTGATGGGCACACATGAGTCTGTGGGCTATAAGTTATTGTTGTTGTGTTTGGTGATGGGGGCTGCCTTTGGTGCCTACACAGAGTATGGAGAGGTACTGCACAAGTTGTACTCGTATGTGTGGCCTGTGGTGGTGGAGATCTTGTGAGATTATGTGATGAGTGGGGTGTGTTGCAAATGTTACACGTCCCCAAAGACTGTCAGGTTCAATCAGGGTTGGTGACAGCATTACCCCCAGCATGGCTGCATATGTGCATCTCCTACAGGCTGTAGTGTCGTATGTTGGGAGGTGAGCATTGACTGTGTACATGAGACAATCGCTCTATTGCCACATGTACGCCATATTGATCATATAGACAGGCAATAGCACTGGTACGTGACAGTTGGACATGCCTGTATATTCAACCATGTCTCACAAGATATGTCAGTTACGTGTGTACAACAGCTGTTGTACTGTGAGCAAGCTGGAATTGTAAGGACAGACAGTGTACTTGTGAGGAATGGTTAGGAATGGGTGCTACATTAATTAGTAGCTCATGAAGTGCTCACAAGTTCTGAACAAGTGCTGAGCATGAAAATGCAATACAGATAGGGTGTTGGATAATATCAACCCACAAGTAGTGACGACAGTCATAATTGGAGGCACTGCACTATTACCCTGCTGAGTATGGTCTGCAAGTCCATGAACCATTATCAATGTAGATGTTAGCAGTACAGATGTAGATGACAGTACAGATGTTTGACAGCATGTACCTTTGTATGTCACAGGAGTGTTCTATCAGTGGCCTGTTGACAGAATCAACACTACAAAAGGTGTCAGAGTGACATGTGCATATCACACCAGTGTCAGCTACAGTAAAACAGGGTTAATGTGTTGTACTCCCCCTCATTGTAGCCCATACCACACAGACAAATGTGAGGCATCTGTGTATGTAAGGATGTGAATGGCCATGACCTATGAGCAATAGCTGTCTCAGTGTTGTGAACAACATACAGAATGGGCTTTGTGGGTGAGGTGTGTGACATATGTGCACATTCTGACAGATGATATCAACATTGTCACCACTAGGTGAATATCCCTGTACCCATTAACTACCACCTAGGCTGCAGTCAACATTATGGACACTGTGTAAGGGATGGTGCTGTGCAGTTCACCTCCCTGAGTTGGTGACGTCTTCAGGCCTCTTAGGTAGTCATACGAGGCACCCATGTCATGACAGGGTGCCATCCATGAGCATGGAGATCAGTGGACAGGCATACTCAGCACTCGGATGACCAATATTGGATCACATATCACCTTTAAGGGGTATTGGCCATGCCTTCACAATCCTCACCTCCACTATGCAGCATGATGGCTACCTTGCATAAAGACATGTGCTACACTATGATGTTGGACATGCTAGACGTACATATCCTGATCTGAAAGACAGATGTCATGGACAGCCACCATCCTAATACTAGGATCACCACATGCTGGACAGATCCCTGTGCCATACATGTGACATACTCCCACCATACCATGCAAAGCTGTCCATCAAAGCTGCACATGTCATCTCTGTCATACATGGTGTGATGACCTCATGGTAGATGTATTATCAACTGTCTGGATCAGTAATGTGGCACTGATGCACCTTGCGGTGGCAAAATGGCTGTCGGATACAGCTAGGAAACTTTGCCCGTACATGCTATAGTAGATAACCATCCCTGCGAATGACGTCCGACTAGCCATTGTCCCATGTCTATCACATGTGCAACACAGGCGATCCGTGGCAGGATGTTGAACCGCTGTACAGTGCCATGTAGATGTATATGGCAAAACACATGCATGTAAAAGTTTCCATGCGTATGTGTGCATTGTCACTGCTCAAGTCCATTAAGGCAGTGTATGTGTTGATATGTGATATATACACAGTGTCAAGGTCAACAGCATTGTTGTGGACACATCCAGGCATGTGCTGATAGGTAAGAACACCAGTGCAGGCAAACAGACATGCCCACGTCTAGACAGCATTCACATGGAGTATGAACAATGTAATAAGGTGACACACATATATGGTGATGATATCCAATGCATAACGGGTGTTACATGTGTGTGACACAAACATTTCAGTCATGTCAGTGTCATGATGACTTGCAAAGATAACTGTGCAGATGTACTAGATTTACTACAAATGTATGTGGAGCAGTATCTCTGTACATCTCTGTTATACTGTGACCTGTCACCATCATTATGTCTTACAGATAATGCCTTGTTCACGCCTGCCAGCGTACAGCCGCCAGGAGGTTGATGTCCTCATCCCGTACCTCCATGAGAACTATGAGGTGTTGTTCAGCCATGTGCCGCAGCATGCCCAGCAGCATGATGACCTGTGGCAGGATCTTCGCAGGAGGGGTAATGATGTGGGTGGCCATAACCGCACCTACCAGCAGGTGCGCAGACACTGCACGCACTTGATATGACATGCGAAACAGCGTGCCACTGCAATTGTCAGGGAACAAGGTGGAACAGGTGGTGGGCCACCAACCCAGCCCCCACTCACATGCACCAAGGAGCTACTGGCCAGTCTGGGGACACCCTCAGAACAGCATCCACAAATACTAGCTGCCATCGTGAAGGTGGGCGTCTCCCAACCAATGAGCCTGGACTTGCCTGGTAAGTCAGTACTGCACATATGACTATTATATCCCATTTAGTTGCATGTGTCACTGTACATTATGTAATGTAACATCATATGCAAGGTATGTTTACACACATGCTGCATACTACAGTATGATACCCTGTGTATGCACACATGTGCATACTATATGCTATTGTACAGGCGAATGTGTTAACATGCACATTGCATCCTGTGGCTGTCATACAGTCATGGATAATGTTCAAACTGCTGTGTCACCCCTATACAGGTACCTCTGGTGTGCTGCACAGACATCAGTCCATTGCAGGTGAGACTGTCATCAGTATCAGGCATGTTAAAGCATAGATCTATTCGCCATGTGGCCAGTTAACACTTGTACACTTGATGTTTGGTCCAGTCATGATATACAGGTTGCATCTCCCATCATTCACACTGGCTACCCATGTGCAATATATACAAATGAAATGATACACCGACATGAAACCACAGTATCTGTCATTGCTACATGTGTGGACAACTGTGCATACAATGGTGGAGGTGTTGTACAATGTAGGCATATGTACTATACATTGGAACAACACATGTGTGGTATGCAAACAGTACCACACAGTGAGCTGGGATATGGGCAGCCCACAGGAGTCACCATTGTGTTATATGCCCCTGCAATTGGTGCAAACATTGTGATGTGCCATCTGACATGTCCCAGACACGTAGTGTTCTGGCTGCAATATTGTCACACTATCCCATAACACATACCCCACATACCAAACATACAACCCATTGTCTGTATAGCCCTGTGGATGGTGACATATCTGACATCTATGGGTGTATGTCATATGGGACAACACAGACATGTGAGATAGACGGCCATCACAAACATTTGGCCAACACATGTTCACACATTGCCATGGGGGATGGCCAGAGACATGTAGCCACACAGTAGATGTTATGTGTATACACCCTGTTGCACATTGTCCACACATGGTCCAATTATAGCCTTAGTTGACTGATTATACAGTTGATGTGGTACACTGGACATCCTACAGTGGAGGTGTCACTACCATATAAGATGTGTTGAACATCACGACTGTGTCATAGCATGACAGTAGTCACCTGTACAGCTTCCACAGACATTGACACTACATCAGGCCACAGATACTGTACATTTCCCTTGCTGCTGTAGGACATCACCATTAGCTGTGCACCTTGTGTGTGTGGTACATCAATGTCATGTGGGGCATGATGAATTGACAAGTCTGCCATGTATGGACATGGTTGCTAGGCAGCTAAGACTCTGTAGTAGTTGTGCAGGGGTGTCATCTGTAGGTCTTCCAGTGACCTGTCACATGACACAGCATGGTTTGGTGTGTATACACCTCAGCATCGTGGGTCACAATCCACAGTTATGTCATGGGTATGCATGCAGTTATGGCTATGCAATGTGTGCATCTTATGCACTGTATAGCAATATAGATGCCTCATGATGCCATGCAATGGCACAGTGTCTGTACTTCACACTGTATAGCAATGCAGACGGCTCACACTACCCTTCCATGCTCATGCACATTTGCTAAACATGCATTCTATCTGTAGGGCATACAGACAACACTGCAATGTGATGCCCATTACAATGCTGTACATGTGTCAGGACACGTCAGCAGATTACATGTCAAGGTCACATCAGCCATGTGTACTGTTAACCTGTGCTGGTCCACATGGTGTATCACGGAGATGCATGCTTACTACCATGATTGTGTGAACTGCATGGCTGCTGATATGACACCTGCTTGCTGTTGTGTGCAACCCAGGGAGGTATGCTAACTAACACTATTAATGTCTGAGCTGCATGCCTTCTGCTGTATCACATGCATGCTGCATGCCGTCTGTCAAATCACATGCATGGTGTGTGTGTGTGTGTGTGTGTGTGTGTGTGTGTGTGTGTGTGTGTGTGTGTGTGTGTGTGTGCGTGTGTGTGTGCATGTGTGTGTGCGTGCGTGTGTGTGTGTGTGTGTGTGTGTGTGTGTGTGTGTGTGTGTGTGTGTGTGTGTGTGTGTGTGTGTGTGTGTGTGTGTGTGTGTGTATGTGTCTATTGTAATTTAGAGTCTTTCTTTGCATTCACAGGTGATGTAGGTGTGTTACCCTCCTGCGGTCCATCTGATGTTAGTGTCCCCACAGATACTAGCAGCGATGAACATATGAATGAGGTACAGGCAGGGTTGTCAGGGGCTGAATCTGTGCCAATGGTTGCCATCCCAGCTATGTCCCGCTCTTCTCCGCACACAGTTCTGCTGCCAACACATACCGCATCACCAGTGGCCATAGAGGAAGGACATTCAGCGTCTGTTAGCGTGGAACAGGAATGTGTGGTGGCTACAGAAGGTGTGTCTCCACACCATGGTGTCAGTGTAATGACTGCAGATGTGCCACACAGGCATGTGGCCAGTGCTGCTCGTAGGAGGACCTCTGGCAGACATGCACCTGCAGGACAGAGCGCAGCAGCTGGTATCACCAGACGCATGTTCCAGACTGTAATGGCGGCACAGGCACATGCTGAACGGCAGAACAGAGAAGGGCAGAGGCTGCAGAGGGCTGCTATCCGTACTCTAAATGACAATATCCAGGCATTGGCAAATGCTCAACAGCAGATTGCTGATGTTCTGGACAGGCGATTGGGTGACATGGTCGGAATCCTTGACCATGGCATGGCAATCCGCGAGCATGAGCTGTCTGTGCTGGAACATCTGGTAGGAATGAGGCATAGGCCACATGGACGTAGGCCAGCTACACCACCTAGTGTAGGTCAACGTGGGCATGCCACCTCACAGGCCCGCTCTCATAGTGCCGGTAGCAGTAGCAGTGCAGCTGGTGCTGCGCTGTCCACACCAGGACACAGCAAGCCACATGGACGGGGCCCTGGATGTTCCCAGTGGGGACACGGTTCCAGTGGACATGTGTCGGTGGACAGTAGCCAATCTGTACCTCCGCCTGGTAGTGCCCATGCAACCCCTGGCAGGCACAGGTCACGTGGCCATGGCCAGACACAGTGAGCTGTACATCCTGGTCTGTACAATCTGGAGATGTCAATAATACCCCTGTGTAGGCCTCACAAAAGTCAGAACTGTGTGCACACATACACGCACACGGCAAACACATCTGTAGGGCACTGCAACACCCACATGCATAATGACCAGACATGTCCAACCAGATCACCGGCCCTTACCCACACACATGATGTCATCCATTGGTGCAGCCTTTGACCCTGGCAAACATTATCACCCTGTGCATATGATGAAGCCTGTGCCACATCCCTGTCATCCACACCATCGTTGCAGGGACATGCTCAAATGGTCTGATGCACAGGGTGAACAGAATAATGAGAGAAGTGTATATTACATTAGTTGTGTACTGTTGACATGCACCAGACATACCATGTAGTACTGGTTTATCATGCATTGTTATATGTTCACAGTATGTGTCTTGGTAACAACAGTAACAGCATGCTGGTAATGATGCCCTGGTTCCCTCCTTATGGTCTACTTACATGTGCCTACAGGTAGCAGTGTTTGCAGTCTCCCATGTGTAAATGTGGAGTACTCACAGGCATGTATGGCAATATCAGCATGCTATACGTAGCCTCAACCTGACTGTTGGAAAGGCTAACATACCACAAATGTCCACACATATACTGATCCAAAATCATGTGGGCTGTTTAATAGGCTACAGTGGCTAGAGACGTGACATCCAGGTCACATCACAGGTATGCTGACATGGTGCAGGGGTTGCACATGGCGGTCCTGCCGATGATAACGTTAGAGGCCACTTGATAGCATGAGGTATCACTGTGTAGCAGTAATACTCTGTCACATTACAGGAACATGCCCACACTCACTGGGTCAACAACACTATAACGGACACTCCATAGTGTTGAGGTGAGGACCCCTGCCTATCACCCTTACAGTACTGTGCACCCACACGACGGGACACAGAGAATGAACATGTACAGGTAGCCAGTACGGCTGAAACCGATGGCATCAACAGGGTAGTAGACTGCATCACCATGAGAGGTTAGGGATCCTGTGTGTTCTGTATGGTAGCATACACCCTCACTCCATGCACCAGACAGTCATACATACATACATGCATACACACACACACGCACACACTGTGGAGTCCACAAATGTCATTCACATACGAACAGCTGACATGTGTGTGATACACACACCACCCCTGCCTACGTCATGCTTTCCATGCTGCAGTATGTACAGATCTCTACAACAGTGTACAGGGGTGTGTAACAATTGGGATGTATTCCCCACCATATGTGGCATATATGGTCACACAAGCAAACACACATGGCAGTACTGTGACTGATACACCTGCTATATGATGATACGTCTGACAGACATGCAGCAGTATTGGCTGCATTATGTGTACCAACGCTACCTCTGGCAATTGTGCTGCTATATGCACATGGGAGGATGTAAGTGTTACAGGTGTCAAGTGACTTACAGTCAGTAACACCTGACCGCTGTGTAGGTTTTATGTCTTCACCATCAAGTAACAGTAACATAGCGTACTGTTTGCACATGTAATGGTAGGATGGCGTGTGACACACCTGTGAGCCATCCCTGGCAAACATCCATCTGCAAAGGTGGATCACCACTTTATGTACACACATCCATCCATACCTGATGTACATCCTACCGTACTGGCAGTATTTCACCATATACAGGCGTCAATGATGGGGCTGCATTGCAACTGCATGTTGTAGTTAGGCACAGATGAGTTACATACATCAGCTACTGCACATGCATGGTAGCTGCATGCACACTACTAATTGTACATGTGTGTTGGTCCTACATGCCTGTCATGTAGCCATGTTTGTATGCATTGTAATTGGTGGACATGTGTGATGACATACATAACACATGGACTGTTGTATGATATGATGGGTGTCATGGGTAACTAGTACAGAGGGAATGTGTCCTCAGTCAACATTGCTACCTCATGTACTGTTAGCATTCAACAGCCATGGACCTACCATCCATTTGCATGTGTGTGATTGCTGTAGCCACTTGTCTGCATGGAGGACAGCAAAAGCTATGCTATGTACATATGTGTTGTGTGTGTGTGTGTGTGTGTGTGTGTGTGTGTGTGTGTGTGTGTGTGTGTGGTCTTTGCACATATCCACTGTGATTACATGTATGTCATATCCAAACATGTGTGTTCTTTGGTGTACAGCGACAGTCATCTTTCACAGCTGTGTAAGGCCCAGGGCCCCTGTTATGTGTAGAGCCGACCTGGTTATGTACAGTGGTATCATTGCAATGCATAGCACATGATGGAACCCTGTCGGTACATGTGTAGTCTGCACAGTTGCTGCAGACCTATGTACAGTCCACTGGTCATGAGTCACACGGTGTTGTGGTAATGTATGGCTGTGTGTTGCTGGTCCAACGACATGGTGATGTCAGAGGGCTACATAGTAGACTCCGGCATGTACCTCTGTGATCTGCACCTGAGACATCTGTGATGGCTCCTGAGTGTGTACTGGTCGGTACATGTGAGTGGCCTTCATGTACGTGGAGACAGTAACACCATACTGTGCCCTTCCGTGTTTACAATCCGTGTGCATGCAAGACGGCCCTTTGCAACTGTTAAGTGTGTGAGCATGCCCAGTATGCTGTTGTGTAGATGGATACACAGTACATTCCAAACTGTGCCCTTCCGTGTTTAGAATCCGTGTGCATGCAAGACAGCCCTTTTCAATTGCTAAGTGTGTGAGCATGCCCAGTACGCCATTGTGTAGATGGACACACAGTACATTCCAAATGGACGTGTGATACTATGTGTGTGAGCATGCCCAGTGACACCTTGTGTCGGTGATGTGCCTCTGTGTATGGGCATGGCCATTGACATCCTGTATAGTGATGGTGGTCATCCAGGCAACAGATGTCCATTTTCCACATCACGATGGATGCCTACATTGAACACACTGGTTGACTGTCTTGAAGGGTGTACTGTCTGTGGCGCATCCTGTATCTATGTAGTGTTGTAATAGTGCTCCGTAGATAGGCAGTTGTCCCGCTCACACCACTGCCGTGTGTTTGTCCACGTCTACCTTGGGACAGTATTATGCTTTTAGACTGCTCACTCTCTATACATTCCCTATTGGCATCTCTGCTTTTGCGGATGATGTCATCCACCTAGAAGTATGCCTCTAGGAGGGCAGTGTTCAGTAATCTTGGTAGGGCATTCTGTAACTGCGTAATGCTGTAGTGTGATAAGGTAGTTAGGTGTATGTTCAACTCCCAGCCCTGCCAAGTGTGTGTGTGTGTGTGTGTGTGTGTGTGTGTGTGTGTGTGTGTGTTTCCAGCTGCCTGGGGACAGAGTAATGCTTTTAGACGGCTCACTCCACATACATTCCCTATCGGCATCTTTGCCTTTGCGGATGATGTCATCCACCTAGAAGTATGCCTCTGGGAGTGCAGTGTTCAGTAATCTCGGTAGCACGTTCTTTAACTGCGTAATGCTGAAGTGTGATAAGGTAGTTAGGTGTATGTTTGACTCCCAGCCCTGCCAAGTGTGTGCCTGTGTGTGTGTGTGTGTGTGTGTGTGTGTGTGTGTGTGTGTGTGTGTGTGTGTGTGTGTGTGTGTGTTTCTAGCTGCCTGGGGACAGAGTAATGCTTTTAGACGGCTCACTCCACATACTTTCCCTATCGGCATCTTTGCCTTTGCGGATGATGTCATTCACCTAGAAGTATGCCTCTGGGAGTGCTGTGTTCCAGTAATCTTGGTAGTGCGTTCTGTAACTGAGAAATGCTGTAGTGTGATAAGGTAGTTAGGTGTATGTTCGACTCCTAGCCCTGCCAAGTCTGTGTGTGTGTTTCCAGCTGCCTGGGGACAGAGTAATGCTTTTAGACAGCTCACTCCACATACATTCCCTATCGGCGTCTTTTCCTTTGCGGTTGATGTCTTTCACCTAGAAGTATGCCTCTGGGAGTGCTGTGTTCCAGTAATCTTGGTAGCGCATTCTGTAACTGCGTAATGCTGTAGTGTGATAAGGTAGTTAGGTGTATGTTTGACTCCCAGCCCTGCTAAGTGTGTGTGTGTGTGTGTGTGTGTGTGTGTGTGTGTGTGTTTCCAGCTGCCTGGGGATAGATGGCTCACTCCACATACATTCCCTATCGGCGTCTTTGCCTTTGCGGATGATGTCATCCACCTAGAAGTATGCCTGTGGGAGTGTGGTGATGCCGGAACTCGGTAGCGCATTCTGTTACTGCATAATGCTATAGTGTGGTAGACTAGACAGGTAGATGCTCGATTCCAGGGCATGGCAGGTGTGTGTGTTTGGCAGTTATACCGTATGTGTTGGTATCTGTGGATGGCTAGCTGCAGAATGTGTTCAGTTTGTTTTGTTGCTGACCTATATAGTGTCCACAGCCCGCATATTCTGCCAAGACACTGGGTTGTCAACACATACATTCACCAATAGGTCTGGTGAGTAACTGTCAGCAGCCCTACTCTTACCCTTGATACGGTCTGACCCATGTGACGCAACATAACACACGTGCCTTGATGGTAACAACACTACATGATGCAGGTGGCACATCTAGTTTCCTTTCCATTCCTGTCTAATGCATTGCTGTCATGTGGTCCTCTGTTGTGATATAAATGCCATATCTACATATATGTGTACATGTATATGTGTGTATGTGTATATATATATATATATATATATATATATATATATATATATGTTCATGTATATATGTATACAAATAATATATATGATATATGTAGGTGTAGAGGTGGACATAGATGTGAACATATGTCTGGGGACATCAGCACTATTGAATGTTTGTGCAGGATGATCTGTACGTGATAACCTGGGATCTATGTATATCTGCCATGGCATGGTGTTAATGCACATCATCTGTGGTGTGCAGGGCCACGAGTTGTAGTCGTGTAGACACTGGTTATTTTGTTGCTGGGAAGACCATGGGACATCGAATATGTTGATGGTAAGGCACCTGTTGCCAGTTGTTTATGGATCTGAGTGACACTGAGCAGTGGTTAATATGTTGGAGGTTCAGCATGGGTCCTATAACTATTCATTAGAAGACTATACTATGCAGATGAGGTTGACTATGGTGTAACACATTTATCACCAGGGTGTGCTGCTGGTCCCTGGAGTGTGTGTGTAGTCAGCCGGGTGCAGGTCTCGAATATAGCTGACAGCATGGGAGGGGGGGGTCAGGCATACTGTACGTACATTGCAGAACTGTGCCTCGGGAGTGCTCCTGCCTTAGCACACCTAAGCTAGGGGTGTGTCTATACCTGCCTGGTGACATTGGGAGGGATGACAGCAGTGGTGGGGTAGTCAGGGTGTACAGGCTGCACAAACAGGTGTTGATCAGCACAATCAGCAGATGACAAGGCCAGCCCACACATGAACAGTACGTTAATGCGAGCAAGCAGCATACACACAGGTTTCGTCCACACTCTACACCACCGGTGTATACCTGCAGGGACATTTCACGACACAGTCCAAATAAATGACACGGGCTGCAGCAGGCAACATATACCAACATGTGCAGGAGGCTGGGGCAGTGAGGATGTGTATGCTGCCGAACAACCCTTACTGGGGTGACATAAGACTTTATAGACCGAGGGTGACTTACCAGGGGCTACATGGGCCGGGGATGTTGGAGCACTATGGGGTGGACAGAGACCTCCTACAGCAGCTTGTTGACCTGTGCCTAACACATCAAACAGGCCAAGGGAAACGCATCACAGTGGATACCATGGGATGTGTTGGCCTAGGTGTACTAGCCACAGGTACCTCACACAGCACAACTGGGGATATCATGGGTATCTCACAGGCATCTGCATCCAGAGTATTGCACCAGTTCACAGATGCCATGTCAACACATGCTAGTGAGCACGTACATGTCCTCAACACATGTGGTTAGTGGACCAGCAATATGCATCTGTTCATCCACATGGATGACTACCCTGGGGTACTGGGTGCTATAGCCTGCACACGTAGCACCACCCGGGGAGCAGGGTAGGGCCTACAGTCAGTGCAGGGGCATACCCTCCAACAGCTAGGCCATATCCGATGGCCAGGGCATGAGACTGAATGTGTGTGCTGTCTGCCCTGAAAGCTATGATGTGTCCGATATATGGCTTCTGACACAGCTGTAGCACACCAATGCCTATATGGACATCCCCTACAGTCTCATAGTGGGGGATGCTAGGTAAACACTGGTGTAGTGGCTGATAACACCCATCAGCAATGCACACACACCTGAACACTCACACCATACTGAGGCGGATGCACAGGCAAGACATATACTTGTGCATGTGTTTGGGATGCTCAGTTCACAGTTCTGGTATCCGGACACATCCGTTGGAGCTCTGCAGTATTCACAAGCAACATGCATACAAGTTGTTATGGTATTTTCTATTCTACACAATGTTATCCTGCAGTAACAGTTGCAGCAGGAACAGCAAGGGGCAGGTCCACACAGCCCAACACCACTGCCAAGGCCTATACAGGCACAGTGTGACTTGGTGAAGGAACTACCTGAGTAGGGCACAGTCGGCAAAAGCCCATGCACAGTATGACCTGCCCTTGGCAAAGAGGCAACACAAGGCATATGCACTGACACAGTAGGTACCCACGGATTTCCCCACTCTGACCCGCACACAGTACAATGGATGCCAAACATGACAGTACCTGTGCTCGGCCATGTATGGGAGGTGCACTGTGTGCATCCGACATAGGCAGCACTCCAGCACTGTCCTCAAGTCGGGAACACACCCAGGGTATGTCTATTGACCTAACAAGTGGCAGTTGTATTAGAATGTGTACTTACCCATTGCTATGGTATGTATGTGAGCATACAAGTGGCTGTGGTGGCCAAATGTTAGGGCAGCAGACAGTACACATCCATAGTGGCACCATGACCTCTGTAGCACATACAGGGGTCACAATGGTAGCCTGTAGTACACAGGGTGTCCTAACCCACTTCAGATTATGGGCTGACCATCATGTGTGTCCATACAGCCCACACACGTTCCATGGAGCTGGACAGATGTGGACCAATACAGACAAATGATATACAATGGCCTATGGATATGCCCAATGACTGACCCCAACCCCCTATGACACACACAGATGATAGCAGGCCAGGCAGTTTGATGTAGGTTGTGTAATAGGACGTTCAACACCACTGTGCTGGTAATTAATGCTGAGAACTGACCTACCCTGGTAGCCCTCCAACCAGCAATTTAGGTAGGTCCACACACTGACATGGAGTACCTGGCAGACCAGTACAGTAGCGGCAGATGTGTACAACCATTGGCTGTGCCCCCGTCACACCTACACATGTGAGAGTCATGTGCAGCACCCACTGTGCTGTGTAGGACTGTGGTTGTGGTTGCATGTCCCCCCATGCTATGCAGACATGTAGCAACTGTCAATGCCACATGGCCATTAGCTACCCTGTAGACACAGCATGTCACCTGTCTGTGTAGAATGGAGGGGTCAGCAACACAATACTAACTATCTGGACATGTGACACATGCAATACAGTTGACCATACTTTGCATGCTCACACACATGACGGTATTGTCGGTCTACAACATGCGTAACAGTCATACTGGGCATGCTCACACACTGAAACACAGGACGGCCAGGCATGCACACACCAGTGGTCCGGACATATCTGCCAGTACATTGCTATACTGTTGGATGTCTGCGCTGTATGGTGTTTGTGGTCTATTGTCTGTACATATGCCATGGTCTATTGTTAATTCACATGAGCTATGTACGCAGGGTACTTCTACCATCACGTGTATAGGGCGGTTCTTTGTTTGCGGACAGGCCGACGCCTTTGGATACAAACCGGGTAAGGCACAGTCCAGCAGGTGGAAGCTGTTGTGCGTGGGTTTGCACAGTGTTAAGCACTGCTGACCTCTGGTCACAGCACCTTATTCACATTTAGACTCCACATTTCTTTGACAGTGCACTACTGGCATACTGGTAAACAAACACGCTTACAGCCATTCGCTCTCCGACATTTCCGCTTACATTTGTCACTCACGCTTGGTGTGTGCAATCCCTTGTGATGAGTATTACATCGACTACATGACTACAGTATCGGTTATGTGTAACCATTTTGCGATGGCAGCCATTCGACTGTACGGACTCGGCGGCCTGTCCAGTGACGTAATCATATTATATGCGTGTTCCTCATAAGATCTGCTCTCATCTGCCTGATACATGGGAACCAATACTCTGCAATGCTGACATGTGAGTTGAGTTTGTTAACGCAGCTGTCTGCCGGGTCATGCTACCGCATACCTACTGCACGTTGACCACCTTTCAGATTGCACGACTGGAGACTGTAGGAGTGACACCTTTCCCACTTTGCATGGGACAGTCCCTCATCACGCATCACATGTGACAACACCAGAACTCTCCACCAATCAGGGACACATTTCTGCAGAATCAGGGACAGGTCAAGAAAAACAGGGACACTTTTACAAAAGTAGTGCTATTAACATGACACATTGACAGAATCAGAGCATATGACTTAATATACATATTCTGAAGTAACAGTTGTTTATAACTCTTACTTATTGTCATTAGTCAGTAAGTGTAATTCATCACCTTTCCTTCAACAGCCACTACTTTTAGGAGGGATTAAGAAGGACACAGACTTTCAGTCAAACTCAGGGACGCACCTGATATTCAGGGACAGTTGAGTGGTATGGACAATACTCTAGCCATTGCAACTGTCCTGATTAGGGGACCTTCTCATGTTGTAGGTGTCTGTACTGGTTACTTGTTACAGGTCTTGTATATCTGACATGTCAATATGTCATATGTAGTAGCATAAGCAACTATACTGCTGCTAGACTACACTTTGATTTGTTCCGATATGTATATTTCTGTACTATGCATGGCTGTAAGTATGTTCTGCCCTGGTACATCTGACAGTTCTACAGAACAGGTTCCACTTTGGCCATTCAGACTGGTGGCGGCCCTATAGACCCTATATGTAGAGCTATCACATGTGTCAAGTCAACACATACCCACAGCATACCTCTCAACTGTCCCTGATTTTCAGGGCCGTCCCTGATTTTGACTCAAATTTTAACTCTGTCCCTCTTAATCCCTCCTAAAACTAGTGACATTTGGAGGAAAGGTGGTGAATTACACTTCATGAATAATGACAATAATTAAGAGTTACAAACTTCTTTTACTTTACTACAACCTGTCACAGATGAGCATGGGTAACAAGCTATGCTTCAAACAGCATATATGTGGCAGCAAAATTAAGTGATTTTAGGCATTCATGCAACCTGGCCTTATTTGTCTACTGGTATTAATTTTCATGGTTTTATAATGTGTCTTTATTTTCTGTATTAATTTACACAGATTTTGGAAGGCGCTTTGGGTATCGAGGCAGCAGCATTAAGAAGACAGGTATGATGCAGTCCTAGGGAAATATGAATATCAGCAGTGCCTATCCATTGTGTGCACAGTGAAGGCAAGAAAAAGAAGTTATATGGCATCCTTAAAGGGTAATGATTTATATATATATATATATATATATATATATATATATATATATATATATATATATTTATATATCAAGGAAAGATAAACTGTGGAAGGAAATAAAGAAAGTAAGATGAAGGTAGGAGGGTTAGGATGCTTATTAGGGTCACATAAACAAAAATCTAACACAAATAAGGCTGTGAAGGGTGGTGCTAACACAATCAGGAATGTGGAAGGTGGTGGGGAAGTGGGCATCATACACACAGAGTAAAGACAATGGTGCTGCAAGGAAGAGTGAAGGTAAGTGAGACAGCTGGGGACACTACTGATTCTGATCTTATGGGTAGTGGTGTAGTAGCCACTGGTGATAGTGGTGGTGGTACAACTGGCCTGGATGATTGTAGAGGTGCTTGTCTGCATGTTGCTACATATAAATGTAAAATAACTGAAAGGAAATAAAAAAAAAACAACAAGATAGTGAAAAGGAGAACAAGAAAGAGTCTGGGTGAGAAAAAATACTGTAAAAATGCAGGTACAAAATCATCAGAGTTTGAACACTTTATGCATACTATAATGCAAAGGTTTTGAAAATACCACCATGTTGTAACAATGATATGTTTATATGCATCCCCTATGGGAGTCGAACCCACAACCATTATCAGCTGTACTGTACTGTTGAAGACATTTATTTATATGCTGAGCAACACAGCTCTTTGCAGATGCGCTCAGGGAAAAACTCAAAAATTGTGTGTAACACACTTGCAGAACGGAAGAAGAAAATATACACCTAATACTATTCCTTTGGATACCCCATTTGTGATATAATGTCATTATCCAAAGCCATAGTTGGCATCGTAATAGTTTGAAAAGACCAGTGCTTAAAAACTTATGGTCATAACCAATTTCATCTGGACCAAATGCCAGACAATGACACTCATCTAATTTGTGTTGATAATGCCAGAAAAGGTCAACATAAGTAAAGTATGATAGTTGCTGTATATAATACTTGGAAGTGTGAACTATGGCAGTCTAGCTCCTTGTTATATAAAAAGCTATATAAAAAGTGGTAATCAGATGTAAATAGGCATTGGCAGTGCTCTTTGCCACCTGCTGTGGACAGTAGGAGGAGATGATCAGATCAAAGGATAGAAATGGGAGTGCAGGAAAGAGATGTAAAGGGGAGGCAAGCTGAGAGAAGAACATAGGCTGGACAACTAGGAAATGAGCAAGATGAAACTGGGGAAAGTAGAGTAATTTTTTATGGGATGTGCCCATTTTTGATGCATAAAGAGAAGGTAAGTTTGGGATGAAAGGAAGAAGACACACAAGACTGACTGGGGTTTGATAACACAAAGAAGGAAGGGGAAAACAACTGTGAAGGAGACAGCAGAGGGGAGAATTGTACAAGCAACATAATGGACATTGACTTTAAAAGGGAGGGAACACCAGCATACAGGATGGGGGAATAGGCTGGAATTCTGCAGTTGTAGTCTCTGCCACCTATGATCCAGTGGGAGATTACTTGACAACCTGGGTACAATTACCAATGGACCATGTCTCAGATGGTGGATACAGTGCTGGACAATAATGCAACTAGATGAGTCACCAGAGGAGGTTCACTATATGGCCAATTTGGGTATTTAACCTTCTGTTGAATAACTCCACAACAAAAACAATAAGTACCAAGTAACAAAAACCATGAAAAGCATGAGCTGGATGCCAGGAAAAATCCAAATTTATTAAGCCCTTTCATCAGAATTACATATGATTTCCTCAGAATGACAATAACAATCCTGCTCATCTTATTTATATTAAAATCAATTAAGAAACCAAGAAATTACCATATGTAATTCATTAACATTATAGATTTAAAGAAACAGACTCCCTTGTATTTAAAAACTGAATGAAAAGTATAAAAAGTATATATACATAGTAGTGTAGGTGTGTAAACACAAGTATTAATAAAACCTGTTGTAAAATAAATAATCAACCATATATAAAGAAAATACTAGTTGAAGATGCAAAGACAGTGCAAAAAATAGTGTATTTTCTATCAATGTATTTATGATAATAATACTTATAGTATTAACAAGATTGCAACAATAATAACAATGTTGTCACCTCTAAAAAAGAAAATCTGCTTTTAATTTAAAAAAAAACTAGTAAGAGAAACCATGTCATTAAGTCCTGGACTGGTGGTGGCATTTACTCTCAACTGCCATAATAATTCTTTAAATTCTAATACTTGGTCAATGGGGCCACCTCTCTCATCCATTACAAGCTGTTCCAGGTCTGTAAACTTAAAGTGGTGACCTGTTAACATGTTTGGCTGATGCATTTTTTAAGATTCCCTTTCCCTATATCATACATATGTTGGTATATGCGTGTCCTAAATGCATTCTTGGTTTTACCAATGTAAAATTAAGAACACACCTGACATATACCTACATAAACCACATATTTAGTCCCACAATTGTTTTTCTGGCTGAATTTCACCCAACCATATCCATCTATAAAGACTCTGTCACCCTCCAAAATGTATTTACACTGGGTGCACATACCACATTTAGTCATTTTACCTACAACACATTTGATGTTCCTACCCTTGTTGTTTTCTAGTAGATTCTTAACACTAGTATCCTTTTTGTATACTATAACAGGTGCATCACCTATTTTCCCCTCGATGGTCTCATCACTTCTTAATATGAACCAATTATTGGCAATAATGTCTCGAATCAGAGGGAATTGTGGAGTGTATGTAAGAATCAACCCATTCCTATAAGAACCTGTTGGCAGTACACTGTTTTCCAATGGTGCACACAATCTGGAGATGTCTAAACCTAACAAGGGGTAAAAGTATCCTTCCACTCTCTTTTTTGTTACTTCATCCAGTAACGATTTCACAAATTTCTCAGGATAACCCCTCTTCATTAACATACTCAATAAAACATCCCTTTCCTTGTAAAAATCCTCCAATTTACTAATCATACGGGCAAGTCTCACACCTGACCCTTAACCAAAGATCATTTTTGGTGCAGGGGGTGCCCGCTCTCAAAGTTTAAAAGTACGTTCGAATAGGTTGGCTTCCTGAAGATAGTCGAGCAAAATTGGTTGGTAATGTTATCTTTGCTGATCTGTATGTCTAAATAACTAATGAGTTCAGTGTGTGTCTCCATTGTGAATTTCAAAAATGTAGTGCTAGAATTGAGAAACAGTAAAAATTCTGACAACTGGTCTTAGTTACGGTCCAAAAAATTAGGATGTCATCCAAGTATCATCCGTAAAATCTACAATGTGACATCCCCTCTGATA
Organism: Protopterus annectens; assembly: GCF_019279795.1. Taxonomy (NCBI): domain Eukaryota; kingdom Metazoa; phylum Chordata; order Ceratodontiformes; family Protopteridae; genus Protopterus; species Protopterus annectens. The sequence continues at coordinate 335,130,844 of NC_056748.1, read as the reverse complement.
TAAAAACATTGGAAATTCCCACTGAGTCAAAACTATATTAGCAAACATTGGTGCACAGGCTGCATCTATTGCTATTCCGGACCTTTGTTTGAATAAATGTCCTTCAAAAGTCAAGAAACTGTTCTCCAAGACTAATTCCATCAAGGTCCATAGTGTAAAGTATTTTTGTATGTGAAAATGAGGTGTGCTGAGATAAAAAATCGTAAAACAGCTCAATACCTTCACTATGTGGAATGACATTAAATAGGTCTTTAATATCAATTGTAGTAAAGATGATGTTACTACTAAAAACTCTTGCTTAATTTTCTTTAGAGAATCCCATGAATATTTGATAATGTGAGCGAATGAACTCAAACAATATTTTAACTGGCGGTCCAAAAATTTAGCTATAGAAATAGTTTTGGAACCTTTTGCATCTGCTATATGCCTTAGTGGGGGGGTAGGTGATGTCTTTATGGATCTTTGGGATCCCAAAGATAGTCAGGATCCTCGGATGTCTCTGTATGCAAAAATTAAATTATACTTCAGTGATCTGGTCATTCAAAAGTAAATCAGTTAGGACCATGTCCACATGTCTGTATGCTATATTTAATTCATTATGGGATATTTGCACATATCCATCACCAAATAAATGTTTTAACATACATTCAATGTATCTGTCTTGGTCCATAATGACCAATCCACCCCCCTTATCAGGTTTCATGACTACAATGAGTCTATTGTTGGAAATACTGTCAAGAAGGGTGATTTCTTCCCTGGTTAAATTCAACAATGTGTTACAGATGAGAAACGACAAACTACTAAATAGCAAAAGCGAAAAGCCACCAGCTGGATTTAATATATAAATTATTTTATTTTATATGAAGCAACAAATTTGTAACTTAAACAAACTTAAAACAAACAATCAAATAACTTCACCTATGCAAACGATAAATAAGCGCTTTCATTTAAAACGTTTTAAACTTCATCAGACAATCTGTTGAATTACATCATTTCCTTATATAACCTTCACTTTTTTCAAAAAATCCTGCTCACATGACTAATACAACTCGAGCATGCCCAGTAATAAAAAAATGGGTGTTTGAAAATATTATAACTTGTCTCGAATATGTATTATTTTTAGTTCTTATATATACTCTTTCCATTAGCAATTATGCACATTTAAAGTAACTAAAACTATCAATATTTATCATTAAATAAATTATTTTAAATTTTTATTCAAATAATATAAAAAACAGTATTAAAATATGAATATAAAACTATTAATATAAGATCGCTATGAATATGACATATGATATCAGCCTACTTGGAAGAAGATTGTATAATACTTAAATAATTATAAATAAATAATTTTATAAAATCTTTATTAAGAAATTTTTCACCATTCTAAAAATCTATAAAACATATTAAATAGTATTAAATCTATACACATATGTTTAAATTATCCAATATTAAAGAGGTCTAATAAGATTGTTAATATTCTTAATAATGGAGATTTAAATACAACAACTAATTTTAAAGGAGATATTATAGAAAATCCTTTAGTTATTAATAGTTTAGGGTTGAAAAATGAAAATGATAACGAATTTACAAAAACATTGGTTATCACTTTCACGCAGGAATACCAAATCATAAAGGAAATATTTATTAATAATTGGGGGATCCTAATGGATGACCCTCATTGTAAAAAATATATAAATGAGGTCCCTAAAATTGTATATAGAAAAGGGAAAAGTTTTAAAGACTTACTTAGATCAAATACTCAAAATACTAATAATAAAAAGGTAACGAAGGGAATGCATAAGTGTGGTACCTGTAATTGTTGCTATAAAATTTATTTAGGGCAGAGGTTTCATATAAGAAATAAAAAATACTTTTTAAATAATAAATACAATTGTAAGTCAAAAGCTGTAGTTTATTTAGCCATATGTGATTCATGTGCCTCATTTTATGTAGGCAAAACGGAGAGAGCTTTATCTCAGAGAATCTATGAACATGAATATGCAATTAAGAAAAATAAAACGAACAATGCCCTAGCGAAGCATATTGATGAATATAATAATCATCAGTTTTATTTTATTGTGATAGATCAAGTAGAGATAAAAGACAAGACTCCTTGGAATGTAATACTCGAACAAAGAGAATTACAATGGCAAATTAAACTACAGGCAAATACATGGCCTGGTATAAACGAAAGAAGCACCATAGCACCAATACTAAAATTAAAAGCATTGAATAGGAAGAAAATTAAAGATTAAGTAGTGATTTTTGAGCATTAATAAGATAAGTAGTTAATGATAATAATTTCTAATATTAATTTTATTACAATATTTATAATTTTTATGAATAAAATATTTTAAATCTTCATAACAAAGGATATCATAAATTTTTAGTTTGTTAGTTAATAGTAGTATTAATAATATTATAAATATATATGTATTAATTAAAACAGGTGGATTTTTAATATAATGAATGAAAATTAATGAAAATGATTGGGATACATTTAATATATAATTTAAACATATGTGTATAGATTTAATACTATTTAATATGTTTTATAGATTTTTAAAATGGTGAAAAATTTCTTAATAAAGATTTTATAAAATTATTTATTTATAATTCTTTAAGTATTATACAATCTTCTTCCAAGTAGGCTGATATCATATGTCATATTCATAGCAATCTTATATTAATAGTTTTATATTCATATTTTAATACTGTTTTTTATATTATTTGAATAAAAATTAAAAATAATTTATTTAATGATAAATATTGATAGTTTTAGTTACTTTAAATGTGCATAATTGCCAATAGAAAGAGTATATATAAGAACTAAAATAATACATATGTGAGACAAGTTATAATATTTTCAAACACCCATTTTTTTATTACTGGGCATGCTCGAGTTGTATTAGTCATGTGAGCGGGATTTTTTGAAAAAAAGTGAAGGTTATATAAGGAAGTGATGTAATTCAACAGATTGTCTGATGAAGTTTAAAACTTTTTAAATGAAAGCGCTTATTATTTATCGTTTGTATAGGTGGAGTTATTCAATTGTTTGTTTTAAGTTTGTTTAAGTTACAAGTTCGTTGCTTCATATAAAATAAAATAATTTATATGTTAAATCCAGCTGGTGGCTTTTCGCTTTTGCTATTTAGTAAATTCAACAATGTGGTGCATTCTTTGTTCCTAGAGAAGTCCCAAATTTCTTTCATACAAATACCTTGAAACAATTGTATGGTAGGGTGTAATGGGGGGTTAAATACACTTGTCGTCTTACATACAATGGAATAGCTGTTGTTATTAGTCTCTCCCAAGGTTACACTTAGATTCAACTTTCTAGTATATAACATAACATCTAATAGAGTCTTTTCAACAATAAATTTTGTAAAAGGCACAAAATTTAACCCTTTCTGGAAGAGGTTTGCCCATTCCTTGGTAACTTGGACACTACTCAAATTATATACTTTGAAATCTTTGTGGTCATTTAAAATAATAGCAGCGTCACTGTGGTTGTTGTTAAACATTGCGTCTTGTATTATCTTGTTCGTTGCCAGTTCACCAGTCTCCCCCTCCCCCTCCCAGAATTGCTCTGAGGTGGATGGTAATAATCCCCTTGATAATTCCCACTGGATTGCCTCCTAGTGGTTGTAGCCTTGTTTTTGGATCCTCTCTGACCTCCTTAAGGGTTGTCCTAAAGGGATGGGACCTGGGTTACTATCACCACTAAATTCAATATCTTCAGTAGTTTCCTCAAAAACCTCATTGTTGTTATTGAGGTTAATTTTCACAGTTTTATTATTGCCATTTGATACTAAGGGATAGGCTAAACCTACTTCATAATCTTTGGCATTTCTATCCAACTTTTTGTTCTTTTTTTCTTTTATTTTATCCACAATCTTGTCAATGTTGACAAACACTAAATTATATTCATTATAAATAGTACAAAAACCTACATCCTTTTTCAAACAAGCATCAAGTTTACTAACAGAATCTTGAAGTACATCAACTTTTTTATCATTGTCCCTTATAAGTAACTGCAATAGTTCACAACCTTGATGGTTAAATAAAGTAATCAAGTCTTTGTATAAATCAGAGCCGTTAGTTATGTCATTCAGAAAACGGCAGTACCTCAAACCTTTAGGGACCTGTTCTCGTCTCAAACATTCCCTAAGGTACTGATTTTCGATTTGCAGATTTTTCATTTTCAAGCTATCTTTTTCTAAATTCTTTAACATTAAATTTACAGCACCTTGATTCATGTTTTTTTCACACTATGATGAAAACCGGCACTGCCTTTATTGATCCAGTTGGTTAAACTGAATACATTATCTGTTGCTTGCCATAACCCTCCATTACCCTGTGTCTGGGTTTTCCGTTGCAATGGTCTGGCTGTAACTACAGTTCCTTGTGGTGTAACACCACTTGTGTCCATCATAGTAATACTTCCTTGCTGATTAGGGCTGCCTTGACCTGGTGGAATGCTAAAAAGGGAGTCCTGTGAAACAGTAGAAGGTGCCATTTGATGACAGTTAAAATCGCCTGCTCGAAAATCCAGCTTTTGTCCCACACCCGAAATTTGGGTGTTGAAAACACCGATAAGGTCTGTAAGTTTCTGAATAGCAGAGGTTAACTCCTCATGTGTATCTCTGGTACCCGCTCCGCTCTGCGTGCTGGAATCCATACCAAAACAAAAACAATAAGTACCAAGTAACAAAAACCACGAAAAGCACGAGTTGGATGCCAGGAAAAATCCAAATTTATTAAGCGCTTTCATCAAAATTACATATGACTTCCTCAGAATGACAATAACACTCCTGCTCATCTTATTTATATTAAAATCAATTAACAAACCAACAAATTACCATATGTAATTCATTAACATTATAGATTTAAAGAAACAGACTCCCTTGTATTTAAAAACCGAATGAAAAGTATAAAATGTATATATACATAGTAGTGTAGGTGTGTAAACACAACTATTAATAAAACCTGTTGTAAAATAAATAATCAACTATATATAAAGAAAATACTAGTTGAAGATGCAAAGATAGTTCAAAAAATAGTTTATTTTCTATCAGTGTATTTATGATAATAATACTTATAGTATTAACGAGATTGCAACAATAATAACAATGTTGTGACCTCTAAAAAGAAAATCTGCTTTTAATTTTAAAAAACTAGTAAGAGAAACCATGTCATTAAGTCCTGAACTGGTGGTGGCATTTACCCTCAATTGCCATAATAATTCTTTAAATTCTAATACTTGGTCAATGGGGCCACCTCTCTCATCCATTACAAGCCGTTCCAGGACTGTAAACTTAAAGTGGTGACCTGGGTGGATGTTGACGTGTTTGGCTAATGCATTTTTTAGATTTCCTTTCCCTATATAATACATATGCTGGTATATGCATGTCCTAAAGGCATTCTTGGTTTTACCAATTTAAAATTAAGAACACACCTGACATATACCTGCATAAACCACATATTTAGTCCCACAATTGTTTTTCTGGCTGAATTTCACCCAACCATATCCATCTATAAAGACTCTGTCACCCTCCAAAATGTATTTACACTGGGTGCACTGACCACATTTAGTTATTTTACCTACAACACATTTGATGTTCCTACCCTTGTTGTTTTCTAGTAGATTCTTAACACTAGTACCCTTTGTGTATACTATAACAGGTGCACCACCTATTTTCCACCTGATGGTCTCATCACTTCTTAATATGAACCAATTTTTGGCAATAATGTCTCGAATCAGAGGGAATTGTGGAGTGTATGTATATATATATATATATATATATATATATATATATATATATATATATATGTATGTATATCCAGTGCATGTCTACCTATAATGCATAGTACAGGTAGGAAAGGAGGTGTGAATGTGACAGTAGCAGACTGGGACCCAGCCATTGTATGTGCTACTGCTGCTAGTTGTAGTATTGCTTCTGGTTGTGGTGAAAGTGTGCTTCTGGTGGTGGTGGTGGTGTTGTTTCTGGTGGTGGTGGTGGTGGTAGCGTTGCTTCTGGTGGTTGTGTTGGTAGTGTTGCTTCTGATCATGGTAGTAGTGTTGATTCTGGTGGTTGTGATGGTAGTGTTGCATCTGGTGGCAGTGGTGTTCTTGCTTCTGGTAGTGGTGGGGGTAGTGTTGCTTCTGGTGGTGGTGGCAGTGTTACTCCTTGAGGTGGTGGTAGTGGTGATGGTAGTTGTGCTGCTTTTGGTGGTAATGATGGTGTTGCTTCTGGTGGTGGTAGTGTTGCTTCTGTTGGTGGTGGTAGCGCTGCTTCTGGCTATGATGGGAGTACTGCTGCTAGTGGTAGAGTTACTCCTGGAGATGGTGGTAGTGTTGCTGGTGTTGGTAGTGCTGCTTCTCATGATGATGGTGGTAGTGCTGCTTCTGCTGGTGATTATGGTGCTGTTTCTGATGGTGGTGGTAGTGTTGGTTTTGGTGGTGATGGTGTTGTTTTGTGTGGTGGTGGTAGTGTTACTTCTGTTGGTGGTGTAGTACTGCTGGAGATGGTGGTATTGTTACTTGTACTGATGCTAGTGTTGGTTCTGGTGATGCTGGTACTGTTGATGGTAATGGTGGTGATGATGGTGTTGCTTCTTGTGGTGGTGGTGGTGGTGGTGATGGTGTTGCTTCTGGTTGGTGCTTTTGGCAGTAGTGTTACTTCTGGTAGTGGTAGTTTTACTGTTGGTGGTGGTGTTGGTAGTGATGCTTCTGACAGTGGTGGTAGAACTGCTTCTGGTGGTGATGATGGTGTTGCTTCTGTTCATGGTATTAGTGTTACTTCTGGTGGTGTTGGTAGTACCGGTGTTGGTGGTAGTGTTGCTGGTAGTGGTGGTGGAGGTGGTAGTGTTGGTTCTGGTAGTAGTGCTGCTTCTGGTGGTGATGATGGTGTTGCTTCTAGTGGTGGTGGTTGTGTTGCTTCTGGTGGTGATAGCATTGTTTCTGGTGGTTTTGATAGTGTTGCTTCTGGTGGTGGTGTTGCTTCTGGTGATGGCAGGTAGCATTGCTTCTTCTGGCGGTGGTGGTGGTAGTGTCTCTCCTGCCACCTGTGTGGAAACACAGGCCTTGCCTGAGGGATAGCTATAGGTCTTGATGCTGCTGCATATTATGGTAAAATAAGTGGAAAGAAAAAATAAACAAAAAATGCATGCAACAGAAAATGAAGTGACAGTGGTCTGGGGAGAGAAGTGTAAATACAATTAAAAACTAAAACCAATAGTAATTGTAGTGTGATTAAGTTACACCTAACATTCTTTGAATGAATAACAAACACACTTTTCAGTTTAGCAAGGCTGTCAGCAAAGACAAGTGAGAAGGGATGTTGAACTCGATGCATTCTGATAGGCAAAAGGTTAATGTGAAGAACTACTTGGATAAATCAGTAAGGGTTGGTCATCCAAGACATAGTAGCAGGATGTGTGATACAAATGTACATATACAAATAAAACAGGCTGGTCAGACATATACTCCCCTCAGAGGTACTATAAGTGAAGGAAGGAAGTACATTGATATAGAAAGTCAGTGGATTAAATGTCTACCCCCCCCCCCAAACCTGCTGTTTAATTTCATTTTCCCTTTGTCCTAGGAGGTCAGCATTATAGTGGATCATGTCACTGTTATGGTGAAAGCATCGTTCCTCCCATACATGGGATACCAGTGGCATGGACAACAGCCAGAGCTATGCTATTCCAGGCTTCATTCTTATACTAAGGCCCTTGATGACCCCCCCCTTCAGGAACTTCTGGATGTAATCCTCATGGAAAAGGTAGATATCCCCTCCACTTACTACATCTGTATTCTAAAAGGAGCACTACCCTCTATGTCTCCAATTATGATGTCTCATCTTGAAGAATCACATGGAAAAATGGCAAAAAATTGATACCCAAAGCAGTTCTCATGTGTACCATCTGCTACTCACTGTCAGGTAATAACAGGCTTCTCATTTGTCTAATAGATGCCAGACTAAAATATTTCAGATTTTTGTCTTTCGGCTTTTCCCGGTTAGGGGTCGCCACAGTGGAACTTCAGTCCGCTAATGATTGGCAGTAGATTTTCACGAACGCCGAGGTGCCAGCTCAACGTCCAACCTTCAATGAAGGCATGCCCATTTACGCATGTCTTTCGAACACCACCCAACCACAGGGAGGACATGCAGACTCCTCACAGAAGGCACTCCCTGCACTCCAGCTGAGAATTGAACCGGAGAACCTCTTGCTGTGATGCAACAATGCTACTGGTGCACCACCGCGGCATTAGACTAAGATATTACAGATACTTGATTATTATGGATCACAATGGCACTTAAAGGTGTGAAACATGCCAGTTCTGTATCTCTGTGTATGATGTTAAGAAAGCAGGCACTGCAGTGACTCCGTTTACATAAGGTTATATATGGAACTTCAGGAGGCTGTCCACTGTACTGCAACAGTTAGTATTGTCACATCACAGCAAGAGGTTCTCCAGTTCAATTCTTGGCTGGGGTGCCTTTTGTGTGGAGTCTGCATGTCCTCCCTGTGGTCATGTGGGTTTCCTCCAGGTGCTCCAGTTTCTTCCCACATTCCAAAGGCATACAGTAGGTGGATTGGACACTCTAAATTGACCACGGGTGATTTTGTGTGTGTGTGTGTGTGTGTGTGTGTGTGTGTGTGTGTGGTGCGAATGAACTACCGTGGCAGAGCTAGCCATCCAGTGGTGTAAGCCTTGGCTCGAGATGATTGTCACTGTGGAAGTGACACCCCAACAACATGTGCAAATGGGAAAAAGGGGTTGAGGATGGATGGATATATGGAACTTCAGGCTCCCCTTGGAGGCAAGGCCAGGACCACACATGTGCAGTCCTGCCCACTGGGACCCTGACAAGTGCACAGCATTGAGGTGAATTGTGAACATTCCTAACTAGGAGTCCTTCACAGGTAAGTGCTAGGCTTGCTGCCCTTGTGGGACATTTTAAGTCTAGCCAACCTTTCAAAGGTGAGAATCAAATGTTGTACCTTGTGTATGTGAGATAAACACCTTGACAATTATACAAACATCCTGTTGTCACAAAAATTGAGAGATTTAGAATAATAATGAGTTGAGGCCTAATTAGCACAATAACTGAGCCCCACCAGGTGAATCTGCATGATATAAATACAAGCATAAGCAGAGAGGACCACTGTTCTATCATTGAGCCAACCAAGTAAATCTGCATGATATAAGTACAAGCGTAAGCAGAGAGGAGCACTGTCCCACCAGGTGAATCTGCATGATATAAGTACAAGTGTAAGCAGAGAGGACCACTGTCCTATCAGTGAGCCCCACCAGGTGAATCTGCATGATATAAGTACATGCATAAGCAGAGAGGACCACTGTCCTATCAGTGAGCCCCACCAGGTGAATCTGCATGATATAAGTGCAAGCAAAAGCAGAGAGGAACACTGTCCTATGGAAAAAGAAGCAGAACCACAATTTCTGATGCTGAAACAGCTGAAATTCTGTAGAATTGTTAAGACAAATTAAAGCTCTGCTTGTGCAAGGTAAGTCCACTTTGTCAACTATGGCTCTTTTTAACTTTCGCTGTACTTGCTAACATAATATGAAATACATTTGTCACTATACGGAAGTGTTTTTAAAAGGTTTATTGAGAGGGAAACTGCAAGAGTAAAACAACTGTTGGGCTGATGGATTGTTAAGCATAATGGGAGACACATTCATCACCACATTTTCAGAGTATGGTTGAACAATTTCTTGCTGGGCTTGTTATACCAGTTTCAGTACAAAATTTGACTTTTGTATTCATTACACATGTACATCATTACCAAAAAGCTTTTTAACTATTGGAGAAAACACACATCACCATGGTTAGATGCAATGATATAAGTATTGTTTTGTGGGAGACATTTGCTCAGTAAACTCATGTGCATGACATTAACTAAAGAATGTGAATATAGATATATAACTGTCAAGCACAAAAGCAGTATACACTATGGACAAGGAAGCAAGCATGGTAGGGGGGTTTTACAGGGACACTCAGGGACAAGGCTGGTAATTCCACTGCTTTTTATACTTACAGAACAATGTCTAAAAAAAACAGGGAAATCAGAAATGCACTGTGAAAAGGCAACATGCAAGTCAAGGTTCTCTGATGAGGAGAATGAGGTACTACTCTAGGCCCTCCATGTCTGTAGATGATGGCTGTTTGGCCTGCATGTGGCTGAACCGGCCTACCAAGACTGTGTCTGGAAAGATGTGGTTGGTAGTCACAACCATAGTTATGAGATGATGTACCACATGGCCTATGACATCACATATGCTTCCAAAATAAGTGCTGAACACTTGGCTCAGAAAGGTGGGTCAGTGGGTTTTGGGCTGTCAAGTGAACCATCTCATACAGAGACAGAGAAGTTGCTGACCTCTCTCAGAAGGAGTGGCACCTCTAAAGGTTCCCAAGTGTGGTACTTGATGTTGGGTCAAAGCTGGAGTGAGCAATGAGACGGGGCTTACTGAAGACACTCCAAATATATATATATATATATATATATATATATATATATATATATATATATATATATATATATATATATATACCTCTTAGCCCTCTGTTCCCCTTAGTCACTGTCCAAATTATTAAAGCTGCATAATTTATAGTATACAGAAATATCTTGCATTCCCCTCCCCCGTGGCCATCTGCTCAAGGAATGTAATTAAAATATTTATTTTTTTTAATGTTAATAATCGTACACCTCAATTTCATGTTTACTTCTGGTGTTCGGTCATGCTAACACAAAATATTGTGCATTGCTGTATTCACAGGTTATTCTTTGTCTAGCACCAGCCATGTGGTACTGCTCCTATCTGATGTTGGAGGATCAGTGATGTGCTGGCAGAGTAAGGAATTACAGAGTGTGCAATAGACACAGCACATGTGAACCCTGCATTCCCTACACAGACCATGTACACAGCCTATATGCCTACAGATAACCAGGAAATATACACCACACAGGGAGGGCATATTACTGAGGACACAATCAGGCATGGGAGCGTGTTAGCCCCAAATAGAAATATGCCCCAAACACCCATGAGTGAAGAGGTCCATACAAGGAAATGGGCAGTGCAGTCTGGAGACATGGTTATTATCATTCCTGTGGCTGGTATGTTAGTGGCTGCAACCCAGCCGATGTGCAAGGCCATTATGGAGGTACAGACTTGTACTACCATAGCCACTGCAGAGATAATGAGTGTAATGTAGGATGTGCATGACGACCTACAGGAGTGTATGTCCCATATGTGTGACTGTTTGGACAGACTCAATCACATACTAGAGCATACTATGTCCTTCCAGACTGGCCTGCCTGGGGTGAGTTGATGTCCATGAGGCTAATATACCACTATCTCCTCAGATGGTAGCCATCATTGCCTTGGATATGACCTAGATCCCATTTCTGCAGTGTTAGCACGTTCACAGCTACCTCTGTTGTGGAGGTGTTTATGCCCAAGAGAAGAAGTTCCCATGGCTAGGCAGTCATGGCAGAAGTTTTAAAGGGGGTGGGCCTAGTAAGATTAATGATTTCTCGTCAGATGTTTTGAAGTGAGTATGGTTATTCTCTAAGAGGGAACAATCTTTTTAAAGGTGACAGCATCCTTCATTTAGAACCTTGAATAAAAAGGTACCTGTTAGGTAATTTGATCTATCTGTAACTGATCATTAAGTTTGTGTAGAAGACAGCAATGGTCTGAGTGAGAGTCAGCAACAAGTGCAAATCTGCAAATCTTACGTTTTTTGGTAATTTGCAATTGTGTGTATTATAGGCGGAGTGAGAAGTAAGCATGGGTAGATTGTGTTCTAGCTTGGGGAGTAGTGCATTTCTAGTTATTGGGTAGAGCAGGTGTGAAATCTTACAGCCGAGTTTTAGGTGGGTTTTAACTTTGCTAATTATTTTGTCAGTGTATTTAGAGAACATGAGACAGGGATCAAGAGTGGGATGTAAGTACTTATATTTAGCGACGCAGGAAATACTATTATTTTTATTGTCTGAAAAGGGAATCCGTGGGCATAGGTGGGATCTGTGGGGTGAGAGAAGAGCATAACATTGGTCCACAATACTGCAATTACAGCTGAAGCTGTGTCCTAGCAGATCGACACTCACACCACCACAGCCACCAGTACATCACACACAAACATTCAGTGACACTGATCCTTCATGAAGAATTTTACGTTAATCCCCCCAACACTGACAGCTAACTAACACAACAGCACATTTTACTTTAATAATCCTCAACACTCGCCTATTTCTCTCTGAAAGACATCCACTCATGTGCTTCCTTTCCTACCTGTGCAAACGATGATAACTGTGCCCTGTCCTTTCTACAGTGCGACTTGAGTTGTCTAAGTCTGATGCATAGATTGGCCAGCCTATGCATTCGTTAGCACAGCCTGGTGTTGGTTTTGCATGCATCACTTTTACTTTAATGCATCTGCTTCACTCCTGGCATGGCACACTGCACCCACCTCCACGTGGCATGTTCACCCCTGGCTGCTGACTCCCCCATTGATCTTCATCTAATTTAAGCTCCACAGCCTAGTGTGCTGGGGAATGCTGCTCCTGCAAGTGCCCACCCTGCTATAACTGCCTCCTAGGTAAGATAATGTGTAACACTACATACACATGCGATAGCCTGTCTGATAGGGTCATACTCAAGGTACCAATAGATGAATCAAGACAATGAAAGTGTGCCTCAACCTAAAGACACACTCAGTGCTCCTTTTTTTGACTGGACATGGTTGTTCCCCTTTTCTGTTTTGTGGATTTCTTATGGGTGTCATCAGACAGGGTTCCTGGGCAGAGCAGGCTCCACCAACAAGATGTCCCTTTGAAAAGTCATCCATCATACAATGTTGATACAGATCACAGATGTGCAATATGTGGAAGATGTGATAACTGCCTAGGTGGCCTGTACGCACAATGTTGATCATACCCTGTGCATATCAGACCACCTGAAAGTTAGCAGAGTTTTACCAATTTATAGTTCACATAACCTCCTTTGCAGTTCACCAGTTGGGGCCTTTATTTCAATGTGTGGACAATCTATGACCTCTGTACCTCGTGGAAATGGGCAATATCATAGAAATCCCACATGGTGCTTACTTTCTTTTCTGTGGTAGAAGGGAACTACATATGTTCCCCCATGCTGAAGCATAGCTCGAGAAACTGAGGTGGTATTCTTGAGGCAGATGCCTGAGATATCCCTTCTGTGACCCCGGTAGGTTGCTGAAAGGTCTCTGTATCTAAGCCATACCACATACCTTTGTATCCATTGGGACAGGCACTACATGACTTCCAGGGTGTTGCAGATCAGGTTGACACATGTCCACAGTTTCCTGGATGGTGTTCCTATCTACACAGCACCAGAATGCTATTTTGGCATCATGGAGTCCATAAAACTTTAAGTGTGTTTGGGTGACCTAGTGCCTCTGGGACTAAAGTCATACAAAGTCAGGCACATCAGTGGTAATAAGAAATAACAGCCTTTTGCTGATATACATTTACTAATGTTGCCACAAACCCTAACATTCTTTTATGATTTCCCTACTCTGAACATGATCATTCATCTGAATTCAAATATGCAGCAGGTGCAGTCCTATTGAACAGCATTTACAGATTTAGGAATTACTCTGCCTTCTTTATTTGCCTCATTAGCATACTCTAAGATGCTCATTTTAATAATGTTACTAATTTCCATGTCACTATTTGGCCATTAACATATACCATGCCTGAATGTACTTCTCAACCTACCCAGCTTACAGCACCTGTGTTTCTGAATCGTATGCACCCTGTGCATGGGCACTTACCAAGCAATTCACTTAGCACAATGCAGGAAACTTCTGAATCTGGTCCATGAAGTTTTTATTTATAGTTTCCCATTAATAACCAGATTCCAGTCCCAATTAGTGTTCACTGTGCAAACAAAAAAAAAATGCAAGGGAGAGCATCAGTTTATGCAGTTCATTCATGGGATTTCCTGGATTAACAAACAGGCTAACTATTTGAAATAAATGTTCACAAAATTGTATCTGATAAATTTCCTGGGTGTCTCATCAAAGTGAAATTGTTTGACCCTGGAATTAACAATGGCTCTGCCTCTAATTTTGCCTCACTTAAGTGGAGAAGCACTCATATTCTTCTAATCCAGATCTTTATTATTTTCTCTTTGTCTTGGTGAATCTCATTAAGGTATATTATTCCTGACTCTCTTATTTTAATACATAAGACTAATGGTTTTGTATCTTCTAACCACCCTGTTCGACACATTCATATTCAAGATTTTTTTAACTTTAGATGTTTGTTAACCAGGCTGGCACAAGTGTGCATTTTTACAGGTGACTCAGGAGCTCTGTCAAGATAAGTGATTCGCTCAGTCACATAGCAGACAAGTAGAGGTGGAAAGAATCAAACATGTACCTCGTGTACAGGAGCATACCTCTCAACTGTACAGATTTTCGCAGAATATCCAGATTTTTACCTCATATTTTATAATGACAGACATTTGAGTTTCAGACTTCATACCCTTGAGAAAATTCACGCTAATGCAAAACCTGTTATTCTATCAACTTTCTAAGTTTATAATAGAGATACTTAAAATTTGCCCTTATTTTTAGGTCTTTGTCCCCCCATTAATTATGACTTTGTCCAGATTTCTTGCCCTAAGAGATTGAGCTGTATGACAGGAAGTAGTTCAGAGCCTTAATCCTCCACGTTAACTATCAGACAAGGTTACTATTTGCATGGTCTTTGGTAGGTAATTATGATAATATCATCAGAATAACATTAGTAGAAGTTGCAATAGAACTATATACTGGATGAAAGGACAGCTTTAAATCTAACCTAAATACTAGTACCCCTTAAATACTGACTAATTTCCACTCAAGTATAGAAAAGAAATGATAATGCTATAAAATAAACATGTTTTTGAGTAACAAAAATAACATTCGTAAACATGGCATCCTAAAGTCATAAACCATTCTACAAGGAATAATTTGTCAACAGCTTTCCTTTTCAAAATTTATGTGGCTATTATGAGTAACACTCAGTAGTTCAGTCTTTCTAGTGTGGCTAGAGATAAGGTGAATATACAAGTATGCAAATGAATACACCCAAGCAACACTGATTGCTGCTGTGATAACAGACAATAAAGTATGCCTCAAAAAGTCCCTGACTGCTCTAGAAACCTTCTATAAAGGGCAGCTCTTTCCTCAAAAATTAAATTTAGCTGCTTATGCTGTAGATTCTGTAACATCTTTATTATATATTTATTTATATAGTTTTGCTGTGATTTTCTCCTTCCACATGACTTCACATTTCTGTGTCCACCATTTGGATCAAATGTCACCTCCCTAGACAGTATTCAGGAAATGCCGTTGAATATACCCCCCCCAACTATCATGGGAATAGGTCCTTTATACACTCTCCAAGGCCAAAAACACGGCATTGATGGACCTTAATAATATCCCAGGATGCCTCCTTAAAAGTATGATATGTAACCTATCAGGACCACTAGAATCATTATTTAACCATAGCTTTTGGACAGGCTTCATGCCAAGCAAATGGAGGACTGTAGCTGTCATCCCTCTGCAAAAGAGCAGACCATCTATGGACCCATGTAACTACAGACCCATAAATCTGATTTGTCACATATGCAAGACCATAGAAAGAATGATCTTGGAAATGGTAAACAATGGCATAGGAAACTTTTAGACATTATACCCCACCCTAGTTTGGTTTTGTCAAGGTCAGATTACACCTACTCAACCTGGCAGACCTCTTTGAGAAGGTCACCAAAGCAATGGATGTGGTCAATGTCACTTGTGTAGTCAGAATAAAACAGACAAACATTCCTGGGTTCAGTTCAAGCAGCTTTATTATACACAAACACATCAGAAATGAGGCTTTGTAACTTAAACTTAAAGAAACATATAAAAAGACTGACTACCGCACTCATACATGTTAAAGCTTTGGCTGTTCTCTCAAAATGGCACTGCTGCCTGCACATGCTCACTATTTATATGCACGTGCTTACATCTGGAAATGCTTCTTAAAGGTACATACACACGCTCTGATCTACATAATGATCCATATATGAAATGACAGTATTTACAGGGATGATCTTTTGACATGCAATTATACAGAATTATTTGACATTCAATCATACAAAACCAGACACATATAAAATGATCATGTCCAGGTTGCTGTGTATTTTACACTAGGTCTAGAAATATGACCTGATCATGTAACATAAAAGTCAGAATTGGGTCTAGCAACAGGGACCGTCTTCAAAGAATATTCAACTTTGGGGACAACTAGGACATCATCAGGAATGGGAATGGATACTGTGACCTGTTCTTTGGTATGAGCATTGTCAGGGTTTCTCTGACATCCAGAGTCTGTATCACAGGTACAATGTTACAATATAATTTCTGATACAGGAAGAATATGTCTGTAGGTTCTCCTGTACTCTATACCCTTAGATTCCACTAAGTAGGAGCTCAGCTCAGCACATATACCTCTCACTTGACCAATTCAATCAAAGCCTTTCACCGTTTGCAACCTCACTGTCTCTCCTCCTTTTAACGGACAAAGAAATCTGCTCATTTTATGATAGTTGGACTTCTGAGAAGATTACTTCTTAAAAAGTTGGGCTTTGATTGCTCTGTTGTTTTTAACATTAGGCACCAACAAACTAGAACTAATAGGCGAGGTTATTATAGTTTGCCTAGATAGAAGTCTTTGAGCAGGCGAGCCAGGTAGGTTGTCAAGGGGTATATTTCTGAGATTAAGTAAATTCAGGAAGGTATTGTTATTGTCACACTTTGACCTTTCTAGTAATTGCTTTGGACTCTGAAATGCACATTCAGCAAGGCTGTTTGACTGTGGATATTCAGAACTGCTAGTAACATGGATAAAGTCCTACTCTTTAGCAAATATCTGAAACAACTGACTGGTAAACCGAGAACCGTTGTCAGAAATAACTTTGTATGGACTACCATGGACTGAGGAATGACTTTTCATCTTAGTAATAACATCACTGGATGTTAGGTTAGGTAGCAAATTGATCTCAAACCAGTTTGAATAAGAGTCTACCAACCCTAAGTAATGCTGACTGTTCCACTCAAATATGTCATTTGCTACTGTTGACCAAGGTAGTTCAGGAATTTGGCTTAACTGAAGTGGCTGTTTTTGCAAAAGCGGCTTAGCACTGTTGCACACTAAACAAGAAGAAAGCACTTTATCAATGTCTTTTGCTAGAGAAGGTGAAAATATTAGTCCTCTTGTCTTTCTTTTGGTAGAATTGGAACCTGGGTGGCCATGATGCAAAATCTGAATGTATTCACATTGAAAGGAAGTAGGAACAACAACTTTTGGACTTTTCAATGTGATACCATCAGCATCTCATCACTGCATGGAAAATAAGGTTGTACTGACTGTACACAGTATTACTTTGATGGACATCCTACATTGATGAAGTGGTTGAGCTTTTACAAAATTGGATCAGTCTTTGTATGATCTCTCAGCTCATCAAGTCTTGTAGTAGAAAAATTATGCACTTCCCATGACATCAAAGTCAAAATTCTCTGCATCAAGCTGTTCCTTGGCATTTCTATGTGATCTGGATAAGGTATCAGCCAGATAATGAAGTTTACCTTTTGTTTAGACCATTTTGAAATTATTCTTTTGCAATTTGTGCATCATTCTTTGTAGCCTTGCTGGAGCTGAATGCATAGGCTTCTTTAAAATAATAACTAGAGGTTGATGGTCAGTTTCTATCTGGATAGCTTGGCCATAAATATAATCATGGAACTTCGAACATGCAAACACAATTGCCAAAAGTTCCTTCTCAATTTAAGCATAGTGCATCTCAATATGGGTAAGAGTTCTAGATGCATAGGCAAGAGGTCTGTCTTCTTGAAGAATAACTGCACTGAGACCAAACTTTGAAGCATCACAGGAAAGAACTACTGGTTTGTGGACATCATAGTATCTTAATGTAGGCAGGTTAGCAATTTGCTGTTTGAGGTTATTAAATGCACTCTGGTGTTGTTCTAACCACGACCATGCAACATTTTTGCATGTTAGCCCTCTTAAAGGTGCTGAAAACTCACTAAGGTCAAGGATAAATTTGCCCAAATAGTTAACTATACCAAGATAATGCTGTAGGGCTTGGACATTGTCTGGAACTGGCATCTCAAGATTGGCTGCTTGTTTAGAAGGATCTGGTCATAAGCCTGTACTGGTAAATAAATGACTTACATAAGTAACTTCTGGTAGTCTGAATTTGTATTTCAGAGGATTGAGCTTTAAATTCATTTCACATGCTCTGTCCAGAATGTTCCTGAGGTTTCTGTCATGCTCTGCTTCACCATTAAATCCAACTAGTAAATAATTAGCTATTATTACTCTGATAAAATAGCATCACTGAAGCTGGAACTGAGACATGTGCTTACATGATGGACTTATTTGGTAAAAGAAAGCAGGTTCATTCTCAAACTGTCTCTGAGACCTAATAATGACTCCACAGATCTTTGGACTACATAAAATTGCAAGCTTTAACTGTTCCCAGCTGAATAGCTTGAAAGCACTACTGAGCCTTCGGTTTGAATCTCATCACCCCCATAAGCAACAAGCTTCGCACAATTGGCCAAATTAAGTTGCTCACCAGCACTCACTCTAGGAAATCTTTCTGCTGACATCATATTATACTTTGAACCAGTGTCTACTTTGAGCTCTGTGGGTTTAACATTGATCAGGATAGTACAAAATACTTCATTCTTTGCCAATAAATTTATTGCATTAACCATTTCAGCGACAGCTGATACACCATTTACATAGAAAGTAGGGTTGCAGCTCTTTATGTGCTCAACCTGCGTTTTTGAGTGACCTTTCTTAATAATGGAATGAGACTTGCTTGATTTACAAAACTTTTGAAAATGGTTCCATTTTATACACTTGTGGCATGGCTGACCAAATTCTAAGCACTTCTCTCTTTTAGACTCATGATTGGCTCCACGATTACAACAGTTAACAATAAGACTTGACTTGGGTTTTTTATCAAATATCTTTTTATTGAGTATTTTTCTTATATAGAATGCAAAATAGAAAGAGTAACAGGTGATAAAACTTATGAAACAGTTGATGTTACATAGTGCTTAACATTTAGCAAGTTATTTAAACTAGGTATTACACATTTCTACTACAGAAGTACAAACAAGCTAAGATTACACTTTGGATGACTATGAAGCTATGCTATGTTATGTCATAGTCATGAACATTGTTATATTACAACAGTTCACTGGTATATTCTGGTTACAAATGATAGTATAACTGGAGGCACAACACCAACCTACCTAACGTTAACAGTCTACTCTACTATACTCTATATACTTATGTACAATAATGTCACCTTAGTTAGTGGTGTTAGTACAAGAATGTCACCTTAGTTAGCAGTGTTAGTATTCTCAACTCAGAGTTGTATTTACTATCTATGTGTAATTAGTGTTGTTTGTCATTTATGATAAAATATCAATTAATGCTTTGCAGTAGTTCTGATAATATGTTTGGTTCTTTTGGCTTTTTGTATAAAGCTTCTTAGACAAAATATGTTTTTGGCCATGTTCTTGTATTCTGACCAGGACAGTTTGGATCTGTCCAACCATTTTATTGGTATATAAAATTTTAATAAGGTGCATAGTGTTATTGTTATGTGTTTTGAAAAAAAATATTATTCTTACCTTTGAATATATGCAGTATTGCTGTCTCCCAGGACAAAGTGAATTTTGAATAACCTAATTTTTCTAAAAGAAGTCTTAGTGAGCACCATAGTTTGTAAACCGTTTTGCAGGTCTAGAATATGTGAAGGATGCCAGCCTATTTATTAGGGAAAAAAAGACAATAGGGTGAATTGGATTGAATTTGTTAAGGTGTACAAGTGTATGATATGCATTATTGAAGATCATGATCTGGGTGTAAATTAATTTTTATATGGTATCAGTTTCATAGTATTTCTAAATTCTAATAGCTAATTCCTTTTAATTGTCTGATATGATATTACCTTTTCCTTCCCAGACCTTTGAAAACAGTATTGTATTTTGATATTTAATTTTTACTATTAATTTATATGTATTTGAGATCATTTTGTTTTTGTATAAAAACGATTTTTGGATTTGTTGCACTACTTTGATATCTTGCTCATTTACAATAATATCTTTGGTTATAGTACTAAGTATAAGATTTGTTTAATTATCACCTTATAATTATTGCTTGCTCTAATTAGGTTCTTGATGTTTTCCAATGAGAAGTTTTGTAGTTGGCAGAAGTCCCATACTATATAGTTTTGTATTAATGGGTATTTATCCTGGTTTGCTAGATCCGCGGTGGTACAGCGGTAGCATTGTTGCCTCACAGCAAGAAGTTCTCCTGTTCGATTCTCAGCTGGAGTGCCTTCTGTATGGAGTCTGCATGTCCTCCCCACAGTTGAGTGGCCAACGAAAGACTTGCGTGAATGGGCGTACCTTCGCTGAAGGTTGGGCATCGGGCTGGCAACTCGGCACCATAAAAATCGACTGGCAATCATTAGCAGACTGGAGTTCCGCTGTGGCGACCCCTAACCGGGAAAAGTTGAAAAGACAAACAAATAATAGACTTTGCTAGTTTTATATCAGGGTTGTTATGAACTGGTTGTAGAAGAATAAGCATGTCTTTTAGACTTATTGATATTAGTAATTTCTAGAAAATTTCAGATTTATTAATTAAAATTGGGTTAATATTTGTAGTCTTAAGAGTTTCTTGATTAATGAAAGGAATCATTTCTGGGTTAATTTTAGATGTCATGATGTTCTGGTGGAATAATTTAATCCATATTGGGCACCATCCATTAGCTATTGGGTCATAGTTAGCTATTTGCATGATGCGACTAGCATAAATAATTTCGTAGTACAGTTGAAAATCAGAAAGGCTTAGCCCTCCTTTTTCTTTAGGGGGTATTAATTTATTGTAACTAATTATTGTACTTTTTGGGTACCATATAAATTTTGCTAGTCGAACTTTTATCTTGTCGAAGAAGGTCACTGGAATTTTCATTAAAGTGGAATTCAAATGGTATAGAAGCTTAGGCAGTATGTTCGTTTTTGACAAGTGAGGCTTTTGATAAGGTAGAGAAGATTTGACTTGGGTTTTTCTGATTCACCCTTATACTGCCCTTTTTACTGAGCTATTCTTGGAATTTGCTAGAAAGTTACAGGTTTTCCCTGCCACACCTGCAGTGGTTGCAGCTGCCATGTGCTTAGGCCTGTTTCTGCTTGCCATGTGTTGCATGCTGTCTACATTTGCTCTAGAGGCTGTTGAAACCATGCTTTTATCACTTGCAAGCATATTTATTTTTATTTATTCTATTTCACATTTGTTAACCAGGTTAGTCCAACTGAGTTTGCAAACAAACCCATTTTCAGTGGAGACCCGAGGGGAAAAGGCCCAACAAACATAAGTAAAGATAAAGTGGCAATATACGAATATTAAACAACAATCACAATACAACATAATTGTAAAAAAGAAAAGGTTATTAACTATTTGGATTGTACTGACAGTAAGCAACCCATTTTCAGTGGAGACCCAAAGGGAAAAATCCCTAGCAAACATAAGAAAGCTAAACATACAGGACAAAAACTATTAAAATAACAGTGAAATAAGAAATTAATTATAAAGAGAAAAACAAAAGAAAAAATGATGAACATTAAGGGTTGCACTGATAGCAGTGGTCTAAATTTACTATATATAATAGTGAAAACAAAAGGATAATCATTGTTCAAAAGAAGGAAACTGTACAGACATTGACAGGAAGTGGGGGGAGATAAACAGAGTGGAGAATGGGAGGGGGGAAAGAAAGGAGGGGGCTGTAGTAGGGATATAGTAGTAGAGTTGAGGGTTTAAGAGATTAGTTTAAGCAGAAGTTTCTAACAGAAAGAAAGTTAGGAGATGCAACAGGTTATATAGTAGGACAGACTAAGACTACATGTGGTCAAGGCAATGGCATAATTTCAAGTTTAGTAGGTGGGATTTAAGCTCCTTTTTAAAACGTTGAAAGAAAGGTTGGATCTAATATGGAGAGGGAGTTTGTTCCAATTCAGTGAGACAGAGTGTTTGTAAAGTAGTTTGCCAATATTCCTTTTGGGTTTATAAACTGAGAGAAGATGCTGATCAGCACTCCAGAGAGGCTGGGGGGAGAGTAGAGAGTAACATGGGAGGCGAGAATAGAGCAGGCAGAGGGGTTGTTGAGTATGGAAAAGGTAGTGTGGTGTTGTGATTGTAGGAGAAAGTGTGGAAATTCCAGTCATTGAAGTTTATTTAGTGAGAGGTAGTGACGTGATGAGAGTGGTTGGTTTAGAATAAATCTGGCAATTTTGTTGTATGTTTGTTCCAGTTTCTGCACTGAGGTAGTCTGGATATTGGTAAAAATGGAGGAAACGTATAGAAGACTAGGTAAAAGAAATGCCTGCGCAAGAGTGCAGTTAGTGGCAGTAGTGAGGAATTTTTTTCCTATAAAGTAGTCCAAGTTTTTGGTGTTTTATTTGATGCCTGTTGT
This sequence comes from Protopterus annectens, assembly GCF_019279795.1. Classification (NCBI taxonomy): domain Eukaryota; kingdom Metazoa; phylum Chordata; order Ceratodontiformes; family Protopteridae; genus Protopterus; species Protopterus annectens. The sequence continues at coordinate 335,108,214 of NC_056748.1, read as the reverse complement.
ATGTGCAAGTCAAATTGTAGTCAGTCATCAATTATAACCCCAAGGAGTTTGGTGTGTGAGGCAGGGGAGATAGTGGTGCCACCTAGGGAGGAAAGAGAAAAGTTGGATTTGAGGTGAGAGAGTGTCTGAGGTAGGAAGAGAAGGAGCTGAGTTTTCTTTGGGTTAAAGATTAATTGATAATTTCTGAGCCATTTTTTAACAGAGATAAAGGAATTATGTGTTAATGTGTGTAGCTCATCTATGTATTATATTACAGATGAGAGACTGCAGGATAAATGTAGGTTGTTGGTAAAAATGTTGAAAAGGAGCGGTCCAAGTATGAAGCCTTGGGGTACTCCTTTCTGAACAACAAGGAAGAGTGAGAAAGCCTGCTGCCATCTAAGAACTTGTTTTCTGCCAGTAAGGTAGGATTGGAACTAGCCAAGAGTAAAAGGAGAGAGGTTTAGGTCTGAGAGGTCGTTAAGAAGGATGGGATGATACACAGTGTCAAAGGTTTTAGGGAGATCAAGGAACAGACAGGAGATGAGGAGGTTGTTTTCCTTAGCTTCTGCAGCCTTATGAGTAAAGGATAGTAAGGCAGTCGACATACTGTGTTTAGAGCAGAAACCATGTTGCGAGGGGGTGAGGAGATTTTTGTGAATGAGATAGGACAGTAGTTGAGTATGTATACATTTTAAAAGGATCTTAGAGAACGGTGAGAGAATAGTGATTGGTCTATAGTTAGAGAGTTCAACAGAGTTGCCACCTTTGTGCAGAGGAGTGGTATAGAAGGATTTCCATATTTCCAGTTCGGTAGATTCCTGAATGGAGTGGCTGATTAAGATAGATACAGGATATGCAATAGAGTCAGCAGCAATTTTTAGAAATTGAGGGGGGGGTTATCAGTGGATGGAGAGCATGGTTTTAGTTTAAGAAGCAGGGATTTGATATATTTAGTAGAAACAGGTTGCAAGGTAAAAGGCTGAGAGACAAAGGAGCATAGAGGTTTACGGTTATTTGTATGTCTTTCTGTGAGCACATGAATTTGACAAATCTCTACATCTTTGCTTAATGTTAAATCACTGTCATGAAGCAAAATCTTTCTCACTGCAGCAATATTAATACCACACACACAACCTATCCTTTATTAACTCATCTTTCAAGTCGCCAAATCTGCATGTTTTAGACTTATTTCTCAAGTCAGTGATATAAGCTGCAAACCTTTCACCTGGCTTTTGGTCTCTTGCATAAAATAAGTGCCTCTCTAATGTAACATTTGTCTGGGGGTTGCACATTTCTCTAAATTTATGTTTTAAGCACTCAGAGTCCTCTCTTGATTCAGCTGGTACCACAATATGATGGGTTTCCCTTCTCCTGCATATACTTCTGGTGAATATACAAATGAATGCTCTCTTTCAATGGCTTCTGACCCAGCTAAGTTAAACAAAATGAATGCCCTTGTATGTGGATCTTTGTCATAAAAAGCTACTTGTATGAAAATATTGTTTTCCTGCTCAAATACTCTCCAATTTCTGCTATATTATGATCAAACACAAGTGGACCTGGTCTTGTGAAATGCCTCTGCCATATCAACACACAATAGTGAAGGTGCTTGAAATTATGTACGAACATGCACACATAAATATATATCCCAGAACTTTATGCCAGTACTTGTAATTATTCCCAATAGCACAACAAACTCTTCAAAATAACTCCACTTTGCCAAATAAATCTTCGTAGCACAAGGACACTTTCAAATCACTGTACTTTGTGAAACCACTCCTTATCAGTGTAAGACATATTTCAAAATGACTGTACTTTGCAAATATACTGTACACAGCAGAAGAAGCTCAGAGTAAGAAACACTTAGAGGAACTCAACCTTCCATCAGGAAATATCATCAAATATAACTCCCTCTACTATCACTAGGGAACAGATCCTTAATGTTCTCTCTTAGACTAAGAACAATGCATTAATGGTCCCAGGCAATATCCCAGAATGCCTTCTTAATAGCATGAAACATGACCTATCAGGGCCTCTGGAATTACTATTTAACTGTAGCCTCCAAAAAGGCTTCGTGTCTCATGAATGGAGAAAGGTAACAGTTATCCCTCTGCACAAAGGTGGGCAATCTACAGACCAATAAGTTTCACTAGTCTTATATGTAAAGCCATGGAAAGAATTATCATGGAGATGATCAAGAAAGATACAGTAAACATCCAGACACTGGACCCAACCCAGCTTGGTTTCGTCAAGGACAGATCATGCCTACTCAACCTGGTGGACTTCTTTGAGAAGGTCACCAAAGCAATGGAATAGGGCAAAATCATTCACACTGCCTACCTTGATCTGGCTAAGGCATTTAACACAATACCCCACTCGGGGATTGTTGACAAACTAAAGAGGTTAGGTATGAACCCATATGTCACCTGGTGGATAGCCAGATGGCTCACAGACAGGACTCAGGAAGTTAGAATTGGGGAGTCCACCTCTACAAAGCGGCCGGCCACAAGTGGAGTCCCTGAGGGATCAATCTTTGGACCTCTTCTTTTTGGCATTTACTTCTCAGAAAACAAAAGGCCAATGTCAGTGATCTCTGGCTGACTAAATTTGCAGATGATTGCAAATTAGGTGCTGTCATTGAATCTCACACTGACACAGATGTTCTCCAGTGTCAGACACATGGCCTAAAACTAAATGCCAAGAAATGCATACTAGTACCCTTTGGGAAGCCATCCATCCCTGGTAACTATTATATTGACAACAAACCCCTTAGAGTTGACCCAGTAGTCAGGGACTTAGGGACACACATAGACAGTAATCTAGCCTTTGTCCATCACGTGTCTACACTGGTGAGGAAATCATTCTATGTTGCACAACTTATAAACAATGGTATGGTATCTAAGTCCAAGGAAGTTATTGTTCCACTGTGTTTGGCATTCATCAGACCTTTCATTGAGTACAATGCCCCCTTTGGTATATACCTAACCAGGCATATCCAACAACTGGAATGTCCACAGAGGTTCCTCACTAAAAGAATACAGGGCATAAGTGAAATGTCCTGTGCAGACCTCCTAAAGTTCTTAGCCCTGTATTCTGTCTACAGGCTTTTGAGGGGAGATCTATGCCTGGCATTCAGGGCATTGTCAGACCTCACTCTGATGCACCTCCTGCATATCCACCAAACAAACAGCACCAGAATTACCTATTCTAAAGATTTAAACCTTGCCTGGGATATAAATAGGACCTGCTGGAGAGATAGGTATGTATCCCAGAGACTACCCCGTCTATGGAATAGGCTCACCATCTATGTGAAGCAGAGTTTCTCCCTAACCCAATTCAAGTGCAACCTGGACAATTGGATGGGAAACCGGAAATCCATCCCTGGTTTGACACCTATGTCTCTAATGGGGACAGGTAACTTGTAAATGGTTTATCTCCCAGGCCCATGCTTACACTTATCAAGGGTGTCAGAACTTGTCAGAGATTTGGGATATATGGCTAGGCTTAAAAAGGTTCTTGTTGTCATTAGCCTAGTAAACACATATGAACCTATGAGATTAATGCACTTTGCAAACAAACTGTACACAACACACGAATCTTTAAAAATGGCTGCACTTTGTGAAATAACTCTGCACAGTGCAAGAAACAATTTGAAATGGTGGCACTCTATGAATAAATGTACACAGCACACTTTGAGATACTTTGAACAACTCTAGCTATATTTTGAATCGCTTTGGTCAATGCGAAATAGTAGTTTGTGCCCAAACATGGACTTTGACTAAAATATGCAGTCGTCTTGCTCTTTATCCTTAATTTGCCCTTTTATTGTACCCGTTATGCCCTTTTAATCTCTTACCATGCTCTTTATACTTTTCTTGTGCCTGTCTACTTTAAACATGCTCATTATGTAAACCAAAGATAATTATGATACCCATATGAATATCTCTGCAAGTTTTATCAAATATCATGGTTTTGAACATTTTGTTTAATTAATAATGTGTTTTTTGACCTTCCTTTGATTAATAATGTCTGTTGTGCCTTATAAATGTGCAATTTCAGTTTCTTTGCCAAATAAATCATTTGTGCAGTTTTCTTTACCTTTAGCTCATTTCCTGCCCTTTGTTGTTTGTCTGAGCTCCATTTCACTCAGCCAGATTAATCTGTCTTCACCTTCAAATCTGCACATCATGGCTTGAAGTTGTTCTTGTAATCCCGGTTCTGAAACCATGTCGCTTATCTGGTCAGCATAAAACAGATGAACATTCATGGGTTCAGTTCAAGCAGCTTTATTACACACAAAAATAACAGAAATAAGGCTTTGTAACTTAAATTTAAATAAACTTATAAACTGACTACCACACTCTGGTTGTTCTTTCATAATGGCACTGCTGCCTGCATGTACTCACTATTTACATGCATGTGCTTACATCTAGAAATGTTTCTTAAAGATACATGCACACACTCTGATCTACAGTCAAGGCATTTGAAACAATAACCTACTTGAGCATTGTAGACAAGTTCATAAAATTAGATATAAATCCACATTAGGATAGGGAAGTCCATCTCCACAAAGAGGCTGGTCACTGGTGGTGAAGTTAAAAAAAGAAGGAAGGACTACAAAAGGGTCTTTTTAAGCCCAGCCATGCATCCCAAATCTCTGACAAGTTCTCGTACCCTTGATAAGTATAAACAGAGGCTTGGGAGATTACAAGCAAGGTCCTGGGAGATGAACCATTTACAGGCTGCCTGTGTCCATTAGAGGAATAGGCACCAAATCAGGGATGAATTTCTGTTCCCCATCCAACTGTCCAAGTCAGACTTGTATTGAGTTATGGAGAAACTCTGCTTCACATGGATGGGGAGCCTGATCCAGAGAAGGGTTGTCCCTGGGATACATACATGTCTCTCCAGCAGATCATATTTGTATCACAGGCAATGTTTATGTCCTAATATCCTAATATTTGGGACCAAGGGCAAAGATGATACTCCAAGTACTTTGATTCAGAAACTGTTTGGATTAAACTTGTTCATACTGTTTTAAATTATTCATGGTACTTTGCTGCAGATATTTGGCATCCATAATTGCACAACATAGATCAGATACAGTTTTGATTGATTGTTGTTTATAATGAGGGATAAAATAATATTCTTTTCTATTGGTGAAACCATTTCTGGTGGACCCCTGTCCAAATATAGCCCTTTTTTCTGGTTTCTCACACCTCTTTCTAGCCTTTAGATATGCTTCCATTGGCATCCATACTAGAAAATCTGGAGAAACTGACTGGAGAGGTATTGGCTTAAGTAGTTCACCAATCTGGCATGCCGAGGAAGGAGTTTTTTTCTTTCTGGCTTTCAGCATTTAATTTGTGATAGTTTTGCTTTGCTGGACTTATGTCTGGGCTCAGTAAGTTTTATTTTCATTTGTGAGCTCTCTCTTGTATTTTAAGATGCTTTGGAAACTCACCATTTTGTTTAATTTCATTTTCCTGATGAGTAGTGGTTTTCTAGATTGACAGGAAGAATAGCTAATCAAAAAAAACATCTGCTTATGAGTGGAAAAGAGTTAGAGTTTACATGCCATCAGCAAGGGCAGGACTGCTTAACATTCTGGTAAGACCACCTCGTATGATTTAACTGCTGTTCTAACTCTGAAAACACATTTTAGTACTTTCCATAGGAAGACTCAACAATTTGTCTGTTGTTACAGTTTTACACTAGATATTGTTTAAGTCTTTAGTGTTATCCCATGGGCTTTGACAGTTTTACTATTAAGTTCTAACTTGGTCTTTAGACTTAAGACCTAACACAAATATGCTCTGATTAGCATTATAATATTAACATTATTTGATTTGTAAGATATAGTAAACCATAATGGATTCGCTTAACTCTTACATGTTGGAAGACCTACTTAAAAAACAATATCTCACTGAATGCTCTAGCTACAGGGTCTATGCCAAGTACAAACCACCTGGCATTATTCTCTGCAATAACCATATTCAATTAAAGGACCTATTTCACATTCTTGAGGGTAAGAAATTAAGTAATCAGTTTTCATGGTTTTGTAATACTTTTCCAGCTGTAAGGACTGTTACAGACTTTAGTAGTTTGTGATATACTGATAGTTGGGGTGGTGCAAATTCACCTTGCTAAACCTGACCTTGTTCCTTACAATCAAGTAAGTCTAATAGTTCTAAGAAAGACTAAATAATACTCAGTATAACCCACTCAAAATATTCTAAAAAAAAAACTAAGGAAAACATTAGGAAGGAATTTGAACCCCAGCAAAAAAAAAAAAAAAAAAAAAAACACACAAAAAGCATATCATACAAAAAACAACACCTTAGTATGGAAATCCAAAACAAAGTAACTTTAAAGCAGTTTAAAAGTTTAAAAGTATTAAACTGCTTTAAAGTTACTTCATTTTGGATTTCCATACCAAGGTGCTTTTTTTATTTTTTTATTTTTTTTTTTTTTTGAGTTTTTTGGTGACTTATCAGTACCTTGCTCATTTTTTCTGGTTTATATATCATATAAAAGCACAAAACATATCATAAAATACCCACAAAACATATCATAAAAGAAGCCCCACAAAACATATCATAACACTATTGATGATGCAACTTTACTTCATTCAAGCAAGACAAACAGAGAAGAAAATGAATATCGAAATGTAGATGGTTTGGGCACAGAATCTCTCTTAAGCATGAATTCCAATAAACATGAAACTTGCACTTCTCACCTGTTGAATCCATCACAGCAGGTTGTTTCAGACCATACACAGGCTGCATGTCAAAACTTATACAAACCTACAATTTTGTCTAGTCCTGACCATATGCATTTGTCAGATTCAGCTTAGACAACATTAAGATAACTGATCAGGCTGGATGTACTGAAGACATGACAACTTTAGATAAAGAAACACTGGTCAGACTGATCAATGTGATATCTGCAAAAGACACAACTGATTCTCATTCTGAGCAAATTTGTATTTCTTGCACTCATGGTGCCACAATGGGCACAACCATTAGGAAAATGCTTAGAAATATTAACAGCACTGGTGCTGCTGTTGCAATATTTAATTCACAAAACAAAAAATACAAAAGATGTGCACTAGGGGAAGGATTTAGAAATACAAATATGATGCCTTCAGCTGCATCTAACTAATCTATTCCCCAAGTAAGTGTTAGCCCTGAGTGAGCCTACACTGATGCCTGCTGATTGAAGCATAAGTGGCCTAATTAAGAACAATGTTGCTGTGAGTGTTAACAATGTTACTCTGACTGTTAACAATGTTACTGTGAGTGCTCTTGTTGGTTTAACACTATTGAATATAAGATATATGATACTAAAACTGTTTCATTAAAAGATGTATTAGCAATTCTTATCAACTAGTGAACCCTCTAAATTCTGATGACAGCACAATGCATAATCCTTTGAACATAATGCACATATCCAAACAATTCTGTGCAACACTTTTCACTGTTAGATCTAGTTTTGACAAATTATCAACTGTTGTTGCAGTTCCTGATAGATCAGCTTGCTCTATTATATTTCAGAAGATGATGGAAAGAACTTTTAGTAGAATTCAGTTTCTAAGGGTCTCAATTCAATCCATTCCAAACGGTTATTAACGGTTAAATTATCACAGACTACTGATACTACACTTAATATTTAACAAGATATTACAAGCTCTACTGTTCCCAACTCAAGGAAACCATCTACTATAACACCAATATATAAAAAGGTAACTAAAGTGATATTAACAGCTATAGATCTATTACCCTCACTTCCATTCTAGGCTAATGGTTTGGAAAATGTAGCACTGAAATGCCGGGAAACAATAACACAGATGTCACAAGTTTGAACTCAGAGCAAGATGCTTTTGTAAAAGGTGGATCTATGTTGACAAGATTATTATGTTTTTATTATCCAGTTGCTAAGGCCCTGTATCTAAGTCTCTCACATGGATTCATTTTCTTAGACTTTGCCAAGGCCTTTGAGTCCCTTCCTCATTGTATAATCTAACATTGCTTTATCAAGGCTAAGATCAATATATTCCTAGAAAAATGGATTATTTCCTGGTTAACTAATATATACCATTGCATAGCTATACAGAATATAAGCTACAAGTATTTTCCTATTTATCTTGGTGTTCTGCAAGGCTTAGCTCTTGGGCCGATGTTATTTAATATTGTATTTGCCTCTATTCCTAGATCTAAGGCATATTGGATAAATATTTATGCAGATGATTATAACACTGGGTTCACTGCACAAAATATATCTGATACTGAACATTTAAATTCTTATATGAGACGGAATGATGATTGGGCACACAACATAGGTATACATTTTATAGATGTAATCATGTATTTTATAAATGTATTTATTTTATAAATATTAAATAAATAAATACATTTTAGTTATGACAAATGTAATATACCTGAGGACCTCCTACAAATGCCATTAAAGGTAGTAATCCAATATAAAGACATGGGATTTACCATGACTGCTAATCTTTCCTTTGACTCACATGCTCAGCTAACAAGTAAGAAAGCTATGCATCAAATGGGCTACATGTTTAAAAATCTTTCACAGGAAATGAGATGTCTTGCATTAACATATACAACATATATGAGGCTAATTTTACAGTACAGTAACATTTTTGTATACAGTGCGATTCAACTGAATCATCTTGAGAGAGTACAAATAAAATTTACAGAGAGGATTTGACTTTGCAAAGATTATAGTTACAATAATAGATGCAAATACCTTGATATATTTACTATTCATTATCTTTACACCCATGGTAAATTAATATTTGTCTATAAAGTCTTTCATGACTGTAGTTTACAAGCTACCTTGGACATAAATAACTGGAGTCATCAGGCTATGAAGTTTGCTTTAGATGCAATGAGGACAAAATTATGCTTCTCTTACTTAATTCAAATATTGGTGATATTATGGAATACATTTCTACTTCAAAGTAAAGGCAGCAAGAGACAACTGGATTTATGGGTTAGGGACAAAGTAAACTATCCAGAAATTTTGGAGTAAATATTACTTGATGGTCATATGGGCTTAGTGCTTGTATATAGCTTATGAATTTATGAATATACTAACTCTGAATCTTTGATGTTTAGGAGAGTACCATTAAAAAGACCTTCAAATTAGTTCACATTGTTTATCATACAAACACACAAACCACACACTCACTTTCATGGAGGCTGTCAATAGAAATCTACCCAAACAGCAGAGACCTCCAAGGCAGAAATGCACTCGACCCCAACAACACAACACAAACCACAAGACACACAGCTCAACTACACACTGTGCACCTCAACCTAAGCCCCTAAGGCAAAACAGCTTGCCCAATACACTAATCATAGGTGACTCAATAGTGAGACACACTGATGTCCCACTCACTAGGTTGAATAAGGAGAAGGTAACAGTCACCTGTCTATCAGGTGCCAGAATCTGACACATAACACACACACTCAGGTGACTCCACAACAAGTACAAGTATGACTCTGTCACTGTCCATGTGGGTGTGAATGACCTGAGATGCACCTCCCTGGACTACATGAAAAGATATATGGAGGAGCTCTCGGATTATGTGGCCCAGGCAGGTATGACCCCAGCCCTCGGCAGCATCCTACAGTAGCCCAGAATGATACCACAATACAAGCAGAAATTATTGACTTCAACAATTGGCTAAGTTTCTGGTGTCATTCCAAGGGGATCCAGTATCTGTCTGCTTGGGATGACATGATTAAAAGACCTCGATGCTTTGCCAGAGATGCCATTCATCTGTCACCCCTGGATTTCTGGTTACTGGCTAAGCCTCTTGCCACCCCTATAATGCCTTCTTTAGGTGATGTTCCAAAGACCAAATTACCACCATAACAGCTATAAATTAATGCAATCTGAGGGTCATAATGCTCAATGTTAGAAGTCTAAATCTCAAGATGCACTTGCTCTAAGTAGTCCTCAAAATGGAGAACATTGACATTTGTGCTGTAATGGAGACCTACTTTAAAGCAGCAGAAAGCACCCATGTGCTACTAGGCTATAACTCATTCCACAGCTTTCAGCCCCAGAATACTGACCAAAGCACCAAAGAAGGTGGTGTCTCCATATTCATAAAGGATATGCACACCTCTAGACTAGTAGCCCAGCATAATGCATCTGAGATACTTCAGGTAAAACTAACATTGTGTAAGACAGTGATTCAGGCCGTAGCCTGCTACAGATCTCCATTCATGTCCCAAGACTCTCACTCCATGTTCCTAAGCACCCGGGAAACTATTGGGGTCCAACCCAACACTCTCATACTAGGTGACTTCAATTACCTCTCCATCAACTGGGAAAACTACATATGCACCAACCAATGTTTCCTGGAATTTATCAGTTCCAATGCCCTGGACTAGCTCATTTTTACCCCCACTTGAGGAAGCAACATCTTTGACCTGGTTATTACTAACATGATCAATCATTGCTCTACACCAATAGTCAATTCCTCCCTGGTTAGATCCGACCACAAACTAATCACCATGTAAATCCACATCCCACCCACATCCCCCACAAAGGTAACTACCATGAAAAAATCTCCACAGCTGATTATGGGCTCCTAAAAACAGAGGTGGATAACTTCATGGCACCCATGTCACTGGAGAATATATGTATGACTGCTGAATCATACAACAATGCACTGTACGAACACATACATAAATGCATGGAACTAGCCATACCAAATAGAACCAAGAAGCTCTCCTCCAAAAAAGGAAGCCAATCTGGTGGTCCCTGACCCCTGCCATAAATGAACTCTACAACAGATGGAACAAACTGTTGCAGAAAAAGGTGAAGTCCTAAGACTGGAAAAACTCTCTTATTAACCTCAACAAAAAGTTGAGATCCCTCACCAAAACCTCTAAAGCCAAATATGAAGGCAGGATTGCAGCAGAAACTAAAAACAACCACAAATCCTTCTACAGTTATATCAAGAATCTGCATGGCAAAACCCAGGTTTGCTCTGAGTTACTGCACAATGGCACCTCCTATACTGAGCCAATAGATATTGCCAACATACTGGCTGACAGCTTCAGTGCCAACTTTGGTCCTTTAGGAGGGAGAGAGGGATAATCACAATACCAGAGGAATGCCAGACACCCAACATTACTGCAGCACAGGTTAAAGCTGGATTTTCCAAGGCCAAGAATACAGCTTTCATGGGACCTGACAATATCCCATGATATCTACATGAACTTCAAAGTAAACTGGCACCATACCTGTGTGCCCTGTTCAATCACAGCCTCACCTCAGGCTTTGTGCCTACCGAATGGCACACTGCTACAGTCATCCCTCTCCATAAAGGGGAGTGACTACAGACACTGGGAATTATCAGTCCATTAGCCTGATGAGTCTGATATGTAAGGATATGGAGTGCATCATCATGGACCAAATTAACAAGCATATAGGGAATCTCCAAACTCTAGATCCCATGCAATTTGGTTTTGTGAAAGGTAGATTATGCCTGCTCAACCTGGTTAACTTCTTTGAGTCAGTCACCAGAGCTGTGGATGAGGGCAAGGCAGTTCATACAGTCTACCTCGATCTGGCCAAGGCCTTTGATACCATTCCCCACTCAGGAATTATTGATAAACTCACCAAACTAGGCATCAACCCCTATATCACTAGATGGGTTGCAAATTGTCTCACAGATAGAATCCACAGTGTGAAAGTAGTGGACTCAGACTGCTGACCAGTCACGAGTGGAGTCCCACAGGGATCGGTTCTGGGTCCTCTCCTGTTTGACATCTACTTCTCAGAAGTCCAGGCCAACATGGAAAGACTCTGGCTGACCAAGTCCACAAACGACTGCAAGCTGGGAGCCATTATTAACTTCCCAAGTGATGTAAACAAACTACAGAAAGGCCTCACTGAGACCAATGACTGGTGCTGAAACCATGGCCTTAAGCTTAATGCCAAAAAATGCATTGTCATCCCACTAATTACCACATCGACAGGAGCTCACTGAACACTAAAGGCATTATAAAAGATCTGAGGACACAGGTTGACAGCAACCTCCCCTTTGACTACCACATTGCCACTATGGTCAGAAAGTCTTTCTATGTGGCACACCTCATTACCAAGGGTTTTGCATCCAGGAAGAAAGAGGTCATCATCTCTCTCTACTCTTCCCTCATTAGGCCAATCATTGAGTATAATGCCCCATTTGGCATGTTATTCACTAGACACATGCAACAGCTGGAAAGGCCACAAAAGTATCTCACAAAGAGAATCCTTGGCCTTAAACCCATGTCCTACATGGACAGACTCAAAAAACTCCAGCTATTCTCTGTCTCATATCATCTATTAAGAGGCGATCTTTGCTTGATTTACAAAGCCATGTCTAACCCAGCTATTTTAGAAATGCTACATCTATGAAATACCAATCCCTCCACACCACATGCTCCAGAGACCTCAACCTCATTACCACAATCAACAGAACATGATGGGGGGACAGGTTCATAACCCAGAGACTGCCCATGCTCTGGAATAGACTTGCCATACATGTCAAGCAGAGCACTTCACTGGCCCTCTTCAAGAGAAATCCTGATAAGTGGATGGGAAGTAGAAAGTTCACCCCGGGGAGTCACTCCAGTGGCATTACTTGATAGAGGCACTGGGAACTAACATTGAGCGGCATGATACAAGGGCACTTATATAGGCTAGGCTTGTAAAGGCTCCACCTATGAACCTATGTATTATGCATTGTGCACAAATGTATATACTTAAAGCAAGCCATGCATTAACTGTAATGTTTGTAATATACCTAGAAACCATAAAGAAATATCCCAAACTGATTGTATAAGGAGTTGATTTATAGGAGGCATTTGTCTTAGCAACTTCCAACACTTGGCTACAGTACTTTGATAGAAGCTATAACGCCATAAATTGTGTTAATCAACTATTTATGAAAATGTTTTACAAGACTATACTGTTGTTGTCATTTCACTGGAGGGCAAAGGGTGTTGCAGGAAGATCAACATTTTCTTAATTTTGATAAGGGTGTTCTATAGGTATCAAAACTTGATGGACATATCTAATGGTATGTTGACATTCACCAATATTGGGGTAAGGATCCTCCATTCTTGTTTGAAGACTTATAACAAAGTCTGATCTGCGCACTTTGGTTTGTTTACTTTCATTTTGCTTTATAACCCTGGATTTTAGAAAATTTTGCTACTTGGTATAGACATATCATTAGAGCATCACTTAGACCAGAAAACCATTTCTGGGTTTAAAAGCACAAGGTGCTTTGGCTGCTTATCATATACGAGCACATATTTTCTGCTAAGTCTATGGCAATAACATAGCAGAGTGAAATAATAAGAGGTCAAGTTCTTCTAGGTATAATTCACCCATACAGCTTGCAGGGCCTCCAGAGTTTACTTAAAGTCCTATATCTTGAAGAGGTACCTGCAGAAGAGTTGAGGTGTAACATGTTTCCCCACCAAATGACAACTTTTAAAGTTAGTGTGGCATGCTTTTCTAATATATTTTAGGTCAATAATAATCACTTTGCATCTGATATTCTTTCCTTTTTTCCCGAGACTTGCAACTAGCACATAATTCAACCTTTTAGGAGAGTTTTTTTTCATATAGGCACCTTAAGGTGCCAATTTGAAAGGTTTCTTCCATTTTCCACTGGCAGATGTGTGTGGAAAGTTATTCAACTCATTCAGCAGTTTTCTTGGCTGCATTCTTTATAGCTTTCTGTTCATTGCTGTGATAAGATCTCCCTTTAGAAACTATTTGATTTATTGAACCTAGTCGGCATGAAACCGTAGTGACTGTTTAAAACAAAGCCAATGAAGGCATCTTATTTCTCTATGCTTGCTCTTTTAAGTCTTTCAAAAATGTTCATACAGCAGAGAAAAGTGAGTTATAACAAGGAGACAGGGTAAAATACATACATATATACTAAACATAGAAAAATTATATGTTTAGAAAATGAAAAAAAGGCATTTATCATATGTTGTTCTTCTAGATAATAAAGGAGACAAATGTCGTTATTGTAAGATTTCATCCTTCACTTCATCAATCTATTGTGTCAGCCGGAGGTGTCAATTTTTGTTAAGATCATGTATGTCTAAGTAGCCCATTAAGTGGTTATTGGCATTTCTTAATAGAGTTGGCATGTATCTATAGACTAAAGCAGCTCTGCAGACAAGAGCTACAAGAAAACTGTGTGGATTTTCCTTGGCCTGAATTCTGCACAATAATATACAGTGGTACGTAGAAGCCAGTCAGATAAATTCTTGCCCAGAACATTAACAGATAATTTCATACAAAACTAACTCTGTGTTTACAGAGAGGGTTGAATATCACAAAAAAGCTTACAAAGGGAAAATAATTCTGTCATGTTTTAACTACATGTAACATTGCAGGGATATCTATAGAAGAAAACATATGCTAGGATAATTACTGTACATTTGCCCTATAAAGAACTGAAAGAGTATAGAATACGAATGGATTAAAAAAAACATTTTAGCATGAGAGGATTTCAGCACATTTTAACAAATGCTTGTCTTAATGACAATTATTCTAAAATCTGCATTCCGATGTATCATATATAAAAAAAAACTGAAACAATAGTGTTTAAAGACTGCAACAACGTAATTCAAAGGTATAAACACTATTAGTAGGATACCGAAGGATAAAGCTCACTCCAACCAGCAATAATACCACCAGTTTATTGTACTTAAAATAACATAGGTTCCAAAAGCATAACGGATCTAGTGCTTTCATCCACTACAATGTGGACTTCTTCAGAATCAATTAATTAATCACCAGTTGGCTTTTTTATTTGTTTTTTGGCGCCAAACGCATATTCCAAACTTAAAGGGACATACTGAATAAAAACTTGTAGAGTAAACTGTATGTCGCAAGTCTGATCTATTTACACTTGCAGAAAGTTAGAACATACAGAAATAAATCGTTTAAAATATAATAGTTGTCGCAATTCTTATCTATATACGTATGCTGAAAGTACTATCTAATTATTGTAATAAATAGCCTCAAATACAAGCATAAAAACACTTTATACAATTCATTTATAAATACTCATACAATACTAAACAACTATAACCTAATAATAAAACTTTTGTAACTCCATATACTGCTTATAATAACTTCCTATATAATATAATATTGTCTGAATACATGTAATATGTTTACGTAAAATCTTTTTAATCAGTAACCATTCCATATGTGCAAAAAGTGTATATAGTAATATAAAACCTAATTAAAATACAAACTTATAACTAATAATATATACATTTATTAAATCCATAACATATAATACTGTAACAAATAAAATAAATTCAATGTCAATCCTATATATTTCATAAAAAAGTAAACAATTCATGCCATAGTATACTGCTGGTTTATATAATTAAGGTGTAGAGTTCGCCTTGGTTTATGTGAATCTCTGTAGCATGGGCTTAATAATAATATAGTCATTTAAACCTGGTGTAGTTGAGGCATCAGTTAATATTTGCCATCTCACTTCTTTTTCTCCTAAGATGGCTTTTTTGTTGCCTCCTCTATTTGCCATAATTATTTGTTCCAAAATGGTAAATCGGAAATCATGACTGCTCCCATATGTAGCTACATGTCTAGAAAGTGCGTTAGTGCTGTCATTTTTTCTGATCACATAAATGTGATCATAAATTCTTTTTTTGAACATTCTTTCTGTCTTTCCTATGCAGAAGCTTGGGCAGGTTACACGTTTAGCCATATATATAACATCTTTAGTACTGCAATTTCCATTATCAAAACTTACTTTGGTCCTATTTATATTCTCCAGTATAATGTCTTCTTTTTCTAATATGGCATAACATTGTCCACAGCTTCCACATTTCCTAGTTCCCTTTCTCCACTGAATTATTTCCCTCATTACAGAACTCCTCTCTAAAATCAACTTCATATTAGTTCCCATTTTATACACAAATAGAGGAATCTCACCTACTATATTTTTTATTTCTTTGTCCACAGTGAGTATATTCCAATGTTTGCTTAAAATTTCTCTTATTTGTTTGGCCTGAGGAGTATATTCCAAAATACACACTCTATTATATTTAACTTCTCCTTCACTAACTGTAATCTTGTTTAATAATTGTTTACCTAATACAGGTGAATATTTTTCCCCCATTCATTAATTGCATATGTTTTAATCTCCTTCAATAGTTCCGCAGGGTACCCTCTTGTCCTAAATAACTCGTTTATGAATTCTATCTCATCTATCATTTCACTATATGTAGATGTCATCCTTGCAGCACGTATACACTGGCCCTTAAATATGCTCTTCTTGGTTTTATAAGGATGATTACTAGAATACTCTAGATAATTATTAGAAAATGTATTTTTTCTATAGATGCGAGATTTAAATCCATTATTAGCACTAGAAATAAAGGTATCGAGATACGCAATACCCTCAGTACTATAACTGTGTGTGCATTTTAAATAATGACTCATACTGTTCAAATAGTCAATAAATAATTCAATAATATATTCAGGTCCATCCCATAAGATGAAAATATCATCCAAAAATCTTGAGTAATGTCTAATGTCCTTATAGAATTCACTCTTAAATATTTTTTCAGTTTCCCAATCTAGCATAACTAGATTGGCGAATATAGGTGCACAAGCGGCCCACATTGCCACTCCTCGGGTTTGTTTATAATATTCTCCTTCAAAATAAATATAGTTATAATCAAGTACTATTGACATTAATTCCATGATTAAATTAATCTGGTCCCATTTCAAATTTGAATTTTGTCTAATGCTGCTACAAAAGCTCTCCAACCCTTCTTGCTTAGGGATACAAGAATATAGGTCTATCACATCTACTGTGATAAAGATAATTCCCTTTTTCCACAATTCTGGGGTTAAATTACCTAGGAACATCCAAGAGTCCTTAACCAAATGGGGAATCTTCTCATAAACATGCTTATGCCATTTATCTATAGCTATACCTAATGGAAAGGTTTTTGAATGGCTTCCTGATATAATAGGACAGAATGGTGGATCTATTATATTTTTATGCACTTTTGGTACTCCTACTATTGTAGCCAGAATGGGGTGCTCAACTAACAAGAACTTATCACTAGTTATACATCCATCTAATAGAAATTCCTCTAAAAACATTTCTATCCATCTATATCCAATATTAATTTCATTAATGGATACGGAAATATAATTCCCTGATTCAAATAAAATCTGAAACATTTTGTTGTTGTATTCCTGTTGGTCATATAAAACCACCCCTCCTCCCTTATCGGGCTTCATTATTCTAATGTTTTTGTCTTCCTAAAGCCATTGAAGTAGAAGTATTTCTTCATAAGATAAAGTGCTTTTCATTTTTTTTTGTATCTAACATCATTCTGCAGCCTATATACCTCTTTAGCCACTATTTTTTCATAGATGGCTACATTAGGGTGGGTGAGGGGTATATTTACACTTTTTTCTTTAACCCTTCCTTCCCTACCAATGAGGGTTTATTGTTAAAATGAATAGCTAAATTAATTTTCCTGAGGTATAATTTAATCTCAGTAAGACAATCCACTGTATGAAATTTCCTCTTCATCCCTTTAGAAAATTATTTGAAATGCTCATCTTCAAGCACTACACTTGTATAATTGAAGATGTTGAAATTGCTTCTGCTATTAATAATGTCATCTGGATTGACCTCATACATAATAGTATCAGCTTTTAAGTCAGACGATCCACTTGAAATGTTTATTCCATCATAATTCTCTGTCACATATAATCTCTCCATCCCTGATTGTTGAACTGTCTCTGTCCCCATCCCTGTCTGCCCCTCCTCCATTTCCAATTCTTTTTCCAATTCCCCCCTTGGTTTTGTTTTCTTTCCCCATAAAAATTTACATTCTCATCTACAAAACGATGCTCCCCATTATTTTCATGTAATCTTAAAGTGTCACTCTCATCATCTTTACCCCACATCCTGTTCTTCCATGGATAAGCTTTATTTGCTTTGTAATCAGAAATGTCCCTGTTAATTTTTTTACTCTTCTTTTGAAAGATATCCTGGGCTTTCTTATCAGCCAGCATGTATTGTTTGTAATATAATTTCTCCCATTGTTCAAACAGTAAGTCGTCAGTTATTGATTTATTCAGTTTCTCAACTTTCTCAATTAATGAACATAATTTCTCATCATTCTTTTTAATTAATAACTTCATGTATTCAAAACCATACTGATTGAATAAGGCATCAAATTCATCACGAGCTTGGTCATTTAACCTTACTCCCATAGGCATTTTAAAAAAACGCAGTCCCTTAGGGACTATTTTTAATGCAAGACTTGTTCAAATGCGCATTATCAGTTTTTATCTCCTTAATCATATTTAGATTTTTTCCAAAAGCATAAATTAATTATTTTAAAGAGCCAGGCACAGTGTCTCTCAAAGAACTATCCACACCATTAGCCTGGCTTACATTGTCAAAACACATATCCTTCAATATAAAATTATCCAACTTATCAGCATTGTGTCCCTGTTTACAATTATTTTCCTGAATATTATTGACACAAGCTCTAGGACAACAGCTGTGTCTAACAGTACCTTGCTCATTAAATCCATTGTGAACAGCTGAAGAATATGATCTCCCTGCCATGTTACATTTGGGCTTAGTTCCTTAACATCGTGCTTCATCCTCTAAATTGTATAACGAAAAATCAAACGTGAAATCTTTATCAGAAAACCAACTGTTTTCCATACCTGTTCTTTGTAAATCCACAGTGGTTTTCACCGTAGAAGCAACTGTACGATTTATTTGGCCGTTTGGCAGTTCCATATCTAAGTCGCTGTCACTTAAATGATTGGCCCCAACAGTCTGCGTCTGTGACACCTGCCGTTTCAGTTCCAATCATGTCATGAGTTCCAAAAGGTGTCTGACTTCACCCTTTAATGAAGAGACCTCCGACCGAAGTCTCTGCAATTCTCCATCTTCACCAGTTGTACGCCTGTGGGTGGCAACTTCCTCCTGAGTATCCATGTCGAGCACAAAGAAACAACTGAAAAAATAGTGTTTAAAGACTGCAACAACATAATTCAAAGGTATAAACACTGTTAGTAGGATACCAAAGGACAAAGCTCACTCCAACCAGCAATAATACCACGAGTTTATTGTACTTAAAATAACATAGGTTCCAAAAGCATAACGGATCTAGCGCTTTCATCCACTACAATGTGGACTTCTTCAGAATAAATTAATTAATCATCAGTTGGCTTTTTTATTTGTTTTTTGGCACCAAATGCATATTCCAAACTTAAAGGGACATACTGAATAAAAACTTGCAGAGTAAACTGTATGTCGCAAGTCTGATCTATTTACAATTGCTGAAAGTTAGAACATATGGAAATAAATCGTTTAAAATATAGTAGTTGGCAAAAGTCTTATCTATATATGAATGCTGAAAGTTGGAAAATACACAAGTACTAATTATTGTAATAAATAGCCTCAAATACAAGCATAAAAACACTTCATACAATTCATTTATAAATACTCATACAATACTAAATAACTATAACCTAATAATAAAACTTTTGTAACTCCATATACTGCTTATAATAACTTCCTATATAATATAATATTGCCTGAATACATGTAATATGTTTACGTAAAATCGTTTTACTCAGTAATCATTCCATATGTGCGAAAAGTGTATATAGTAATATAAAACCTAATTAAAATACAAACTTATAACTACTAATATATACATTTATTAAATCTATAACATATAATACTGTAACAAATAAGATAAATTCAATGTCAATCCTATATATTTCATAAAAAAAGAAAACAATTTATGCCATAGTATACTGTTGGTTTATATAATTAAGGTGTAGAGTTCGCCTTGGTTTATGTGAATCTCTGTAGCATGGGCTTAATAATAATATAGTCATTTAAACCTGGTGTAGTTGAGGCATCAGTTAATATTTGCCATCTCACTTCTTTTTCTTCTAAGATGGCTTTGTTGTTGCCTCCTCTATTTGACATACTTATTTGTTCCAAAATGGCAAATCGGAAATCATGACTGCTCCCATATGTAGCTACATGTCTAGAAAGTGCGTTAGTGCTGTCATTTTTTCTGACTGCATAAATGTGATCATAAATTCTTTTTTTGAACATTCTTTCTGTCTTTTCTATGTAGAAGCTTGGGCAGGTTACACATTTAGCCATATATATAACATTTTTAGTATTGCAATTTCCATTATGGAAACTTACTTTGGTCCTGTTTATATTCTCCAGTATAATGTCTTCTTTTTCTAATATGGCATAACATTGTCCACAGCTTCCACATTTCCTAGTTCCCTTTCTCCACTGAATTATTTCCCTCATTACAGAACTCCTCTCTAAAATCAACTTCATATTAATTCACATTTTATACACAAATAGAGGAATCTCACCTACTATATTTTTTTATTTCTTTGTCCACAGTGAGTATATTCCAATGTTTGCTTAAAATTTCTCTTATTTGTTTGGCCTGAGGAGTATATTCCAAAATACATGCTCTATTATATTTAACTTCTCCTTCACTAACTGTAATCTTGTTTAATAATTGTTTACCTAATACAGGTGAATATTCTTTTCCCCATTCATTAATTACATACATTTTTGTCTCCTTCAATAGTTCCGCAGGGTACCCTCTTGTCCTAAATAACTTGTTTATGAATTCTTTCTTCTCTATCATTTCACTAGATGTAGACGTCATCCTTGCAGCATGTATACACTGGCCCTTAAACATACTCTTCTTGGTTTTATAAGGATAATTACTAGAATACTCTAGATAATTATTAGAAAACGTATTTTTTCTATAGATGAGAGATTTAAATCCATTATTAGTACTAGAAATAAAGGTATCGAGATACGCAATACCCTCAGTACTATAACTGTGTGTGAATTTTAAATAATGACTCTTACTATTCAAATAGTCAATAAATAATTCAATAATATATTCAGGTCCATCCCGTAAGATGAAAATATCATCCAAAAATCTTGAGTAATGTCTAATGTAAGATAAAAAGAGCACCAAAACAAATAAAGAGACAATAAATCCAACCACAGGACTACCAACGTAACTTTGTTAAGCACTTTCACTCACTTTAATGCACATGAGCTTCTTCAAAACAAACACTCCATTAATTACAAACTGTTTAAATACCATTTGATATCAAATCATATGACTTTCATTTTGAAAAACCTTAAAGTGAAATGACTAAATACATTTAAATTGTTGAATCAAACTATTATTTGATGCACATATTGTCACCATAATAATAATATCTAATCAAGTGGATTAAATATCCATATAATAAAAAACTATAAAATTATAAAATTATTTAATCCTAGCCATCTGCAGAAAACATTTCATGCTGACTGCACCATTAAGGCCAGGAGGTTCGTCAGCTAATAACATCTGCCACAAACTTTCCTTACATTCTAAAAGTTTCTTATAATCACCAGAAAACAAGTCAGTGTTAATCCTTTCCAAAACAAAAAAAGAAAATGTTTTAAACAATGCACATTCTGTGGAATGAACAGCCAGAGCATTGTTGACATCCTTCTTTCTTATAGCTAAACAATGCTCATAAATTCTTTTGTTTAATGCTCTAATGGTTTTCCCAACATAGAACTTTTGGCATGTGTCACATGTTGCACAATATACCACATTGGTCGTGTTGCAACAGTAATGCCCTCTAGCCACAAACTTTCTTTTTAAATGTTTGAAATCTAAACTGGACACATTACTCATGTATATACACTGTTTACATTTACCACATGAAAAACTTCCAACTGAACTAACTACTGAACTTGTACTCTGATTTTTCTTAAATTCTAAAATGTGCTTGATGCTAGTTACCTTTTTGTAACAAAAAATGGTTTGTCACCTAAAATCTTGACCAATTCTGCATTGCCCAAAATTACCTTCCAATGTTCCAAGAGAATCTTTCTTATTACACTCATTTCATTGCAAATAGGTATAGGAAAAGCTAAAATGAAATTCTTGTAACCACCATTCATGACACTATGAGATGTGACCTTACAGATGACATTGTTTTCCAAAATTGGATTTGCGGAAGTGACCCTAAGTTGTATAACTTCCTGAACAATCCTGTGAAGCCAATTCGAGTAATAACCTCTTTGTTGAAAAAAACTTAACAATTTGTCTACTTCTTCTAAAAAAACTGAATGTTCAGTGGTCAATCTGCTGAGTCGTATAAACTGATCTCTGACAACCCCACTTTTCATATGGTCAGGACATACACTCTCACGATGTAAATACTGGTTAACAAAGGTGTTCTTTCTAAAAATCTTACTCTGAAAATGCAAAATGTTAATGTCAAAAGTAAGATGTAAATCTAGGAAGTCTATGAAGTCCCCAAAACTACCAATAGTAAATTTCAAAAAAGTAGTGCTATGATTAAGATGCTCACAAAAAGTAAAAAACTATGATAGCTGCCCTTCCACCCGAATGGTGGTTACAAGAATTTCATTTTAGCTTTTCCTATACCTATTTGCAATGAAATGAGTGTAATAAGAAAGATTCTCTTGGAACATTGGAAGGTAATTTTGGGCAATGCAGAATTGGTTAAGATTTTAGGTGACAAACCACTTTTTTGTTACAAAAAGGTAACTAGCATCAAGCACATTTTAGAATTTAAGACAAATCAGAGTACAAGTTCAGTAGTTAGTTCAGTCGGAAGTTTTTCATGTGGTAAATGTAAACAGTGTAGATACATGAGTAATGTGTCCAGTTTATATTTCAAACATTTAAAAAGAAAGTTTGTGGCTAAAGGGCATTACTGTTGCCACACGACCAATGTGGTATATTGTGCAACATGTGACACATGCCAAAAGTTCTATGTTGGGAAAACCATTAGAGCATTAAATAGCAGAATTTATGAGCATTGTTTAGCTATAAGAAAGAACAATGTTAACAATGCTCTGGCTGTTCATTCCACAGAATATGTATTGTTTAAGAAATTTTCTTTTTTTGTTTTGGAAAGGATTAACACTGACTTGTTTTCTGGTGATTATAAGACACTTTTAGAGTGTAAGGAAAGTTTGTGGCAGATATTATTATTAGTTGACGAACCTCCTGGCCTTAATGGTGCAGTCAACATAAAATGTTTTCTGCAGATGGCTAGGATTAAATCTTCTTCTTCTTCTTTCGGCTTTTTCCCGGTCAGGGGTCGCCACAGCGGATCACCTTGTCCGCACATTGAATGGCAGTGGAGTTTTACGGTGTCGAGTTGCCAGCCCGGGGCCCAACCTTCCACAGAAGGCACACTCACATGCACACCTAGGGCCAATTTAGAGTGTCCAATCCACCTGCAGCATGTCTTTGGGATGTGGGAGGAAACCGGAGCACCCGGAGGAAACCCACGCGACCACAGGGAGGACATGCAGACTCCGCACAGAAGGCACCCCAGCCGGGGATCAAACCGGAGAACCTCTTGCTGTGAGGTGGCAATGCTAACCACTGCACCACCGTGGCCGCCCAGATGGCTAGGATTAAATAATTTTATAATTTTTTATTATATGGATATTTAAACCACTTGATCAGATATTATTATGGAGACAATATATGCATCAAAGTTTGATTCAACAATTTAAATGTATTTAGTCATTTCACTTTAAGGTTTTTCAAAATGAAAGTCATGTGATTTGATATCAAATGGCATTTAAACAGTTTGTAATTAATGGAGTGTTTGTTCTGAAGAAGCTCATGTGCAATAAAGTGAGTGAAAGCACTTAACAAAGTTACGTTGGTAGTCCTGTGGTTGGATTTATTGTCTCTTTTTTTGTTTTGGTGCTTTTTTTATCTTGTTTTGGTCAAGTATATGTGAGGTTCATTTTCTTTCTTTTGTGGCATCATGACTGGAGGCGATTCTTCCCATGACAGTAACCTTAATTTAACTATACACCCCACACCAGGAGCTTCGAGTGGGGTTTCTGATCAATTGGTTTCCATCATTACTGATGCTATTCATGATGGTTTTACTAGACTATCAGGTTCATCTGGTGCCCGTGGCAATCAAGGACTAAGTTCAGGAAGACGTGCTCTGCGTGAGGGGGGCGTTCCTGTTTCAGAAACGAGCGTTTCTCACAGTGGAAGTCGGCCGTTATGTCTGAGTGAAAGAAATGGGACTTTTACTACAGTTTGCAGCTCCGGTGTAGCAGACTTGATTAACAATTTGTTTTCCACCAGTTCTAATCCATTTTCGGATGTTAAAGAAGGTGCCAATTCCCTTCAAGTAAGTGACAATGATGCTTGTAATGAGGATCGAGATTTTGAATTGTGCAGAGATGACATTTTTAAATTAGAACAGTTAGTTATTAAGATAGTGTCCTTACAGCTTGGCATCCTGTATTTTGAAAAAAACATTAGGCATGGTTGTGTTCCACAAGGCCTAAGAGTTTTTAAGTTTCCTAACTGTGTCAAACCAGGTGATGCTTTATACAAAGAGCTAGTAGACATGTTTAATGTGACTGGTATTTCTCTCATGAAGTCTTTGATAGCACAATACACCAAAGATATTTCAGAAATGAAAGATGAAATGGAGACTTTGGACTAAAATATTAAGCCTTCCGCTAGTTTTTCTTGCTTCAATACTTTGTACTGTAGCATTGGTGTTAAAGTTGGCAGACATAAAGCATCAATAGTGGTTAGGAAACGAGGTAAGCTTATTAGAGATTTACAGGCTTACTCTAATGGGTCAGCGTATCCGCTTAAATTCAACGACAATGTTCAAAGCAGGAGATATTTTCCATCTACAACTAATAAGACTGTTGTTAATAATACTGACGACAGCAACAACAATTCAGGTGCAGTGGTTGACAATTCTGACTGTTCTGACAATACTGGTAATGGTAATACTAACAGGCATTCTGCACGTGTCCAATAACAATAAAGGAAACAACAGCAAGGATTTGGGTCCTTTTTTAGTGGACTCCACACGGAACAAAAAGACTCCCAAGTGGACACAAGTGAACAACAAGAACAATGTGAAAGGGAGGAATCAGAGAAAGAACTGACTTTTGACATACAAGTGCTGAATTTGACTGGTGATACACTAGACAATGAAGTTATTTCTGTTTTGAAAAAGGGTTTTTCTTTTGTTCCCAATAATGCTGTGAATATTCCTAGATTAATTGTGGATTTTAGATTGTACCTCAGGAAATTAAATTTAAGTTTCATCTTTGACAACATTCCTAATGTTCAAACTGTGACAAATGTGTTTAAAAAGAACAGTACTTACAATCCAGCTTTGAATTCTACCATCCAAATGTTTGGTACACTTTGTGAGAAACAGTTTAGAGCTATGAAAAGATATATTCTTGACTCTAATTTGCCTGAGGGTTAAAGATGGGCTCTGTTTAACTTAAGTAACAACAATGAAGTTAGTGCTATGAAGGCAGATAAAGGGGGTTCATTAGTAGTTATGAAGACTACATCTTATAAACAAGCTATGCTTACTTTACTTGCTGATGATAACTGTTATAAGGCAGTTAGTAGTGAATACATTCTCACCTGCTTTAGGAATTTGGACACTACTTTATTTGATTTATTTTGGGAAGGTAGCATAGATTTTGACACGTAGAGGTTTTTACAAGTGGAATACCCTAAAATGGCTGTAATGTTTGGTATTCCCAAAGTACATAAAAATTGTACTTGTCCCCCTTTTAGGCCTATTGAATCTGCATCATACTCTAAGACAGAACCCATTTCAGTTTGGCTTGATAACATCTTTAATCCATTTGTTTAAGTATCTAAGTTTTATTTAAGGGACTCTTGGCATTTACTAGAACTGTTAAATGAACTTAAAGTAGTAAATGGCTCTTCTACTTCCTTTTCTTTTGCAAGTTTGGATGTCACCTCATTATATACTAGCACTGATCAGGAGGTTGGTTTTGAATATTTGAGGTAATATCTAACTGAGTATACAGTTCTTGAAAATGTTATGGTCAATACTGCTTGCACCCTTATGGAATTAGTTCTTACTAATAATTTCTTCAAATTTGGTCAGAGTTTTTTTCAGCAAACATCTGGAGTAGCTATGGGGTCAAGAGTAGCACCCTCATTTGCCAGTATTGTTATGGTCCTTTGGGAAATGAAACATCTTTATGTGTTGCCTTTTGTAGAAAACATCTTGTTTTATAGGCGATAGACAAATGATTTAATCTTTCCTTGAAAGGGCAGCTATGATAGTTTTTTACTTTTTGTTGAGCATCTTAATCGTAGCACTACTTTTTTGAAGTTTACTATTGGCAGTTTTTGGGACTCCATAGACTTCCTAGATTTACATCTTACTTTTGACATTAACATTTTGCATTTTCAGAGTAAGATTTTTGGAAAGAACACCTTTGTTAACTAGTATTTACTTCATGAGAGTTTACATCCTGACCATATGAAAAGTGGGGTTGTCAAAGGTCAGTTTATACGACTCAGCAGATTGACCACTGGACATTCAGTTTTTTTAGAAGAAGTACACAAATTGTTAAGTTTTTTTCAACAATGAGGTTATGATGCTTTGCCAGAGATGGCCTCCACCTGTCGCCCCTGGGATTCCAGATACTGGCTAAGGCTCTAGCCAAGCCTATAGTGCCTTTTTAGGCAAGGTTCAAATGACAAATTCACCACCCTAAGAGGTACAGGCAAGAAGAATCTGAGGGTATTGCTACTCAATGCTAGAAGTCTAACCCTCAAAATGCACTCTCTCGAGGCACTCCTTAAAATGGAGAACATCGACATCTGTGCAGTGACAGAGAACTGGTTCAAGGCTCCAGAGAGTATCCCTGCATTACCAGGCTATAATTCATGCCACACCTTTTGGCCACCTAACCTGGACTGAAACATTAAAGGCGGAGGCGTGTCCATATTCATTAAGGATATCCACACCTCCAGGCTAGTTGCTCAGCATAATGCATCCGAGATTATCCAAGTGCAACTAACTCTGGGCAAGACCACAATCCAAATTGTAGCTTGCTACAGATCCCCCACCATGCCCCAGGATTCCCACTCCTCATTTCTTAATACACTGGAAAATATTAGGGTGCAATCTAACACCCTAATAATGTGCAATTTCAACTACCCTACCATTAACTGGGAAAACTACTCATGTACCAACTCTTGTGCTCAACATTTTCTGGAATTCATAAATTCCAATGCCATGGATCAACTTATCCACACCCCCACCAGGGGCAGCAATATCCTAGACTTGGTTATTACCAACATGGGCAACTGGTGCTCCACAGCAGAGGTCAATTCCTCGTTGGTCAGATCTGACCACAAGCTAAACACCCTAGACATCCACATCTCTCCCCCACTCCCCATTAGGGAAACCACAGTAAAAAATGTCTCCAAAGCCAACTTCATGCTTCTTAAGACAGAAGTGGCAAACTTCACAACACCCATGCTGACGGACAGTAGAGGTATGATTGCTGAATCCTACACAAATGTCCTTTATAAGCACTTACATGAGTGCATGGATCGTGCAATCCCTAACAGAACCAAGATGCTATCCTCCAAAACAAGGAAGTCAATCTGGTGGTCCCCTGCCATAAACAAACTCTACAACAGAAGAAAGGAACTGTTGCAAAAAAGAGTAACATACATAGTGTAGCTATCATTCTAAGTCTTTTGGATTAAGCACTTGGGCTCAGACCAGTTGTTTTACATTAGGAAGGTTTGTGGCCTGCACTGTGTTGGCAGGACAGGTAGCTTACATCCTTCTAAGTTGGGAACTGATGATTGAGGGCTCAGTGTCTGTTATTCTAAAAGTGTATTAGTTCTGGTTTAAGCACTTGGGCTTCAGGCCAGTTATTTTATATTAAGAAGGTTCGTGGTCTGCACTCTTGTGGGAGGAGAGGCTGGACTCTGCCCTTCTGAGCTGGGAATTTCTGGTTAAAGGTTATAGTGCCTGCATATTTGAACTGTTTCTTACTGAAATTGGTACACCTTGTTTGCTGTAACATAGACTAGACCCAGGCCTGCTGAATCTCGCTTTGTTTGTATGCTTGTTTGCTTTTTATTTCCCTGAAACGCTAATTCCACCTAAAACGCGGCTTTTCAGCGCTTCTGTGGATCCCTATTGATATCTGCATTGCTTACTGTACTTATTACCTTGTTTCACTTGAAAGAAAGTTACTGTTTGTCGTTTTTGCATTTAAGTTACCTGTAACACATTGCATTTAAGTTACCTGGCACTTGCTCACTAAAGCAATTATATAAGTCAGCACTAAAAAATTAAACGCACTACACCCTCACAAACTTCCCTTGAGTACCTTGTTCCTCATTGGCCCTTTTTTCAATTATAAAGGAATTCCCAATACTATTCTAGCATGTCCAAAGGTCAGTTGTCAATCTCCTCTCTGGTCCAGCTGGTGAATCTGGGAATCTTGAGGCAATGTTACAACTGCCTCATGTACACAGACAACCCTCTCTTCCTCCCAACAAATTCCAACACATGTGAGAGATGCAACCATATAGCCAAAGTGGAGGCTAAGCTCTCTCAACTCAGTACTGGCATAACCAGTCAGGAGGAGAAGGAAACCACACTCACTACAATTCCAGTCTCACATAGACCTACCATGACAGCAATCCAAACACATAAACACACAAAAACATACTCGGAGGCTCTAAATAAAAATCTGCCTAAGCAGCAGAGACCTCCAAAGCAGACACCCAAGCAACCACTACCCCAAAACAAAACACGTGCAACACATAGCTCACAAAGCCAGTGTGCTGAACAGTCACAGCCCTTAAGGCTAAACAACACACCTGATACACTTGTAACAGGTGACGCTATCATCAGGCACACTGACGTCCCGCTCACCAGGCTGAACAAGGAGAAGGTCACGGTGAGCTGCCTGTTGGGCGCTAGGATCCGCCACATAACACAAGCACTCAGGTCACTCCAAGGCAAGTACAAATATGACTCCGTCATTGTCCATGCTGGTGTGAATGACCTGAGACGTACCTGCCTGAACTACATGAAAATAGACATAGAGGAGCTCTCTGAGCATGTAGCCAAGGCCGGTATGACCCTGACTTTGAGTAGCATCTTACCCTCACCAAGAATGATGCCACAATATGAAGACAAGATGATTAATTTCAACAATTGGCTTAAGTATTGGTGTCATTCAAAGGGGATCCAATGCCTGTCAGCCTGGGATGACATGCTCGACAAGCCACGATGCTTCGCTAGGTATGGCTTGCACCTGTCACCCCTGGGCTTTCGGATATTGGCAAAGGCTCTTGCTACCCCCATAGTGCCTTTTTTAGGCAAGGCTCAAAAGACAAACCCACCTCCATAGGTATCACAAGGGATAAGAAACTAAGAGTAATGCTACTCAATGCCAGAAGTCTAAACCTCAAGATGCATGCACTCGAAACTCTCCTTAGCATGGAGAACATTGATATCTGTGCAGTAACAGAAACCTGGTTCAAGGCTCCCGAGAGCACCCCAGCACTACCAGGTTATACCTCATACCATGCTTTTCTGCCCCAAAACTTGGACCAAACCAGAAAAGGAGGGGGAGTATCAATGTTCGTCAAAGATACCCACACCTCCAGGTTGGTGGCACAGCACGAAGCATCAGAGACTATCCATGTGCAACTAACAGTGGGTAAAACTGCCTTCCAGTTTATAGCCTGCTACAGACCACCCTCGCAAACCCAGAAACCCCACTCGGCCTTCCTGAGAACACTGGAAAATATGAAGGTCTCTCCAAACACCATTATATTGAGCGACTTCAACTACCCAAACATGGACTGGGAGCATTACTCTAGCTCCAACACCCTAGCTCAAAGGTTCCTAGAATTTATAAACTCAAATGCTATGAAACAACTTGTTACCACTCCCACAAGAGGGGAAAACATACTGGACATGATCATCACCAATATGGGGACTCTGTGCTCCAGACGAGAAGTGTATCCCTCACTGGTAAGATCAGACCATAAACTAATCTCACTGGATATTCACATCCCAACTCCAACCCCTGCCCTGAAAACCACAGTGAAAAACTTCTCTAAAGCAAATTTCACACTCCTCAAAACCAAGGTGGAATCCTTCAAAGCACCCAGGCCTGTGGAAAATATGGCCCAGACCTTCAGAATCCTTTATAAACGCACTCTATCAACACCTTCAGGAATGCATGGATCATGCAATCCCAAATAAAACCAAGACCCAATCCTCCAAAGGCAGACGTCCTGTCTGGTGGACCACAGCCATAAACAAACTATACAATAGAAGGAGGAAGCTACTACATGATAGAGCAAAATCCCAAAAAGGGAAGGCATCTCTGATCAGTATTAGCAAAAAACTACGGGTAATCCTAAAATCGTCTAAGGCCAGCTTCGAGAGAAAAATGGCACAGGACACTAAGGATAATCACAAGGCTTTCTTTAGTTATGTTAGGAACCTGGGTGGGAATTCCCAGATATGCTCAGAATTAGTCCAAAATGACAAAAAATACACCAAACCCACAGACATTGCCAACATCCTAGCTGACAGGTTCAGCGCAAACCCCCCCCCCCACGAAAAGGGCAAATATCTATCCGAGCAGAGTGCTGCCCCCCTGACATCTCAGATGCTCAGGTAAGAGCTGCCCTCTCCAAAGCAAAAAACACAGCATCAATGGGACCAGACGGTGTCCCGGGCTGCGTCCTACATGAACTCCAAGAAGAGCTAATCCCAAACATAAAACTACTGTTCAATCTCAGCCTTACCACAGGATATGTACCCAAAGAGTGGCGTACAGCAACAGTGGTCCCTCTCCACAAAGGTGGTGCCTCAATGGATCCTGGAAACTATCGCCACATAAGCCTGACTAGCTTGGTCTGCAATGCTATGGAAAGGATCATCATGGACCTCATAAATAAAGATATTGGGGACCTACAGACACTGGATACTACCCAGTTCAGCTTTGTTAAGGGCAGATCCTGCCTCTTAAACCTGGTCGACTTCTTTGAAACAGTCACCAAGGCCATTGACGAGGGGAAGGTGGTCCACACAGCCTACCTGGACCTCGCAAAAGCCTTCGATACAATACCCCACTCGGGCATTATAGATAAGCTCACCAGCTTAAATATAAACCCCTATGTCACTAGATTGGTTGCAAAGTGGCTCAAGGACAGAATTCACATGGTTAGAATTGCTGGAGTCATGTCAGACTCCAAACCAGTTACAAGAGGC
The DNA here is from genome assembly GCF_019279795.1 of Protopterus annectens. Taxonomy (NCBI): domain Eukaryota; kingdom Metazoa; phylum Chordata; order Ceratodontiformes; family Protopteridae; genus Protopterus; species Protopterus annectens. The sequence goes on along the minus strand of NC_056748.1, from coordinate 335,076,942 downwards.
ATCCCACAAGGCTCAGTCCTGGGACCTCTCTTGTTCGGTATATATTTCTCAGAGGTACAGGCCAACACGGAAGGACTGTGGCTGACCAAGTCCGTAGATGACTGCAAACTGGGCGCCATAATCGACTCTCCAGCCAACACAAGCATCCTCCAAAAGGGCCTCATAGAAACAGACAACTGGTGCCAGAGCCAAGGTCTCAAGCTAAACGCCAAAAAGTGTATAGACATCCCCTTTGGCAAAAACAAAGTGCCCACAAACTACCACATAGGTGGTAATCCATTAAGTACGTAAGAAGTAATTAGGGACCTGGGGACCCAAGTTGATAGCAATCTCTCATTTGACAACCACGTGGCCAAAGTGGTTAGAAAAACATTTTATATAGCCCACCTAATCATGAAGGGATTCACATCTAGATCAGGGGAGGTCATTGTGCCTCTTTACTCATCCCTCATCAGGCCCATAATTGAGTACAATGCCCCTTTTGGGATGTACCTTACCAGACACCTGCAGCAACTGGAAAGACCCCAAAAGTACCTCACCAAGAGGATCAAAGGGCTCAAACAGATGCCATATGCTGCCCGGTTAAAGAAACTCCAGCTCTACTCAGTGGCATACTGCCTGCTCAGAGGCGATCTGTGCCTGACGTATAAAGCCATGTCCAATCTGGAATTAATGGACATGCTACACCTCAGAAAATCCAAATCCCATCGAGCTACGCGCTCAAGAGACTTGAACCTCAGCACTGAAATAAATAAGACATGCTGGAGGGACAAATTCATAACCCAGAGTCTCCCTTCACTCTGGAATAAAATCCCAGTCCAGGTTAGGCAGAGTCCCTCATTGACTCTCTTCAAGAGGAATCTTGATGAGTGGATGGGGGATCATAGGTTTGCCCCGGGTAGGGTATTACTTCTGTGTCACTGTTAGACAGAGGCACAGTATACTAACCTCGAAAAAGGGCATAGCAAAATTAATTTAAAATGGGTGGCGAAAGCCAAACACACTCTGGCTAGGCTTATAAATGCCCTAGGGCAGATAGCCTAGTATGAACCTATGAACCTATGAACCTATGATTGGAGAAACTCCCTGGTCAGCCTCAGTAAGAAGCTGACATCCCCCATAAAATCCTCCAAAGCTAGTTATGAAAACAAAATTGCCACTGACTCTAAAGACAACGACAAAGCATTCGATAGCTATGTCAAGAATCTCAATGGCAACACTCAGATCTGCTCTGAGTTACAGCACAATGGTACTAAATATACAGAACCAACTGATATTACCAACATCCTGGAAGATATGTTCAGTGCTAACTTTACCCCGCTGTCATCCCTAAAGGGCCCATCTGTATACCAGAAGAATGCAAAGTTCCTGTAATCACGGCTGCACAGGTAAAAAACACACTATCCAAAGCCAAGAACACAGCATCCATGGGACCTGACGACATCCCAGGCTGTGTTCTACATGAACTACAGAACGAACTGGCACCCCACCTAAGTACCAGATAAATTTTTATGTGTAATTTATTATTATCATTATGATCATCATTATGATAATAATAAATTACACATAAGAATTTATCTGGTATTCTCTCTGCGACTCCAGTAGCATTTTGGTGTATTCATAGTCATTTTTTGTGCTACTATCTACTATCTTTGTGACCCCACCTAAGTACCATGTTCAATCATAGCCTCATCTCAGGCTATGTGCCCACTGAATGGTGCACAGCGACAGTTATCCCACTCCACAAAGGGGGAGCCACCACAGACCCTGGAAACTACTGCCCCATTAGCCTAACGAGCCTGGTCTGCAAGGCTATGGAATGTATCATCATGGAACTTATAAACAATGACATTGGTAATCTCCAAACTTAGGACCCCACCCAGTTCAGGTTTGTAAAAGGCAGATCATGTCTCCTAAACCTGATAGACTTCTTTGAAGCAGTCTCCAATGCCATAGATGAGGGTAAGGTGGTTCACACAGCCTATCTAGATCTCGCCAAGGATTTCAACACAATCCCCCACTCTGGAATTATAGATAAACTCAAAAACAAGGTATAAATCCATATGTCACAAGATGGGTTGCCAACTAGCTCACTGACAGAACCCACACTGTGAAAGTAGCAGACTCCAAATCCAACTTCAGACCAGTGACAAGTGGAGTACCACAGGGTTCAGTCCTGGGTCCTCTCCTGTTTGTTATCTACTTCTCTGAAGTACAGGCCAACACAGAAGGTCTTTGGCTAACTGAGTTTGCAGATGACTGCAAACGAGGAGCCATAATCAAAACTCCAAAAGATGTGGACATCCTACAAAAGGGCCTCGCTGAGATAGATGCCTGGTGTTAAAGCTATGGCCTCAAGCTCAATGCCAAAAAGTGCATTGTCAACCCTTTTGGTAAAAACTCAGTACCCATGAACTACCACATAAGTGGTAGTCTACTTAACACCGAAAGTGTGATAACAGACCTTGGGACACAGGTGGATAGCAGTCTCTCCTTTGATAATCACATTGCCACAGTAGTCAGGAAATCCTTCTACGTGGCACACCTCATCACAAAAAGTTTCTCATCCAGGAAAAAAGAGGTCATTGTTCCCCTTTACTCGTCACTCATTAGACCCATTATAGAGTACAATGGCCCTTTTGGTATGTACCTCACAAGACATCTACAACAACTGGAAAGGCCACAGAAATACCTCACAAAGAGGATTACTGGCCTCAAAGAGATACCCTATGCAGTCCATCTAAAAAAACTGCAGCTTTACTCCATTGCATAACGCCTACTCAGAGGTGATCTCTGCCTAACACACAAAGCTATGTCAAACCCAGAACTTTTAGACATGCTCCACTTAAAGAAATCCTAATCCCTATGAGCTACACGCTCTAGGGACCTAAACCTTGTCACCACAATAAACAGAACATGCTGGAGGGATTTATTCCTGTCCCAGAGATTTCCCATACTCTGGAACAAACTACCTATCTATATCAAACAAAGCTCCTCATTAGCACTCTTCAAGAAAAATATTGATGATTGGATGGGAGATAGGAAATTCACTCCAGGGATCACTTCTGTGGCTCTGCTCAACAGTGGCACAGGAGAATAATTTTCTTGGGTGGCGAAAGCCAGGGTACCTTTGGCTAGGCTTATATAGGCCCTAGGGCCAATAGCGTAGTACCTACCTATGAACCTATGACTTGAATTGGCTTCACAGGATTGTTCAGGAAGTTATACAACTTAGGGTCACTTCTGCACATCCAATTTTGGACAACAATGTCATCTGTAAGGTCACATCTCATAGTGTCACGAATGGTGGTTACAAGAATTTCATGTTAGCTTTTCCTATACCTATTTGCAATGAAATGAGTGTAATAAGAAAGATTCTCTTGGAACATTGGAAGGTAATTTTGGGCAATGCAGAATTGGTCAAGATTTTAGGTGACAAACCATTTTTTTGTTACAAAAAGGTAACTAGCATCAAGCACATTTTAGAATTTAAGAAAAATCAGAGTACAAGTTCAGTAGTTAGTTCAGTCGGACATTTTTCATGTGGTAATTGTAAACAGTGTAGATTCATGAGTAATGTGTCCACTTTAGTTTTCAAACATTTAAAAAGAAAGTTTGTGGCTAGAGGGCATTACTGTTGCAACATGACCAATGTGGTATATTGTGCAACATGTAACACATGCCAAAAGTTCTATGTTGGGAAAACCATTAGAGCATTAAATAGCATAATTTATGAGCATTGTTTAGCTATAAGAAAGAACAATGTTAACAATGCTCTGGCTGTTCATTCCACAGAATGTGCATTGTTTAAGAAATTTTCTTTGTTTTGTTTTGGAAAGGATTAACATTGACTTGTTTTCTGGTGATTATAAGACACTTTTAGAGTGTACGGAAAGTTTGTGGCAAATATTATTATTAGCTGATGAACCTCCTGGCCTTAATGGTGCAGTCAACATGAAATGTTTTCTGCAGATGGCTAGGATTAAATAATTGTATCATTTTATAGTTTTTTATTATATGGATATTTAAACCACTTGATTAAGTATTATTAATATGGTGACAATATGTGCATCAAATAATAGTTTGATTCAACAATTTAAATGTATTTACTCATTTCACTTTAAGGTTTTTCAAAATGAAAGTCATGTGATTTGATATCAAATGGTATTTAAACAGTTTGTAATTAATGGAGTGTTTGTTCTGAAGAAGCTCGTGTGCATTAAAGTGAGTGAAAGCGCTTAACAAAGTTACGTTGGTAGTCCTGTGGTTGGATTTATTGTCTCTTTTTTTGTTTTGGTGCTCTTTTTATCTTGTTTTGGTCGAGTATATGTGATTTTAATGTCTAATGTACTTATAGTATTCTCTCTTAAATATTTTTTCAGTTTCCCAATCTAGCGTAACTAGATTGGCGAATATAGGGGCACAAGCGGCCCCCATTGCCACTCCTTGGGTTTGTTTATTATGTTCTCCTTCAAAATAAATATAGTTATACTCAAGTACTATTGTTAGTATCTAGTTCTAGAGCTTGTGTCAATAATATTCGGGACAATAATTGTAAACAGGGACACAATGCTGATAAGCTGGATAATTTTATATTGAAGGATGTGTGTTTTGACAATGTAAGCCAGGCTAATGGTGTGGATAGTTCTTTGAGAGACACTGTGCCTGGGTCTTTAAAAGAATAAATTTATGCTTTTGGAAAAAATCTAAATATGATAACGGGGATAAAAATTGATAATGCACATTTGAACAAGTGTTTTGCATTAAAAATAGTCCCTAAGGGACTGCGTTTTTTTAAATTGTCTATGGGAGTATGGTTAAATGACCAAGCTCGTGATGAATTTGATAACTTATTCAATCAGTATGGTTTTGAATGCATGAAGTTATTAATTAAAAAGAATGATTAGAAATTATGTTCATTAATTGAAAAAGTTGAGAAATTGAATAAATCAATAACTAACAACTTACTGTTTGAACAATGGGAGAAATTTTATTACAAACAATACGTGTTGGCTGATAAGAAAGCCCAGGATATCTTTCAAAAGAAGAGTAAAAAAATGAACAGGAACATTTCTGATTACAAAGCAAATAAAGCTTATCCATGGAAGAACAGGATGTGGGGTAAAGATGATGAGAGTGACACTTTAGGATTACATGAAAATAATGGGGAGCATCGTTTTGTAGATGAGAATGTAAATTTTTATGGGGAAAGAAAACAAAACCAAGGGGGGAATTGGAAAAAGAATTGGAAATGGAGGAGGGGCAGACAGGGATGGGGACAGAGACAGTTCAACAATCAGGGATGGAGAGATTATATGTGACAGAGAATTATGATGGAATAAACATTTCAAGTGTATCGTCTGACTTAAAAGCTGATACTATTATGTATGAGGTCAATCCAGATGACATTATTAATAGCAGAAGCAATTTCAACATCTTCAATTATACAAGTGTAGTGCTTGAAGATGAGCATTTCAAATTATTTTCTAAAGGGATGAAGAGGAAATTTCATGTAGTGGATTGTCTTACTGAGATTAAATTATACCTCAGGAAAATTAATTTAGCTATTCATTTTAAGAATAAACCCTCATTGGTAGGGAAGGAAGGGTTAAAGAAAAAAGTGTAAATATACCCCTCACCCACCCTAATATAGCCATCTATGAAAAAATAGAATAAAAAGAGGTATATAGGCTGCAGAATGATGTTAGATACAAAAAAATGAAAAGCACTTTATCTTATGAAGAAATACTTCTACTTCAATGGCTCAAGGAAGACAAAAACATTAGAATAATAAAGCCCGATAAGGGAGGAGGGATGGTTTTATATGGCCAACAGGAATACAACAACAAAATGTTTCAGATTCTATTAGAATCAGAGAATTATATTTCCGTATCCATTAATGAAATTAATATTGGATATAGACGGATAGAAATGTTTTTAGAGGAATTTCTATTAGATGGATGTATAGCTAGTGATACATACAAGTTCTTGTTAGTTGAGCACCCCATTCTGGCTAGTATACTAGGAGTGCCAAAAGTGCATAAAAATATAATAGATCCACCATTCCGTCCTATTATATCAGGAAGCCTTTCACAAACCTTTCCATTACGTATAGCTATAGATAAATGGCATAAGCATGTTTATGAGAAGATCCCCCATTTGGTTAAGGACTCTTGGATGTTCCTAGGTAATTTAACCCCAGAATTGTGGAAAAAGGGAATTATCTTTATCACAGTAGATGTGATAGTCCTATATTCATGTATCCCTAAGCAAGAAGGGTTGGAGAGCTTTTGTAACAGCATTAGACAAAATTCAAATTTGAAATGGGACCAGATTACTTTAATCATGGAATTAATGTCAATAGTACTTGAGTATAACTATATTTATTCTGAAGGAGAACATTAGAAACAAACCTGAGGAGTGGCAATGGGGGCTCCTTGTGCCCCTATATTCGCCAATCTAATTATGCTAGATTGGGAAACTGAAAAAATATTTAAGAGTGAATACTATAAGTACATTAGACATTACTCAAGATTTTTGGATGATATTTTCATCTTATGGGATGGACCTGAATATATTATTGAATTATTTATTGACTATTTGAACAGTACGAGTCATTATTTAAAATTCACACATAGTTATAGTACTGAGAGTATTGCGTATCTTGATACCTTTATTTCTAGTACTAATAATGGATTTAAATCACGCATCTATAGAAAAAATATGTTTTCTAATAATTATCTAGAGTATTCTAGTAATCATCCTTATAAAACCAAGAAGAGGATGTTTAAGGGCCAGTGTATACGTACTGCAAGGATGACATCTAAATATAGTGAAATTATAGATGAGATAGAATTCATAAACGAGTTATTTAGGACAAGAGGGTACCCTGCGGAACTATTGAAGGAGACGAAAACGTATGTAATTAATGAATGGGGGAAAATATTCACCTGTATTAGGTAAACAATTATTAAACAAGATTACAGTTGGTGAAGGAGAAGTTAAATATAATAGAGCATGTATTTTGGAATATACTCCTCAGGCCAAACAAATATGAGAAATTTTAAGCAAACACTGGAATATACTCACTGTGGACAAAGAAATACAAATTATAGTAGGTGAGACTCCTCTATTTGTGTATAAAATGTGAACTAATATGAAGTTGATTTAAGAGAGGAGTTCTGTAATGAGGGAAATAATTCAGTGGAGAAAGGGAACTAGGAAATGTGGAAGCTGTGGACAATGTTATGCCATATTAGAAAAAGAAGACATTATACTGGAGAATATAAATAGGACCAAAGTAAGTTTTGATAATGGAAATTGCAGTACTAAAGATGTTATATATATGGCTAAACGTGTAACCTGCCCAAGCTTCTACATAGGAAAGACAGAAAGAATGTTCAAAAAAAGAATTTATGATCACATTTATGTGATCAGAAAAAATGACAGCACTAACGCACTTTCTAGACATGTAGCTACATATGGGAGCAGTCATGATTTCCGATTTGCCATTTGGACAAATAAGTATGGCAAATAGAGGAGGCAACAACAAAGCCGTCTTAGGAGAAAAAGAAGTGAGATGGCAAATATTAACTGATGCCTCAACTACACCAGGTTTAAATGACTATATTACTATTAAGCCCATGCTACAGAGATTCACATAAACCAAGGCGAATGCTACATTTTAACTATATAGACCAACAGTATACTATGGCATAAATTGTTTACTCTTTTATGAAATATATAGGATTGACATTGAATTTATTTTATTTGTTACAGTATTATATGTTATGGATTTAATAAATGTATATATTATTAGTTATAAGTTTGTATTTTAATTAGGTTTTATATTACTAGATACACTTTTCACACATATGGAATGGTTACTGAGTAAAACAATTTTACGTAAACATATTACATGTATTCAGGCAATATTATATTATATAGGAAGTTATTATAAGCAGTATATGGAGTTACAAAAGTTTTATGATTAGGTTATAGTTATTTAGTATTGTATGAGCATTTATAAATGAATTGTATGAAGTGTTTTTATGCTTGTATTTGAGGCTATTTATTGCAATAATTAGATAGTACTTATGTATTTTCCAACTTTCAGCATACATATACAGATAAGACTTGCAACAACTATTATATTTTAAATGATTTATTTCCATATGTTCTAACTTTCAGCAATTGTAAATTGATCAGACTTGTGACATACAGTTTACTCTGCAAGTTTTTATTCAATATGTCCCTTTAGGTTTGGAATATGCGTTTGGCACCAAAACCAAATAAAAAAGCCAACTGATGATTAATTAATTGATTCTGAAGAAGTCCACATTGTAGTGGATGAAAGCGCTAAATCCATTATGCTTTTGGAACCTATGTTATTTTAAGTACAATAAACTGGTGGTATTATTGCTGGTTGGAGTGAGCTTTATCCTTCGATGTATCATAAATGTTCAATAAAAAACAATAATAAAAAGTAAGATTTTTAAGAATACATCAAAAAATCAAAAGGCAGAAAATGTAGAATATTTTTTTTTTCTTGCAAGCTAATCTTGGACATAGACTGAAGTAATTTCGTAAGGAAAAGCAAAACACATGACTTACATTCATCCCCCTCTCCTGCTTCATCTAAAAAACATCTACTCAGATCAGAGCCTGCAGGGTCTTTCATGTATCTCCTCATGCCCCTTTCTTCATTTAACCTTAGGGTCTTGTCCCTCCTACCATTAGAAAGGAAGAAATGGTACATTAAGATATGCAATAAACCACTGCTGAGGAGAACTGCACATCTTCCAATATCAGATAAAGCATTTTTATGAAGAAACTAGAGTAGAAATATTTTCCTATCTAAACCATCAAAATTCATATGGTCGAGACCATATCATCGAGTGTTTAGAACATCGATGTTGTCAAGGGGAAGAAAAAGGTAAGTAAAAAAGGGAAAAGCTAGTGTTTCTGCAGGGCAGCAAGGTGCCCTGCACACTGTGTCTGTGAATGTGCCATCTCTGTGATGGCACTGCAGACAGGGTATGTGAAATGTCCCGTTTAGCCCTTCTGCATATAGCGCTAAAATGGAGATTTCCCTTTACCCCACTGTAGTGCAATCTCGGAGTTGGTATATTAAAGTTGGGGGTGTGGGGGCACAGGGGGGCAAAATAAAATAGTTTTTAGAGGTTTTTTACTTTCCCTTTGAATCTTTGATGGTTTGAAACTCGATGTTCTGGTCTCAATGATCAGAATTTCGATGTTTCAAGCTTTCAATGATTCAAAGTAGAACCACATATGGATATATGTATATATATATATATATATATATATATATACATATATATATATATATATATATATATATATATATATACATATATATATATATATATATATATATATATATATATATATATATATACACGCATATAAATACACACAGAATGAAAAGAGGAATGCATCTCAACACTGTACAAAATGATTACGGGTGTTGGCTCATATGCATTCTGGTTTGTAAGCATACTACTTCTGAATCTGATTAATATTTAGTGAATAATACAGTTATTTAGAAGTGTCTCTGGTTTCTGTCACTACTATAAAACAGTCTAACATTTAAAAGCTATCAGTCAAGTAAAAATCTGAAACAAAGAAGCAGAACACTTATATACCAGTATGAATACTTCATACTTTTTCAATATGTGTAAGTGCTTCCATTCTTACAAAAAAATTAATTTCTTCGGCCCAAATCAACTTAAATGATAAAATCATCACATAACACGGTTGTAACTAGTTGTGTAAAAGCAAAACTGAAAAAGTAACAAAAATACATATACAATATAACTTGCCAATGTAATAAAATTCCTTGACTATAAATTATATGGAATTAGTTTGAGAAAGGTGTTGGGTTTCTGTTGAAAATGAACCTTTGCTTCTTGCTATAAGCTCTGTTAAATATTTTTATCCCTTTCAAAAGTTCTGAAACCAGTAGAAGCTTTAAAGGTGAATTTTTCCAAATTTGTAGACAGTTTTCTTCAAAGAAAGTTTATTTGGATGAGCATTTTCATCTTCTAGACTTCATCAGACCCAAAACGTTTACAAATGTGCACACACACACACACACACACACACACACACACACACACACACACACACACACACACACTATATATATATTAGTGGTTACTGTAAGTAGAAGGCACCAGTATGTATGCCTTTGAGCCCTGTGACTTGGCTTTTAGAGAATCCAGTTCAGTAAAAGCTTTTGTGGTATCATCATCAAGTGTAACATGTCGTCATTCATTCATTCATCATTATAGCAATAACTCACACCTGGGTGTGGGTAATGCTGGATTTACCCACAGTTGGTGTGGTTTGGTCACGAGGGCGAAGCCCGAGTGGCCAAACAAAGACAACCGTGGGTAAATCCAGCATTACCCATACCCAAAAGTGGGTTATTGCTATTATTTAAGAAAAAAAATAATTACTTTTCTTAAATAATGGCATTGTATAATGCCTCCTTGCTGCCCTTTTGCAGCTGTCTGGTATTCTGCGGCAGTTCTGATGTACTGCGCATGCGTATGCTTATGCAGTACATCAGAGCTGTGGGCAAAAGCAACAGAGAAAGCAAGATCTCTGTTGCTTTTTACAAACTGTCTCGCTATGTTAAAGGAGTTTAACATAGCGAGACAGCTTTAAAAAAAGCAACAGAGAAAGCAAGATCTCCGTTGCTTTTTACAAAGTGTCTCGCTATGTTAAAGGAGTTTAACATAGCAAGACAGCCTTAAAAAAAGCAACAGAGATAGGAAGATCTCTGTTACTTTTTTTAAGATGTCTCGCTATGTTAAACTCGTTTAACATAGCGAGACAGGTTGTAAAAAGCAACAGAGATCTTGCATTCTGCATTGCTGTAAAAAAAAAAAATAAGAGTTATACTAATGGAAAAAGTCCGGGTGACTGGACCTTTTTCCATTACTATAACTCTGATTTACAGCATGGACGTTTTGGAATATTAATGGGGGGTCGTTGCATAATCATATGTATTTAATTATGTACATATGGTGCTGTGGTAGTGTTGTCACCTCACAGCAAGACCTTGTCCTGTTCGATTCTCAGCTAGAGCATCTTCTGTGTGGAGACATGCGTGAATGGACGTGCCTTCGTTGAAGGTTGTGCATCAGGGCTGGTAACCTGGCACGTAAAAATCCACTACCAAACATTAGTGGACCGCAGTTCCGCTGTGGCGACCGCTAACCGGGATAAGCCGAAAGACACAACAACATATATTAACTGTTTCCAGTAAAAGAAGGGGCTGATTAAGTTATTTAGTCTTTAGTACTTTATATAAATGGTTTCAGTGAGGCAGGCACTACTTATTGAATTATCCAGGTAATTATAACCCCCATAATAAAACCTGCAGCAGAAAAGGCTTTCTCATTCTTAGTGCTCAAACTTGAGATATTTACTTAATGTATTTAGTTATTATATTAGGGCTTTCCAGATAGAAGTGTCCTAAATACACTCCATTTGGTTTTGCTTTCTCCTCTCAATCAATGATGCTTTGCTGTGTTGGCATATCAGCTTAGCATTTTGAATGTCTTATCTGCTTGTAAGGTTTAACTATCTGTGTGATTTATCATTTGTAAGCTATTTATGAACTACTTATAAAATGTTTGTTTCTGCTCTTATTACGTATGTATAGAAGCTGCATTTTAGTTATAAATCATATTGTACTTCTCTGACAACACTTATAGTTGTGCCTGTGGTGCATATCATGAGACCAAAAGGTCTGATGGAAACTTGTCCAAGAACACATAAATAAAGTGAAAATGACATAAGTACAGATTAAAAAAAAGGCAGGTTAAGGGTAATGAAAATGCATACTTTAGTGGAGAGCATGTGCAAGCATACCTCTCAACTGTCCAAATTTTCATAGAATGTCCAGATTTTTGCCTCATGTTTTTGGTCTGTTCCTCATAAAATTTGTAGTTTTCTGGCAAATCACCGAAGATTAAAGTCATTAAATAATGGCACACATTTGAGTTCCATACTTCATATCTTTCAGAAAATATATGGCAACACAAATCAAATTATTCTTGGAGCTATCTAAGTTTATACAATTATACAATCGATCTTATTTTTAGGCCTTCGTCTCCCCATTATTTTAGGCTTTATCCAGATTTCTTCAGTTAAGAGGTATGTATACAAGTGAATAAAATGTGGGTACATAAATCAGAAAGATAGATAATATATGTAAATGATGGATATCAGATTTATTTGGAAATTAAAACTCATTACCTTCATGAAAGGGTGATGGATGGAGACAGTGCAGTACCTGGATGAGTCATTAAATGTTATACTACAAACTTTAATGTAGAGTTAATTACTGGGACTGAGTAAACAGGATAGCCATCTGTGTAGGCAGTTGCAACAATTCTGAATGCTTCCCCTATGTTATGGCCATTTTTATCTTGCCTTTCATTATATGCATCTGTTCGTATGATAAGACTACAGGAATATATCCTTAAAAAGCAGTGTAGCCTGCAGTAATGTCATAGAGAGATAAAGTGATGACTACAGCACAAGCATTCTGTGCTTAAATAGCAGCTAAGGTGCTTAATGGTGCAGGCAGGCAGGATGAGCATCCCCATCCTATGAGGCAGGGAACCATCACGTTCAGGACATACTTATGTGGTTTGTTTTCCCTTGTGAAGACTTGGAAAACAGCTGCATAGTGGTACCTCAAACTTGGTTTTAGCAATTCCATGTGAGGATATGAGGGTTCAGTAAACACAATGATACGTGACAGGGACTGGAAGTAGCTGATGGCCAAATGTGAAGGGAGTCAAATAAGTCCCCCAAAGAAAATAAATACATAAATAAATAAATAAAGTGGTATAACAGTTGCAGTCTAAACATTCTTCCTAGATATTCGCATGGATTCAGTGATATGATTCTGTCATGACAGACCACTACTTCCACAGGTGTTTTTTAGAATCTGCTATGTATGTGTTTAAAAACATGAAGTCATAGGAGACTTACTAGATCCCTCTTGTAGTGGGCATTGTGGTGTGACACACATGCGGTATAATCGGTAAAGAAATAATTTACCAATGTACACAAGCCAGTGAGTGACTACAACAATGAAATCATTACAGTAGGAGGCAGCATTCTAAATGAAGGTAACATTATACAGTAAACTAGTTAGGACATGTTTGTAGCATTGGAATAAGAGGGTGATTATATATAGGCAGAAATATTTATTTCTGCACACTAAATGTGGCTGCAAATTTATTCTCAGTTCTGTCTGCTGGCATTAAAGTGATGCTGCAAGGTATGGAACTATCTAGTTATCTGTCGTCAATCTGTGACACCTAATATCTAAAATACTATGTGGACTAAATGTCACTTGCATGATGACCTGGGACATGTGACTGAGGTGAAAGTGGAGAGCATTCTGAAAGCATAATGACTGCAAAGAATTACTGACATATTATTTACACCTCTACAATCACCCTTGTCTTTGAAAAGTCTTATTTTGTTTTGTCTTTGATGTATTCATTGGTTATCAGGCAAGTAAACTAGTCAGCTTAGACCCTTTTAAGCCATCATCCAGGCCACAGGGGCAAAGATTAATGCAACAGACATGGACACATTTTTAGAGTAGATACTCAACTAGTATATTTTTGGAAGGGGAAAGCCAGAATACACACAGAAAACATGTAGTCGCATGTGTTTGGGGGGGGGGGGGCACACAGACAGTGACCAGTAGAAAAAGCTGGAGTTTTGACACTTAACCACTGACCCACCACAGAGACTAATGTGGCCTGTTATTGCAGTTTTACACAGTAAAAGGATAAACTGATATATACAGGCAGATACACTGAGCTGTACTGTAGAAAGAAAAACAGAGCCATAGCTTAGTTGCATATGTTGTTACATATTTTGTAAATACTTCAGAGGTGTCCTTTGTGTATTCAAACAAAGTTAGGTGTGGCTAGACAGAGCTACATATAGAATGAGTAGTTACAAACACAGTTTTATATACAGACTAATAAGTAATGAATAAAACAAAATGAGGTGTGGTTTATTGTCTGTTAAGAGCACACCCAGGTGTATAACAGAATTGCCAATTCATTCTAAAAACATGTGTCTAGACCATTTTTCCCTGGGCCTCCACTGAAAATGGGCTCTGTCCCAGCCGGACTTTCCTGGTAAACACATTTTAAATAAATAAATTTAACACAAATATGTGCTGTTATCTGATAATAAACTACACCTCACTGTGTCTTAGTCCATGTATAATATGGACTTTGTTGTTATATTGTAGTTTTGGGTTGTGTCAATTTGTTGCTCTTTATCATATTCAGTTTTAAATCTGGTTAAGGACAAAATAGTTCTTCCTGGATTTAACTTTATGTGTAACAGTTATTATTATTGGGTGTTCAGTAAATGTAGATAGTAGCTGTGCTTTTTTACTTTATATTTTGGACTGTCTGTTGTAATATTGTTTGGTGGAGGGTGGGAAGGTGTATTTTCATAATGATAATGGTTTTAAAGATATGCAGCTAAAGAAATGGGATTGTCTTGTCTATGAACTTGGATGATACAGTTCAATTAGCAGCAAGAGTGCTCGACAATTCTTATACCAGGTCACCCATCCTGTGGTGGGAGATGCTGGTTCTGTTCATCCAATTGCTCCTATGCAGGCAGAGCATTGCATGTTCAAAATTAGGTTCTTGTTTTATGACTTCAGTAACATTTATATTTTTGTCCATCCCAGTTTATTTATTTTTTTTTGTTCTACACCATTTGCTTCACTGTTGATGGATGCATTGTTAAGATATCTATTTTAAAGTTATTTAGAATTAAGATCATAGGAGTGCGTACATCATTAATCAAAAGTTACCTTAGTTTTCAGCATATTACTCTTGCCTGATTTGACATTAAAAGAGTAGTTCGTTAAAATGATTCCAGTTCCATTTTTAAGTAATGATTTAGTCATTCCTGTCCACAAACAACAAAACTGCTTGACAGAAGTGTCTACCTTTCCATGCACAACAAAAGCTCCTAGAAGCACTCTGTGCAGTTACCTCTTAACACTCTCATAGTTAAACCCTTCTGTTTTACCATCTGTCCTAGCAACAGAGACAGTTGGTGGCATCCTTTTTTTTCATTTTACAGCATTCTGACTCACTCTGCTCATTAAAGAACTATCCAAAAGCAACCTGATCGGGTTTGCTTACCTCCAACAGTGCATTCATTTTCTGGCAATTCACTATTTTGTTTGAGGCTGTCTAAAAGATTATACTGGATGGGATGTTCTGCCAAAATATTCAGCATGGCAGGTGAGATATCAAATGATGGTCTCCTCAGCAAACATAGCTTTACATGTGACTTGTCCACATCCACATTATAATAAACTTAAAACAAGAAACGAGACAGACAGCAAAGGCAAAAGAATGGCTGAATCTTTGTACTACACAACATCGGAGAACTGGAGACTGAACTTATCAGAAAAGGAGAAATAAAACTTATTTATGAAAATAAATTGCTGGAAAACATTTACATATATAATGAACTCAGTTATAATTAAGTATGAATGAGTTTTAACATGCCTGAGCAGAGAAGTGTGTGTGTGTGTGTGTGTGTGTGTGTGTGTGTGTGTGTGTGTGATGCCTGTGCCCATAGACTGACATGCGATATTCCTTATAATAAACATACATCAACTCTGATTTTACTTTTCATGTGAAACACTGATCATGCCCTTCAGTTCTGATTGCAGATTAAGTCAAACTGCAAGTGATTTTATCAAGCTGATATTTGGTGCGCTGGTTTCCAAGATGATAATCGGTATTAGATGACAGGCAGTATACAGTGGTATGACTAAAATAAGGCTTATTTCTTTTTTCATGCTTTTTCTGCCATATTTTGCAGCTAGTATTTTATCTTATCTCAAAAACACGACTAAACTTACAGAAATTATTACATTTTTATAATGAAAATCAAATAAGTTGAGACAATGATGGTATGGATGGATGATCTCCTTCCTAGGATATACAAAGTATTGGGCTTTTCCTAATGCTTCATGTTACCTGCAGCAAGTAGTTATCTCACTAAAACATTACTCCGTATTGCTTGAAAGCATTAAGTCACTGAAATGGTATACATCAGGCTGGGGACCAGCAAGAGCACAGAGCATATAATTTGACATTTTTAGTATCACTGATACTGACAGCTTTCCTCTGTTAATGATGCTTCTTGGGGTATTAAGATGATAGAACAAAGAAATAAACAGCATGCTGGGATAATGTCACCCATTCTACTGTTGTTGATATTCTGCTAAATTATGTGGCACTAATGAGATGAAAGTCTTATGAGCAGGAATGGTAGATTCTGTTCCATTTGCATGCCATTTCATACCTGCTGAGAACATACACTGTACAAAATGAGATTTCATCAATTACATTCTTTTCCTTGCATGTTGCCACACAGCTTGAATTAATAAAATCTAAAACATTAGCTATTCTGTTCTGTATTTATACACAGTTATTAATTGTTGTTTACATGTAATCAAAATGAGACAGTTGTTTGTGTTTTGACTCCCCAGAATAGGCAACCATACAAAATAACATATGGAGAAGAAGCAAGAGTTTGCAGAGAAAAATGTAAGCAGTGAAAATGTGCATTATGATATATGATTCTAATGATGCATTTCATGCTAAAGCAATTGAAATGCATAATGTCAGTGCAAATTGTCTTGAATTCAGGTGCAGTTTATTTATTAATAATTGTCATTGGTGCTAAACATGGGTGTGTTACTTAAAAATATAACTGCATCCTTGCAAATTTGAATATTTCAGAATCATTAATGTGGCACACTTATTGTGTTTTGACCAAACACAAATGCTCATGGAAGAAAGTGTGTTCTAAAATCATCATGGGTGCTAGTCGTAATCCTTGTGAAAAAGACTTTTAAAGACGCAGATTGGCTGTAACCCTTAGTTTTTAATAGATGTCCATGTCATTTGATCTAAACTTCAAGAAAAAATAGTTTACATGTATTTAAAGAGAAATATGAAATTCTAAGGTGCACTGATGATTGAAAGAAGAAAAATAGTAACAATATCTGGCTTTCATATTATTTTTTTTCAAATAATTTTTTATTTTCCAAATAATATAATGTTTAACAATGCAATCATCAATAAACAAGTATTATAAACCTTCATATACACTATGTACAAGTGACCTGAACAAAGGAGGGAAAAATTAATAAAACATATGAAATTAGTAATAAAAATTTATAATATTCAATTAATAAAGTATAAAGTTACACATTAATTATTTAGGGCTCATTTTTAATGTCTTTTTTAATGTCTCAATAAGAGTTAAATTTTTTTCCAAAGGATTGTTTGTCCATGTTTCAGGTGAAATTCTCAATTCCTTCACCTTGATTTCTAATGTCGCTGTTTCTTCCATCAATATCAAGAATTCTTCCAGAGAAGGTTCTTGTGAAGACTTCCACTTTCTAGTTATAGACAGCTAACATTACACTTAGAACTTAATCAGCAAATCTGAAGGTTAAAAGTGGGTCAGGAAAACATATCTGGAAGCTGTTTACCTCTACTCAAACATTTTGGTTCAGAAAGGATTCAATTATAGTAATTTAGAATAAACAAGACTCTAGCTCTGTCTCTCTCACACTCTGTTTTTCTGTCTGTGTCTCTCTCTCTCTCTCTCTCTCTCTGTGTATCTATATATATATATATATATATATATATATATATATATATATATATATATGTGTGCATGAGAGGAAATCACATATACTTTTTAATCATATTGATTGCATATCACCAACTGACCTTGCCATTTGGCCCCATTTGCTGGTCTCTCTATCTTTCTCTGTCTCTCTCTCTCTCTCTCTCTCTCTCTCTCTCTCTCTCTCTGTTGATTTCATATCCAGGATAGAGGAATTTCTGATATTTAAATCATCTTTGCCAGTTCTAGCCACATTTCTACATTTTGGACTATATAATTTTTTGCCTATATCTTTGAGTAAGAATAGATTCCTTCAAAAATGGTATACTAAATATGTTATATTGCTTGGGTTGAAGTATAGAATGTTTAGCTGATAGTTACTGGAAGTCTTTTAGTAAAATTCACAACATTTTAGAAAAAACTGGAAGGCAAAATATTCCACTGGCTGAGTAGAGCAGATGAATGTCATTTCCAGCATAATGGAAAGGTTTCAAGAAACTACTTTTTTTTCTAGGGAGTAAAAGGATACTTGTAAAGTTATGCAAGCAAAGAAGTGTCATCATGGGGTTGATGGGAAACATGCAGTAGCCTGAAAGACCATTTATGTAAGGATTTATTTATTTAAATATTGTTGAAAGGGTCAGACCCAGTAGGCCAGAAGCCACATTTCAGAGAAGACCCGAGGTAGATATTCATAAGAGAAGTTTGTTCAGGCCACCAGGAAAATTCCTATAGTGTTTCCCTAGATGGTGGCAGAGAGCTAATGCTAGAGGAAGAACAACTAACCTGACAGAAGTGCAAATGCCGCAATGTCAGGCACTGATTTCTGCAGATATCTTAGAAACAGAATAATTGGTAAAGATAACAATGGTAGCAGACACAGACATGGATAATGGCATGTTGGGAGTGAATGATTTAAAGAATCATCCAGATGATGATTTAAAGATTTCCTTGGAGAAGATGTAGAGTTGTGTGCAGTGGTTTCAAAGTGAGATGCTGATAATGTGGATTTAAACTTGTCTATAGATGTTGCACAGACTGATTTGTCAAATGAAGAGGCGGTAAAGGATTGTAGCAGAGCAGAAAGAAGGACTGTGGTAGTGATACAAGCAGCAGCACATTAAGGATGTGATGAGTGTGCGGCAACCCCAGGGTGCTTAGCATGCACACAGATCACATGCAGCTATGGCTGCAGAAGAATAGGAGGAGTAAGTGACAAGACCTGTGCTTAACTTAAAGAAAATGACCTGTTGTCTAAATAAGAACTAGAAATGTGATTCCAATGAATAAGCTAGTGATTTGGTACACAGTTAAAACTCATTTGGTTACAATATGAAAAATGTTAGAGTGAGGGGCGGAGCCTAGATGGCCAACCAAGAGCATTGAATTTTGAGAGCTCCATAAACCAGTTTAATAAAATAGGAAAATTTTATTATTTTCAAGTTTAAAACGTCAGAAATTTATAAACTACTTAACTACATAAATATTAATTTTGGTGGAGATATACAAACATTTTTAAAGTAATTTTAAAGTAACTTGGATATATATTGAGTCACTGAATATGAACAACTCAAGGAATTCTCATCCAGATGCTGCTTTGAAAAAAGAACTGCAATTGATGACATCTACCTTACAGGAACTATCTTTGAAGATGGATGGCTTTAAAAATGACTTAGAAAACCTCAAATAAAATTCTCAAAAGCAGACTGATACTCTTAAGGAACTATTACAGTAACACCATACCAAAATTACAAATATAGAGACTTCTCTAAATGACATTGAAGGGAGACACAAAGAGGAAGAATTCCAAAAAGAATTTCTGCTTAAACAGAATACATGGCTGCTTAACAAAATAGATGACTTAGAGAATAGGGAAAGGAGAAACAACATAAGGATCTTTGATCTGCCTGAAAACACTGAAGAAGAAGACATTATTTCATTCTTAACAACCTGGATTCCTGAATTTTTAGACTTGAAAGAGGGACTTTCATTTGGAATTGAAAGGGTGCATAGAGCACTGACGAAACCTTCTTCTAACTCAACAAATACTCCACCTAGATCCATAGTTATACAATTTCTTTCATTTCTGGACAAGGAACTAATATTAAAATCTGCTTGGAGAAAATCACCCTTAAAATACAATCAAAACCTGTAAGGTTTGACAATGATTATTCTTCCAGAACACTAGAACAAAGTAAAAAAAGTCTGGCCAATAATAAAACTGTTGAAACAAAACAACATTAAAGCACAGCTGGCCGTTCCAGCCAAGATAAAAATACTTTTTGCCAGTGAGATGAGAACATTTAATGACTTAGAAGAAGCGATTATATTCATCAAAAACAACAACATAGTGTCTATCCCAGAAGAAATGGAATGGATGGGCCTTACTCTTAAAAGAATAAAAGAAACAAATTATTGGACTATTGCTAGAAAGAAGAAATAAAAAACTGATTCCAAGATAGCTGTCCCAAAAAATAACTCTTACAACTACATCTCTCAAAGTATTAACTGATATCATACATCACTTGTCACCTGTTTTATTAAAAAAAAGGAGGGATTCTTAAACAACTGAGAAACAGTAATGATTTATTCAGAATGTTCAGAGACCATTAATTCTTCACAAACAAAGTTATGGCAAGATGGATTACTATTTACATTATTGGGAAAGAAATAATGTATTATATAAGCCAAACAAAGCAACATATAATACAGACATAGAAGTTTCTATTCCCCCACTTGAACTAAATTAATACTTATTATGATGCCCGTGCCCTGGCCCAGCAATCAAGGAGCCTCAATCCTCACCACTAACACCAGTGAGGGGTGTCTCATATAGGAGGAAAGGATAACAAATGCACACAGTAAAGTGCAATTTCTCTTCAGAGCACAAGAGATCACAGTCAGTCTGGAGCTGGTCGCTCCCTTGCTCTCCAGGTCCCCAATAAGACTTCCCACTGGCACATCTATAGGGTCCAGATCTCAGCCTAGTGGGCAAGCTAAAACCTCTAGCACCCTTTCTGTACAACCAGTGCTTTGTGTCTCTGCCCAAGTATCTGACACACACACACACACACACACACACACACACACACACACACACACACACACACACACACACACACACACACACACACACACACACACACACGCACACACACACACACAAACACTTTGAGAAGAGTTAATACAGCCACACAGACACTCCTGGGGAAGGCTGGCACAGGTTCTCCAGCTGTTCCCCTTTTTCCCAGACTATATGGTAGTACTAGCTGCCACCACCCACTAATATTTATCAACTACTCAAAGGCCCTTAAAAGGGTGTTCAATTATAACTGTGCAATATTATTATCCAATTGGTAGTATAGCCCAGGGCTAAAGCTATTGAAGTGGCTTTGTACAATTTTACCAAAGGCATGCAAGTACTCTAAAGAGCTTAAATTATCTCTACAAAAACAGCCACCGTTGAAAGGGTATAAAATATGTAATAACAAATAGTCAAAACACAAGATAATACATTTTACTACACTGTGCTAGTCAAGAGTTCAGAGATCACAGAGAAATACTTAAAATAATTCAGTAGTACAGTTCTGACATCACAGAAAAGCACTTAGTCTAACCTTTCTAGTTTCTAGCTATTTCTAAGAGAAAACACAAGTCTAAGATAAACTTACATATAGAGCAAGATGGGGCTGATGAGTTGGATGATCAAGACAAAAATGCTTAATGCTCTCTGATTCTCTATGTTTTTAAAATCACATTCCTGGTTCATATTACATCATTCTTCACACTCCCTGGGTTCCCAGGCTAACAGAAACTGTATTTACATTCTTCACATCTGGGCAGAAACCAGAGCAATAAAGGACATTTATGCATGCAAATTCTAGCAATTAACTCTGGCTTTAAAACAATAGGCAGCATTCCTTCATCTAGACAGGCCAGAGCCATGTTTACAACAAAGGATCACAACATACTTTACTTGGTCAGTAGAGTGCACTGTTGATACATTTTTTTCAGTTCCACATTTAACACCATGTTTACCATTTAAGACAACAAGCCTGTGGTTTACATTAATATTTACAGATGACAGAATTATCTCCAAAATTCTATCTGGCTAGGCTGGCAGCCTTCATCTATCTTCACCAATTTTCACACTTATCTTGTTCATTTTTCATAGATTTTACTTATAACAATTCAACTAATTAATTAACTAACTCAGCAAGGTATCATTCATTAGAGTTCAGACTCAAATGTAGCAAATTAACATCATATATAATAGCAGTAACAGTAGAGGGTTTTGA
This sequence comes from Protopterus annectens, assembly GCF_019279795.1. Taxonomy (NCBI): domain Eukaryota; kingdom Metazoa; phylum Chordata; order Ceratodontiformes; family Protopteridae; genus Protopterus; species Protopterus annectens. Next base: position 335,054,890 of record NC_056748.1, on the reverse strand, counting down.
AAAAAAAAATGCTGGAGGCTAATGTCTTCTTCGGTTAAAGTATGATTTAGAAATGTCATGTATATCCTGGTTAAATAATAGTAGCATGCTCTTAGTACAAAATGCCATCATTATTCTGTATAAATATAGTTAATATAAATTATGGCAGGTATCTGAGCTATGAGTGCTGTTTGATCAATCCTGATATGGTGTGCATGGATGGAGCTGTGTCTGGCAGCTAGTACAAATGTCATTATTATTCTGTCTAAACATAGTTAATATCAATTATGGCAGGTATCATAGCTTCAAGCGCTGTTTGATCAATCCTGATATGGTGTGCATGGATGCAGCCATGTCTGGCAGCTAGTACAAATATAATTATTATTCTGTCTAAACATAGTTAATATCAATTATGGCAGATATCATAGCTTTGAGTGCTGTTTGATTAAGCCTGACATGGTGTGTGTGTGAAGGCAGCTGTTGTATGTTGCCGTTTTCGTCTCCGGGAAGCTATAGGTTGCAGCTTGTGATCGAGGTTTACTGATGCTTGTGTATTAGGAAGAGACATTTCGTGTTTTAGCCTGGATCCAGGGTAAGGGGGTGGATAAAACTGTGATTTGGGATATTTTGGCAGAGAATAGTTTGTTTACACATCTGCTGAGTGAGAGGTGGGAAGTCTTGAAGAATGTGTTATCCCTTGTTGTGGCGGATTATTGGGAGGTTTTTTTTTTTTTTTTATCTGTTTGCTCTCCGTTCTTTTCCTGGCTTCTGCCTTGCTGAAAGGGAGGGAATTTAGGCTTAAAGTTGCAGTAAAGTGAAACTTTGCTTCAGGTGCATCGTGAACCTCTGCTATACAGTACACAGACACACTAACAGAAACAGATGCTCCCAGGTTGCTATGGTAACAGAGACAGAGTGATGAAAATGCTTAACTGCTCTGAGGAGCCTCCGAGATGATTCTCAGCAATGAAGTTTTTGGTTTAAATATATATATATATAATAAAAGGGCTGCTTTAAACCACATGTAAACAGAATGATGGTGTCCCAACACTTTGTTTAGCTCATTAAGTTGATTCTTGATAAAAAAAAATAAAATAAAATAATAAGTGCAATTTTACATTTAAAATGTATTTTGGTCCAAACACATTACAGACTTACATAAGAGTGGAAGTCTGAGTTATTGTGAAAGCCAGAGCACTTGGTCTTGTGCAGTATCCTTTGCAGTGGTCTGGGAGGTGAGCTTGCTCAGACATGTTGGGCATATGGGGATAGCTGATTCTAGGGGTTCATAGGTCCGTAGGTAGGTACAAGGCTATTCACCCTAGGGGCTATATAAGCCTAACCAAAAAGGTACCCTAGCTTTTGCCACCCAAGAAAATTATTTTCCTGTTCCCTGTCAAGCAGTGCCACAGAGGTGATCCCCAGGGTGAATTTCCTATTTCCCATCCAATCATCAAGATTTTTCTTGAAGAGTGCTAATGAGGAGCTGTGTTTGATATAGATAGGTAGTTTCTTCCAGAGTATGGGAAGTCTCTGGCACACAAATCTATCCCTCAAGCATGTTCTGTTCATTGTGGTGACAAGGTTTAGGTCCCTAGAGTGTGTAGCTCAGAGGGATTGGGATTTCTTTAAGTGGAGCATGTCCAACAGCTCTGGGTTTGACATAGCTTTGTATGTTAGGCTGAGATCACCTCTAAGTAGGCGATATGCGACGGAGTAAAGCTGGAGTTTTTTGAGATGGTCTGCATAGGACATTTGTTTGAGGCTGGTAATCCTCTTTGTGAGGTATTTCTGTGGCCTTTCCAGTTGCTGTAGATGTCTTGTGAGGTACATACCAAAAGGGGCATTGTACTCTATAATGGGTCTAATGAGTGATGAGTACAGGGGAACAATGACCTCTTTTTTTTCCTGGATGAGAAACCTTTTGTAATGAGGTGTGCCATGTAGAAGGATTTCCTGACTACTGTGGTGATGTGATTATCAAAGGAGAGACTACTGTCTACTGTATCTCAAGTGCTCTTATCACACTTCCGGTGTTAAGTAGACTACCACCTATGTAGAAGCTCATGGGTACAGAGTTTTTACCAAAGGGGATGACAATGCACGTTTTGGCATTGAGCTTGAGGCCATGGCTTTGACACCAGGCATGTGTCTCAGTGAGGCCCTTTTGTAGGATGTCCACATCATTAGGAGTTTCGATTATGGCTCCTAGTTTGTAGTCATCTGTGAACTTCATTAGCCAAAGACCTTCTGTGTTTTCCTGTACTTCAGAAAAGTAGATACTAAACAGGAGAGGACCCATGACTGAACCCTGTGGTACTCCACTTGCCAGTGGTCTGAAGTCGGATTTGCAGTCTACTACCTTCATAGTGTGGGCTCTGTCAGTGAGCCAGTTGGCAACCCATCTTGCGACATAGGGATTTATACATAGTTTAGTGAGTTTATCTATAATTCCAGAGTGGGGGATGGTGTCAAAAGCCTTGGTGAGATCTAGATAGGCTGTGTGAACCACCTTACCCTCATCTACGACTTTGGTGACTGCTTCAAAGAAGTCTGTCAGGTTTAGGAGATATGATCTGCCTTTTACAAACCTGAACTGGGTGGGGTCCAGAGTTTGGAGATTATCAATGTCTTTGTTTATAAGTTCCATGATGATATGTTCCATGGCCTTGCAGACCAGGCTCATTAGTCTAATGGGGTGGTAGTTTCCAGGGTCCATAGTGGGTCCTCCTTTGTGGAGTGGGATAACTGTCACTGTGCACCATTCAGTGAGCACAAAGCCTGAGGTGAGGCTATGATTGAACATGGTGCTTAGGTGGTGTGCCAGTTCATTCTGTAGTTTGTGTAGAACGCAGCCTGGGATGTTGTCAGGTCCCATGGATGATGTGTTCTTGGTCTTTGGAGAGTGTGGTTTTTACCTGTGCAGCCGTGATTACAGGAACTTTGCATTCTTCCGGTATAGAGATAGGCCCTTTAGGGGGTGAGATGGGGATAAAGTTAGCACTTAACTTATCTGCCAGGATGTTGACAATATCAGTTGGTTCTGTATATTTAGTGCCATTCTGCTATAACTCAGAGCAGATCTGAGTGTTGCCACTGAGATTCTTGACATAGCTATAGAATGCTTTGTGGTTGTCTTTAGAATCAGTGGCGATTTTGTTTTCATAACTAGCTTTGGAGGATTTTATGAGGGATCTCAGTTTCTTACTGAGGCTGACCAGGGAGTTGCTCCAATCATGGGATTTTACTCTTTTTTACAACAGTTTCTTTCTTCTGTTGTAGAGTTTGTTTGGGTTTGTGTTTGGGGTTGCTGGGAAGTGCTAGAGAGTCATCAGATTTCCTTCATGGAAATATCTGTGGGAATGGAAGGTGTGTTGAGTGGTTCACTGGCAGAGTGGCCATTGCATGGAACAGGCTAGTAAAATGGAACAGGACAAATATTGGTTTGGATATTTTAAGAACAGCCTGGAAACACACCACATGAACTAGTGAATGGTATTCTGTCAAAACTGGATGGGCATTGTTGCCCATGATTGAAGTACTGATATGTGTGTTTGTAAGGCTAGAAATGTACTTATAACAAATAAGAAACTAGAAGAGTCTCATAATTTAAAGTCTATGGACTGTATAAACATGCTTGGAAGGAGCTAATAATAAAAATAAGCATTACAGCTTGTGGTCTCTCAAATAAGTAAGCAACAGCCAAAATAAAAACACATACACAATAGTTCCGTAATGTATGATTTTAGTAAATCTGGACATAAAATATATAATTGTCATATAAGATGAAGCAGTGTGCTAAATTTATATATTAAAGACAGGATTTAATAATATAGGCTTGTGTATAATAACACTACTGTCTTAACTTGTCATAAATGACATACACTACACTGAGCATGAAGGGGAAGCACGATGATTTTCTTATATAAGTAAATATACATAACAAGTCATGCAAATGCTTTAACCTTGAACTGTAGTTTTTGTAACCCATCTTGACCATACATAATACTTAAGCAGTTACCAAGGTAACTAATGTTTTATACATGACATCAAACTGACAAAGTTGTTCAAGAGAAACAATAGAAGCCTGAACTTGAAATGCCACAGAATGTAACAATCATATACTGAACAAAGTAGTATTAAATTGACAATAGACCCTAAGTTTAATAACATAGGCTTGTGTATAATAACACTACTGTCTTAACTTGTCATAAATGACATACATTATATTGAACATCAAGGGGAAGCATGATGATTTTTCTCATATACGTAAATATGCATAACAAGGCATATAATTGCTTTAACTTGAATTGTGGTTTTGTAACCCATCTTGCCCATACTTAATACTTAAGCTGTTACCAAGGTAACTAATGTTTTATATATGACATCAAACTGACAAAGTTGTTCAAGGGAAACAATAGAAGCCTGAACTAGGAATGTCACAGAATGTAACAATCACATTCTGAACAAATAGTATTAAATTGACAATAATCACTCAGTTTAACCATTGCTGATTATACAAAATAAAATGTTACCATTTAAATCTAAAACCTTTCAGTATATGACATAAAATGGCAATTTATGAATATGGAAAGGGAACTTGTAATAATTAATCACAATAAGGGAATGTGTTTTTAACCTATAATTTCACTCATTTTATAATAAGAAGATATGAAAATCTTTATGTGTAGGGAATGGGGGGAAGAGGGATGCACTGATAATTAAAATGCAGTAACTTTCATCAATTTTCACATAAAACAAACTTGAAGCTTTAAGTAAGTTAGCAACAAACAAGGTGATTACTTAAATGCTGGCAAACAATGAAATATAACTTCTGATATATCCAGTAAAATACATTGTATTATAAACATTAGGTATAAATATTATTACCATCTATTTATATTAAGTAGCATTTTAGGGGACCCCAGCAAATATCAAGTTTGGGGGCCCCCTAGGCACTTCTGTCAAAGTAACCCTGTCACTGCCACCCCTCCAAAGAAGCCTTTTAGTTCATTCTGCAAACTTTTAGCAGTAGAATGTACAGACTTACCCGTAGCTACAATGCTCTTACAGTACACGAGGTGTATGTACCACGCTATATCCACCCACCTCATGTAGGAACATTCACAGATACTGGCATTTTAGTTACAGCAATGATACATCATAGCAACTCTATGTATAAGTCTGGACTTAGGTGAAATGCTGTCTATATGCTTTACAGTCATTTTATTTATTTTTTTTCTTTTTACATAATCTTTTCATTTAGTGATGGCTCATACAAAAATTATAATTAAGGAAAGAAATTTAGTGTTGCTGCTCAGCTTACATTTTCCATGCATCTTTTCAGCACACCTTTCCTGATCTGCCTGCTGATCTCTCTACTACTTACTTTGCTTATGTTCAGTATCAGCTTTATCCTAACAGGGTCATACAATAGCCCTGTTCAGGTTAAAGACCATAATCAGGAAATTAATACATTTTGTCCTGATTTTCCTAACCATCAGCTACTTTTGTGGGGCCCTCACACAGTCAAGGATGATTAAAGGGCCCCCTTGCAGCCACAGGCATTGCAGATACCTAAAGCTGTCTATGTTGTTGGTTTTAGGTTCATAGGTTCATAGGTTGGTACTAGGCTATCAGCCCTAGGGCCTATGCAAGCCTAGCCATAACAATTTCCGGGATATTTCTTCCCACAATATTTACTTCTCCAGGCCCCTGTCTAGTAGGGCGACTGACATAATCCCCGGGGTGAATTTCCTATCTCCCATCCAATCATCAAGGTTCCTTTTGAAGAGGGCCAATGAGGCGCTCTACTTGATATATATGGGCAGTCTATTCCAGAGTATGGGGAGTCTCTGGGTCAGGAACCTATCCCTCCAGCATGTTTTGTTCATTGTGATGACAAGGTTTAGATCCCTGGAGTGTGTGGCTCTGAGGGATTGGGATTTCTTTAAGTGGAGCATGTCCAACAGCTCAGGGTTTGACATGGCCTTGTATGTTAAGCAGAGATCACCTCTGAGTAGATGATATGCCACAGAGTATAGCTGGAGTTTTTTTTAGATGGTCAGTATATGGCATCTGCTTTAGGCCTGTGATTCTTTTAGTGAAGTATTTCTGTGGCCTTTCCAGCTGTTGCAGATGTTTTGTGAGGTACATACCAAATGGGGCAGTATATTCTATAATGGGTCTAATGAGGGATGAGTACAGTGGGACAATGACCTCCTTTTTTCTGGATGAAAAGCCCTTAGTGATGAGGTGTGCCACATAGAAGGATTTTCTGACTGTTGTAGCAATGTGGTTATCGAAAGTGAGACCACTGTCCACCTGTGTCCCTAAGTCTCTCATCACACTTTCAATGTTTAGTGTCCTGCCACCTATGTGGTAATTCATGGGTACATGTTTTTTTCCAAAGGGATAACTATACATTTCTTGGCATTAAGCTTGAGCCCATGGCTCTGGCACCAGGCATCTGTTTCTGTAAGGCCCTTTTGTAGAATATCCACATCATTTGGGGATTCAATAATGGCTCCCAGTTTGCAGTCATCTGCAAACTTTGTTAGCCAGAGTCCCTTAGTGTTGGCCTGTACTTCAGAGAAGTAGATGCCAAACAAGAGTGGTCCCAGGACTGAACCCTGAGGTACTCCACTTGTCACTTGTCTGGAGCTGGATTTGGAGTTGGCTACTTTTACTGTCTGGGTTCTGTCAGTAAGCCAGTTAGCAACCCATCGAGTGACGTAGGGATTTATGCCCAACTTAGCAAGTTTATCTATGATTCCAGAGTGGGGGATGGTGTCAAAGACCTTGTCGAGGTCCAGATAGGCTGTGTGGACTGCCTTACCCTTGTCCACAGCTCTGGAGACTGATTCAAAAAAGTCAATCAGATTCAGGAGACAAGATCGGCCCTTTACAAACCCAAACTGGGTGGAGTCCAGTGTTTAAAGGTTGCCAATGTCTTTGTTTATAAGTTCCATGATAATAAGTTCCATGATAATGCGTTCCATTCCCTTGCAAATCAGGCTTGTCATACTGATGGGATGGTAGTTCCCAGGATCTAAGGTGGATCCTCCCTTGTGGAGCGGGATAACTCTAGCTGTGCGCCACTCATTGGGCATGAAGCCTGAGGTGAGGCTATGATTAAACATGACACTTAGGTGAGGTGCCAGTTCATTTTGTAGTTCATGTAGTACACAGCCTGGGATGTCATCTGGTCCCATGGATGCTGTATTCTTAGCATTGGAGAGTGCAGTTTCTACCTGTGTGGCCATGATTATCGGAATTTGGCAATCTTTTGGTATTGAGATGGGCTCTTTAGGGGGTGAGAGTGGGGTGAAGTTGGCACTAAATTGATCTGCCAGGATATTGGCAATATCTTTGGGATCAGTATATTTAATGCCATTCTGTTGTAACTCAGAGCAGATCTGAGCATTGCCATTTAGATTCTTGACATAACTATAGAATGCCTTGTGGTTGTCTTTGGAATCTTTGGCAATTTTATTTTCGTAACTAGCTTTTGAGGATTTTATGAGGGATCTCAGCTTCTTACTGAGGCTGGTGAGGGAGTTTTTTGCATCCTGGGATTTTCCTCTTTTTTGCAACAGTTTCTTCCTTCTGTTGTATAGTTTGTTTAAAGCAGGGACCACCAGATTGGCTTCCTTTTTTTGGAGACGATCATCTTGGTTCTATTTGGGATGGAACGATTCATGCACGAGTGGATGTGCTTGTACAGTGCCTTAGTGTAGGATTCTGCAGTCAGACTTCCAGATCCCATCTGCATGGGTGTTGTGAAGTTTGTCACTTCTGACTTCAGTAGCTTGAAGTTGGCTTTGGAGAAGTTTTTTAAGGAGGTTTCCTTACTCGGCGATGGGGGTGGGATGTGGATGTCAAGGATGATTGCTTATGGTCAGACCTGACCAACGAGGGGGTGACCACTGGTGTGGAACATCTATCCCCCATGTTGGTAATGACCAGGTCTAGGATATTGGAGCCCTTGGTGGGACAATGGATTAGTTGATCCAGGGCATTGGAATTTATGAATTCCAAGAACCACTGGGAAAAGGAGTTGGTACCCGAGTAGTTTTCCCAATTAATGGCAGGGTAGTTGAAATCACCCAGTATTAGGGTGTTTGGTTGTATCTTAATATTTTCCAGTATGTTTAGAAAGGTGTAGTGAGAATCTTGGGGCATGGTTGGGGATCTGTAGCAAGCTACAATTTGGATTGAAGTCTTACCTAGTGTTAGTTGCACCTGGAGAATTTCAGATGCATTGTTTTGGGCAACTAGTGGTGAGAATGGCCACAAAGCAGGGTTTAACTAAGCCAGAGGCACTTTTTCAGTAGTAAAATATTTAATGGAAATGTGAAGCCTGTTACTTGATGAAACATTGTTACTACAACCAGATATGTATAGTTATCTTTGAATTTTAAAGGAGCTATAAATAAGAGTTATTACCCACCTGGTTTATTAAGTATACAAGATTACTGTACTAGCTTTTGTTAGTTTGACAGATATGTTACAAAATATCAAGATAAGATAACTTGCTGTGGTTGGGGACCCCCCAGAAACAGGGGGCCCCCAGCGACAGCAGGGTTCGCTGGTGCCTAAAGCCAGCTATGGTAATAAGTTTTGAAAGACTTCATCAATAAGGGTGAATATGTTAAATAACTGTGTGCTATAATCTTTTACTGAGGTTTTATATATGATACATCCTATTTTACTATGATTGAATTGCTTGTCATCTATCCTTTCATGTAAATATTAATTGCTTATACAATAAGTAGACATGTATATTGTATTAAAATTCTGTCTAATCTACAATAGTATTATATCTGTTCAAAATAATATATATATTGCTTATTCCTATTACAAATTTTCTCCATATGATAATTTAATTTATGGAGCTCAGATGTTCTGGATTGTCAAGGTATGAGTGATAATATGATGGACTTAGGTTTATCCATCAGATTAGGATGGGCTAGTGCAGATCTTAGTTTTGTTAATATTTATTAATTTAAATTTATTTCACAAAAACATTGTAGTATGCCTGACCAAAATATTACTTTGTTGGTAAACACTCAAAGTGAAAAACTGAAAATTTCCTTTAAAAGCTCAAACATATACTTTATAGTTATCAGAGGAAATGTTTAATAGTCACAATAAAACAAAAAATACATAGTCTAAATAACCTAAGATGGATTTAACTTTATTATCTTTAAATAGATCACAGAATTGTTACCCAAACTATAATAGATAAAATATTTGCTGTCCATGACTTACACTCTAAAATCATTAATTTCTCAATCACTCCTTCCCCCTTTTCAGACCACAATTCACTGATACTAAAACTTCAAAACGGGTACAAACCATTAATCTTTAACTCCAAAATTCCAGCATATATAACTAAATTTAAAGAGTTCAAACCTTGGTTATTATCTGAATTACAGTTTTTCTTAGATAGTAATTACATGACAGAGATAAATAAAATGATGACATGGGACTCATTAAAAGCTTACATATATGGTAAAACCCTGACATGGTATAAAAAAAATCAGAGAATGGGATTCTGAATTATTAGATCTGCAATCCAAACCTTTGTCAGTAAAAGCTGAAAAAAAAATCAAAATCATTTGGAGATTAAAAAGAAAGTAGAAGTATTAAACAATAAATACAATGACATTCTAACACATAAAACTAGTTTTGCTTTAGAAAAACTAAAATTTAATACCTTGGCCACTTCTTCCAAATATGTACAAAATTTGTCCACAATAATCAAAATACAATCAAAATCTAATAACATTAAAAGTATCTTCCATGAAAAGAAAGGGAAAAATGTCTCGGATATAGGTGATATGCTTGATGCCTATATAGATATCACTATATGGAACATTTCCAAAAAGAAAATATACATATTGATTAATTAAATCTAGATGAAAAATGTTCTAATATAAAAAATACCAGAAAAATTAAAACTAGATCTGCAAGCACCCATATCCTACAAAAAAATTACAGATACAATAAAACAGGGTAAAAATAATAAAGCTCCAGGTATAGAGAGCATAGTTATAGAAATATATAAACTTTTTCCTTCAAAGATACTATCCCTCTTCCATAAAACTCTATTAGAAATTCAGTCACAAGCTTTAATACCATCCTTTTGGAAATATTTCTTAATCACACCAATCCTAAAGGAAAACCAATCCCCAAACCTCTGTACCTCATATAGACCTATATCATTATTAAATAATGACTATAAGACATTCATGACAATATTAACTAACAGAATGAAAATACCACTATCCAAAACAATAAATAATGATCAAACTGGATTTATATATCATAGACACACACATGACAATATTAAAAGGATAATTTCTTTTATAGATTATATTAATAAAGAAAATAAAACACTCATAATTGGCTTAGATATAGACAACTTTGATTCCCTAAATTGGGACTATTTATTCAAAATCCTAATGGTGTTTGAATTTCCTGCATCCTTTGTTCATCTCCTAAAGAATATATATACAAATAATTTAGCATACGTCAAGTTAGGTCCTTTTACCTCTGAATCTATACATATAACAAAAGGCACTAAACAAGGATATCCCAGGTCACCAATTCTATTTGCTATGGCTATTGAAATATTGGCAGATTCAATTTGCAACAATATAAAAATCAAAGGAATAGATGTTTATGAACAATAGAATTCTAAAGTAATGCTATTTGCTGATGACATATTACTAACATTATTTAATACAAAAGAGGCATTAGAAGAATTAGATATATTAATTGACACATTTCACATGATTTCAGGACTCCATTTCAATAAATCAAAATTATAATTTTTATTTTTAAATTAAAAAAAAGAACTGCAGACTAAGGGGGATCACATCATAGGGAAACAAGAATCTACCTTAAAATATGTAGGAATTGAGTTATGCAATGATAATAATGAATTAGTCTCACAAACTACAATAATATCATAAATACAATTAAAATCTCTGTGGAAAAATGGAACACAATAATATTAACATTTGAAGATAGACTACAGTTAATAAAATGGTTGTACTGCCCAAGATCCTATGTATAGCCTTGGCAATACAACTGTTACCAGAAAGGAATATACTTAAAGAAATAAATTCATGCCTAATAAAATTTTTATGGTTTCCCAAAAGAAACAGAATAGCTTTAATACATCATATCAGACCATGGAAACAGGGAGGATTAAACTTTCCTGATATAGAAATATATATAAAAGCATCAATATCTAAAACAATCTCAGACTGGATAAGTCCAAATTCCTCTACAAATTGGAAAGAATTACTAACTGTAAAATCAATAACTGAATTTGATTTACAAAGCAACTTTCAAATAACAGATAAAAACAATTTGCCATGGCACATATTATGTATTAGTATACAATATAACATAAATAAACCCACTAAAGCTTGTATGATTAATTATATTGACTCATTTAGGAGAATTATTAATGTAAATATAGATTTAAAAATCTGGTTTGATCTTTTAACACCATTTATAGTCACAAAGAACTTTCCACATAAAATATATAGAGAAATTATTAATTCCTGGGAACAGAAAGAATTTGTTTGTTGGCTCCAATGTATCAAAGAACTAAAAGTTTTAGATATGCAAGTAATAAAAACAACATACAAAGTTCCACAACAGGACTGGCTAACTTTACAGAGTATTCTGTCATATTCACAAGATTTAAGTAAAATAATTAACAATTCTTCATTTAAAGAAATACCTAAACTTATGAAATATATATATAATGTATATATATATATATATATATATATATATATATATATATATATATATATATATATATGAAATCATATATAGTGACTTTAACATGGGAAATAGTATTTCAAAATTTTACAAAATATTGATAAACTATAAAACAATACCCAAAACCTCATATTGGAAATATATAACAAAAGGACACTCAATACAGTTAACTGAAGATATTAAAACAAATATCTTATTATCAATAAAATATACATCGTTTACAAAATACTGGAAAGTTTTTAATTGGAAATGCTTGCATTCTTAACCCCAGACAGAATCAATAAAATTAGTTCTTCCATAAAAGGAATATGGAGGAGATGTAAGCAAGTACACAATGGAGATTGGAACCACATTTTCTTTGATTGTGTTAAAATTAAGCCATTTTGGAATGGCATTAATAACTTTCTACAAGCTTTATTTAATGAATAATTTTATTTAACTAAAGCTCTTGTATTATTAAATGTGAACGAAGATCCTCATTTGAATAGGTCAAACATGTATCTAGTATGGACTATACTTGCAATTTCAAGGAAGCATATAACAAGAAGATGGAATACAAACACAATACCAACTTTGGAAGAATTCTACAGATTACTGAAGACAACAGCATTACTGGAAATTAAAATTAAAGAACTAAGAATTTATCCAAAGCCATTTATCAACAACTCTTGGGGAAAAGTTTTATCATTGATTGACACTATACAAAAATTGATCAGACACTCTGATAATGGATTGGATATACTTTTAAAGCAACTGTATACATTAAGATCTGTTATAGTGTCAGGCTAATGTAAATAGTGTACACAGTTATTCAAGATGTTATGTATAAATACTATGGAATTCATTCAAATGTATTTGAAAAAAAAATTGAGAAAAAAATGTTAGCGCTTTGATACATTTGGGCACAGAGTCATTTATGAAACAACTTCTGAGACTTTTTCTCTAGCAGAGATATTTATAAATGACTGTGAAATAAAAAAGTTTCTTTGTACTATGTAAAGATTCTTATTCTTTTTATCATGAGAGGACTATAAGCTCCAACGAGACACTGTCACTAAGGGATCTAGACTCTCTTGCTAAATATTCCTGATTGATTGACCATTGTGTCTCTGCAATAGTTCAGAAAGCCTTATATCTGTCTCATATAATTTCTAAAGCCATCTCCACTAGAATGAAAGAAGTAATAGGTCCCCTTTACTTATATCTCATTGGACCCTTTACTGAATATAATACACCTTTTGGCATGCATTTGTTTAAACATATCACTCAAAATGGGAGACTTCAGAGATACATGATTAAAAAGAATCAGTGTCTCAAAAAGCTGAGTTATCAGGACAGACTTGCAGCCCATTCTCTATACTCATTCTCTTACAGACTCATCCATATAGATATGAGTCTAGCCTTTCGAGCCATGAAAGATCCAACCCTCTTTGACCTCCTGTTCCTTCACAGAACAAATGGTACCTTCAATATCCTGTTAAAGGATTTAAACTTTCATCAACAGATAAGCCATGTTGGCATGGTAGGTTCACATCCCTATGTATCCTTCTCCTCTGGAAGAAACTTTCCACTACCTATCAAGTAGAATAGCATCCCTGCTACCTTCAAGATAAACCAAGATAATTGGATCAGCAGACCCATTTCTCCCTGGTCCATCCTGTGTTGTCTTCCTTGACGAACTTTTTTTTCCTCTGACAGTTGTCACACTGCTGATGAGATAAAAGGAAGATATAATTGCTGGAGCCTTCCTGTGTCATGACAGAGAGCTTTTCAAACTATCTGGAGATATACAGAGCTGAGTATATTTTTCTGGCACTTCAGAGTTGTGTACTGGTAATTGTTGTTTGACTAATTTTATATCATTGCTGGCTGACTTCAGAGTTGTGCACTGTTATTTTTGCTTCACAGTATAGTTTTTCAGATCTCTGCTGAAGGTGTTGGTTTTCCCATACCCACCCTCCCTATTCTTGTGTTGTTGTTTAAATTTGGAGGCTTTTGCAGTTGCCCACCCCCACTGTAGATATGATCTGGGGCACTCTCCCCAGTCCAGTCTCTTTACCTCATTCTACCTAATAGACCCCTTCTGCACTTGTTTTTTGTCATTTTTAATTTAATTGCATTTTTAAAACTGTTTGGTCTAACATTGCTACATACTCAAGTGTGCTAGTTTGCACTGCATTTGAATTGTTTTTACTGCTGTTTAGCTACTTTTCTGTGTGTGTGTGTGTGTGTGTATATATATATATATATATATATATATATATATATATATATATATATACACACACACACACACACACACACATATATATATATATATATATATATATATATATATATATATATATATATATATATATATATTTATATATATATATATATATATATATATATATATATATATATATATATATATATATAAAAAACTTTCCTGTAACTAGTGTAGTCCAGATTCAGATTTGTTGTATCCAGGACTGTATATAAGCTTCTGAGCCCCCCCCCCCCCAGCTTTCTGTGTTGGAGGGAAGCCTTCTAGCTTATCAGTGGGAGTGGTAAGAACTAGGTAACCTATCTACCACATAAGAAGTGGTTCTGGCCCAGAAATTGTAGTTATTGGCCGTTTGGGCAGCTTTTCCATCTCTCTCAACTTTCTGATTTAAAAGCCCGCATTTTCACTTGTTTCCCCCCTTTCCTGTAACTAGTTTAGTCCAGATACAGATTTTTAGTTTTAGCACTTGAATTTGCTTATTCGTGATCATCACTTGTTCAGAACTTGTAATCACTAAATAACCTCCTAATTACTACAGCACTCAACATTCCTCATTACCTAGAGGAAAACAGTTTTGGTACTTACTTTCCTCACTTGCTTAGAGAAAAACAGCTCTTGTACTCACTTTCCTCACTTATCTAGAGGAAAATAGTTTTTTATTCAGGCATGTCCAAAGGTCAGCTCCCAGTGTTCTCTCCTGTCTATCTGATGAATCTGGGCATCTTGGGGCAATGTAGAAAGTGCCTCATGTACACAACCCTCTCCTCCTACCACCCAACACTACAACCTGTGAGAGATGCACTTATCTAGCCAAACTGGAGGTAAAGCTCTCTCCAATCAAGACTGAAATTGACAGTCAAGAGGAGAAGGTAAACACTTGCACCACACTGCACTCATCACATAGTCTCACTAAATCTACAGCAACAAAATCCACACATAGAAACATAAAAACATTTGTGGAGACTCTCAATAATAATCTGCTCAAGCAACAGAGACTTCCAAAGCAGAAATGCAAGCAATCTCCACCCCCCAACACAACCCAAATGACAGATAGCCCGCAGACTCAGTGTGCCACTCAACCACAGCCAATAAGGCAAAACAACGTACCCAACACACTAGTCATAGGTGACTCTATAGTCAGGCACACTGATGTCCCACTCACCAGGCTAAACAAGGAGAAGGTTACTGTCAGCTGCCTGTCAGGTGCCAGGATCCACCACATAACCCACGCACTCAGGTCACTCCACAACAAGTACAAATATGACTCTGTCACTGTCCATGTTGGTGTGAATGACCTGAGACGTACCTCCCTGGACTACATGAAAAGAGACATGGAAGAGCTCTCCAATCTTGTAGCCCAGGCAGGTATGACCCTAGCCCTGAGTAGCATTTTGCCATCACCCAAAATGATGCCGCAGTACAAGGACAAAATGATTGACTTCAACAATTGGCTAAGCTTCTGGTGCCATTCTAAAGGGATCCAGTATCTGTCTGCCTGGGATGACATGGTCGACAGACCACGATGCTTTGCCAGAGATGGCCTGCACCTGTCACCCCTAGGATTCTGGGTACTGGCTAAGGTTCTTGCCGCCCCTATAGTGCCTTTTTTAGGCAAGGTTCAAATTACAAATTCACCACCATAACAGGAATAGGCAAGCAAAAACTGAGGGTGATGCTACTCAATGCTAGAAGACCAAATCTCAAAATGCACTCACTCAAGGCACTCCTTAAAATGGAGAACACCGATATCTGTGCAGTGACTGAGACCTGGTTCAAGGCTCCAGAGAGCACCCCTGCACTACCAGGCTATAACTCATACCACACTTTTTGGCCATGTAACTTGGACCGGAACACCAAAGGCGGAGGTGTGTCCATATTCATTAAGGATAGCCACACCTCCAGGCTAGTTGCTCAGCATAATGCTGCCGAGGTTCTCTAAGTGCAACTAACTCTGGGCAAAACTGCAATTCAAATTGTAGCTTGCTAGAGATCACCCACTATGCCCCAGGATTCCCACTCCTCTTTTCTTGATATACTGGAAAATATTAGGGTTCAACCAAACACCCTAATGATGGGCGATTTCAACTACCTCACCATTAACTGGGAAAACTACTCATGTACCAACTCCTTCGCTCAACGCTTTCTGGAATTCATAAATTCCAATGCCCTGGATCAACTTATCCACACCCCCACCAGGGGAAACAATATCCTAGATCTAGTCATTACCAACATGAGTGACTGGTGTTCCACACCTGAAGTCAACGCCTCATTGGTCCGATCCGACCATAAGCTAAATACCCTAGATATCCACATCCTGCCCCCACCCCCCATTAAGGAAACCATGGTAAAAAATGTCTCCAAAGCCAAATTCTTGCTTCTTAAGAAAGAAGTGGTGAACTTCATGACACCCATGCAGATGGACAATACAGTTACGACTACTGAAACCTACACAATTGCACTTTATAAGCACTTACATAAGTGCATGGCGCGTGCTATCCCAAACATAACCAACATGCTATCCTCCAAAAAAAGGAAGCCAATCTGGTGGTCCCCTGCCATAAACAAACTGTACAACAGAGGGAAAAAACTGTTGCAAAAGAGAGTAAAACCCCATGAGTAGAGGAGCTCCCTGGTCAGCCTCAGTAAGAAGCTGCAATCCCTGATAAAATCCTCCAAAGCTAGTTACGAAAACAAATTGCCACTAATTCTAAAGACAACCACAAAGCATTCTATAGCTATGTCAAGAGTCTCAATGGCAACACTCAGATATGCTATGAGTTACAGCACAATGGCACTAAATATACAGACCCAGCTGATATTGCCAACATACTGGCAGATAGGTTCAGTGCTAACTTTACCCCCCCTCTCATCCCCCTAAAGAGCCCATCTCTATACCGGAAGAATGCAAAGTTCCTGTAATCACGGCTACACAGGTAAAAACCACACTCTTCAAAGCCAAGAACACAGCATCCATGGGACCAGACAACATCCCAGGCTGCATTCTACATGAACTACAGAACAAACTGGCACCCCACCTAAGTACCATGTTCAATCATAGCCTCACCTCAGGCTTTGTGCCTGCTGAATGGCGCATCGTGATGGTTATCCTACTCCACAAGGGGGGAGCCACCATGGACCCCGGGAACTACCATTCCATTAGCCTGACGAGCCTGGTCTGCAAGGCCATGGAACGTATCATCATGGAACTTATAAACAAAGACATTGGTAATCTCCAAACTCTGGACCCCACCCAGTTCGGGTTTGTAAAAGGCAGATCATGTCTCCTAAACCTGACAGACTTCTTTGAAGCAGTCACCAAAGCCGTAGACATGGGTAAGGTGGTTCACACTGCCTATCTAGATCTTGCCAAGGCTTTTGACACCATCCACCACTCTGGAATTATAGATAAACTCACTAAACTAGGTATAAATCCCTATGTCATAAGATGGGTTGCCAACTGGATCATTGACAGAACTCACACTGTGAAAGTAGCAGACTCCAAATCCGACTTGAGACCAGTGACAAGTGGAGTACCACAGGGCTCAGTCCTGGGTCCTGTCCTGTTTGGTATCTACTTCTCTGAAGTACAGGCTAACACAGAAGGTCTTTGGCTAACAAAGTTCACAGATGACTGCAAACTAGGAGCAATAATTGAAACTTCTAATGATGTGGACATCCTACAAAAGGGCCTCACTGAGCCAGATGCCTAGTGTCAAAGCCATGGCCTCAAGCTCAATGCCAAAAAGTGCATTGTCATCCCCTTTGGTAAAAACTCTGTACCCATGAACTACAACATAGGCGGTAGTATACTTAACACCAAAAGTGTGATAAAAGACCTTGGGACACAGGTGGACAGTAGTCTCTCCTTTGATAATCACATCACCACAGTAGTCAGGAAATCCTTCTATGTGGCACACCTCATCACAAAAGGTTTCCTCATCCAGAAAAAAAGAGGTCATTGTTCCCCTCTACTCATCACTCATTAGACCCATTATAGAGTACAATGCCCCTTTTGGTATGTACCTCACAAGACATCTACAACAACTGGAAAGGCCACTGAAATACCTCACAAAGAGGATTTCCAGCCTCAAACAGATGCCCTACGCAGACCATCTAAAAAAACTCCAGCTTTACTCCGTCACATATCGCCTACTCAGAGGTGATCTTTGCCTAACTTACAAAGCTATGTCAAACCTAGAGCTGTTGGACATGCTCCACTTAAAGAAATCCCAAGCCCTCTGAGCTACATGCTCTAGGGACCTAAACCTTGTCACCACAATAAACAGAACATGCCGGAGGGATATATTCCTGTCCCAGAGACTTCCCATCCTCTGGAATAAACTACCTATCTATATCAAACAAAGCTCCTCATTAGCACTCTTCAAGAAAAATCTTGATTATTGGATGGGAAATAGGAAATTCACCCTGGGGATCACCTCTGTGGCTCTGCTTGACTGTGGCACAGGAAAATAATTTTCTTGGGTGGCAAAAGCCAGGGTACCTTTTTGGTTGGGCTTGTATAGGCCACAGGGCCGATAGCCTAGTACATACCTATGAACCTATAAACTTATGAATGAATGTGAAGTTCAGAACAGGAGTGGTATTCATAGCCTATATTTTGGGTTGGAAATAAGTCAGGGAGTATAGATAAAAGGATCAGGAAGAAGGGCTTAAGAAGTGCTATCAGGAGTTCCACCTCACACAGCATCAATCATTTTCACTGCCAGATGGTGGTGAACTGGAGCACCCTGATGTTGAGAGGTAGGGGCCTGTAGTGAAAAAGTGGTTGACCCCAGCTGAGACAATGTGTAGTGAACATGCTGAAGAAAGGTTTCAATGAGCTGAATCAATCTGTCAGCTATCTCCTCTAGCATGTCCTCAACCAAGTCCAGGGGTGCCTGCAGGACTGGTGACACCTTCCTCACTCCATGACAACATCCACAGATTGGCAGAGAGTGAGTGTTCCATAATCTGAGAGGTACGTACCTGGGTCACTCCAAGGGATTTTTGAATCTGTAAATAAATTAACATAAATGGGAGAGAAAGAAAATAATAAAGGACAAAGTTGTGCATAACAAAAAATGGAGAAATAAATCAAGAGAGACAAAAGAGAAAACACACAATAAATTCACACATCATTTTATACATCATTCACTTTCTTAATTTAAAGCATTTTTATTTTGTAAATCTTTATTGAAGTAAAACAGAATGTGTGGGAAGTACTTACGCAGACTTTTGTTTGAAACTATATTGTAAGTACTTATGAGGACCTTGGGAAAAAATGTATGGAAAACACTTATGCTTACTTGGCAGGCAGCACAGTGTTTCTTGTCAAGTAAAGGTATGGTTAAAATGTTGCAGTCTACTGCACAAATATAATCATTATATCTGTGCCTGATATGCATTTGCTTGCAATATTTTCCTTATAAATACAGCTTATCAAATCAAAGACATAATGTTGCAGTTTTGTACTAGCATATCTCTCAGTGTTGTCTGCAGTAATGTACTGAATGCAGTCTATTACTTCACTTACTATTTTATATTAATTATTTCTTAAAATAAGTTAAAGACAGAACAAATGTACTTTTTTAGTCACATATCTCATGCTTGCAGTAATGAACTGAATGCTCTCTAGTGCTTCAGTTACTATTCTATATTAATTATTTTTATTTAAAGTAATAAAATGAGTTGAAGACAGAAGTATTGTTTACTACTTTATTAGGCTTACAAGCATTTTCAACCAGTCTCACTATATGCCTTTCCTGCTGTCTCCTCTTGTAGGAGACTTGTTCTTCAGCTACAAAGAGAAGACATAAGAAAATTCTTGTTTACCTGTATTTCACTTTTCCCCTTAACATTAAATATATAGTAAGCTTAGCAATTGTTTTGAGTGCATTTGTCATATATTTTGGAGAGACTGGACAAGATTGCTTTAGGTCTAAAGTTAGTAGTATTTGCTGAATTCCCTCCTTTGTGTAGAGGTATAATGTGTGATTTTTACAAAGAGAGAGAATGTGGAATTCCTTGACTGACCTATTTATAAGGATTGAAACAGGACAGGCAATGTTATTAGCTGCTATTTTAAGATACTCACTTGGAAGGTTGTCAGCTGAAGGACAGTATGGTTTGATTTTGTTTAAGACTAGGCTAATTAGAATGTGGCCACAGGTTTGCAACTGAAAGTGGATATGGTGATATGTGGCTGTTGGGCAGGGCTGGGATTAAATGCTAGGGAATGCTATACTATCTATAAAATAAGAGTTGAATTATATTGGATTATCAGGTAGTGGATTACTGGGAGATGGTTTAAGACTGAATTTTTGGCTGGGATGCAGCATTTCTTTAATGGCTGACCAAAATTTTTTAAGGTTGTGTTTACTATTGTTCTGAACATTGTTATAGTATAGTTTTTTTTCTGCCTTCATTTATTTGCTCTTTAGTATGGTTGTGGAACATTTTGAAGATTTTGACGTATTTCTTTTCTTGCTTTTTCTATCCTGTATTCACACTTTACTCTTTCTGCATAAGCAAATTACATGATTTGTTTTTAATCTCTTCATTCTAGGAGGTGCAAGGTTGTTTAGAATGTTTAAGAAAGTTGTATTGAATTCATTATCAGCATCATCTTAGGGAAGGATATTTAGGATGTTCCAGTTAACAGATGATAGGGTAGCAATGAATATTTCTGAGTTAAACTTGGATAGGTTGAGTGTTGTTTTATAAACATCCTGTTTAAATGAATGTGTGAACTGTCTAGTTGTATAGATTGAGAGATGATCACTGAGGCAGTCAGACATTGTACCTGTAGTGATGTATTTGCTAGGTTCTGATACTAGGATCTAGTCAACTATGGAATTTGATGTAATGCTATAATGTGTGGGGCTATTAATTAGGTTTCTGAAACTGTATAAGCTCAAGCTAGATGTAGACGAGTTAGAAATTATGTCCAACTATTTGATATCGAGGTCACCTAACAGTATTTTTTTTTTTGTGGAATTGTTATGAATATCCAATGTAAGATATCCAGTGTAGCTGTATTGTGGCCAGTAGGGATGTAAAGGACAGTATTTCATATTTGTTTGTACTTGTTTATTTTCAGGAAAGTAATTGGAAGATCTGATGAATTCATCTTTGGTATTGATTTGCTGTAGGGGAAATGTAGTTCTTGGGAAATATTAAAGCAATGCCACCAGCGTTCCTCTTCATATGGTCATTTCAGATAATATTATAGTAGAGGGGTATAATTTCAGAGTAGTTTATGCTGGGTTTAAACCAAGTTTCAGTTATAGTGAGAACATCAGAATATAAAATAATTCAATGATATGTTAGGAAAAAAGATAAATATGAACTTTTTTTGGAAGTAAATAACATACACACACATATATATATATATATATATATATATAGAGAGAGAGAGAGAGAGAGAGAATTAGAGATGGTTCTTGGACAGATTTTTTTTCAGTGAAAGGAAAAAGAAGAGGCTACACCTTGAAGAAAAAATTTAAGATACAAGGTGGGGAAAAGTGTAGGTGAGGCAGGCACTAATAAGGGTAGATGAAGAGTTAGAGACAGCTAGGTTAAGGCTGAATAAAGAAAATAGTAAAGAATTTGGTGCTACAGTGAAAATAGGAGGGGAGCATTATTTAACGGGGAAGATAACTTATGTGTTAAATTCAGAAAAAAATATATTTACAGCATTGTTATGTTTTAGGTAAACTAGGTTATCTGTGTAGGGTGGTATTCATTTTCCAATGAAGAAAGAAAAAGAGTTTTAGCTCTATTTGGAGCTCAGTGTCAGTACTCATTAAAAGGGGAGTTTTGTACTATGAAAAAAATTATGGGGGTTAGGATTAATTAACCCACTGTTGTGGCTAGTATTTCTGCCATTTTTGGGGGGGTTATTAGATAAGATACATCAGGAAGAAAAAAGACAATATGAACAATGAGCTTTGGAAAAAATATCAAAATATTAGAACAGACTGTAAAAATGTGAAAGCAACCACCACGAATCTGTCAGCAAGGCACAAATTACGGCAACTCCCAAGTAAAGACCATTGGCAATCGTTTAAAAACAGCAAGAACTTTTATTCAAGGACATGAAATGAGCGCTTTCGCATAGCCAAGCTATGCTTCTTCAGATATTAAAATATTAGAACAGAAGGGAAAACAGTAAAGGAAAATATAAATGAGATGGGAAGATATATGAGTAAAATCAGATTGTGGAAAATAGAAGTAGAAGCAGGGAGCAGTAAAATGAATAAACACTGCAAAAAAAAGATAATACAGAGAAACCATTATGTTACACCTTAGAAAGTGCTAAGAAAAAGGAAGAGAAAAATGATAAAAGAAAAACAAGATTAAAACACAATTGAGAAAAAGCAGATTTTATGTGAAGACTGATATTAAACAAGATACCTGTTAAAGGCAGAAGTACAAACTGCAGAATGAAAGACTCTGTAATATGTGTAAAGCATCAGAGACAGTTGAACATGTATGAATAAAGAATGGGAAGGTTTAACTGTTTTAGAATAGCAAAATAACAATATGCCTATTCTAAAAAATATAGATTTGAGAATGATATTATATGGGGCACATGAAAATGTGATTAATATCATGATATAAAAAGCAGGTAGAATTTTGGCTAGAGTCATGTGGATTTTACAGAAATGTAAAAGAGGAGTTACTGTACAATAATGGATAAAAGACTATATATACATGAAATAAAAATGCTGAAAGAAGGAAATGCATGTATATAGTGTATAAATGAACAGTATATGTAAAGAATGAGAAAAACTGAAAAAACATGTAATAAACCCCCCTACTCTTTTTGGTAAGCACCTTGGGATCCTTTGTATTCACCCGAGCTACCACAGACTCAAGAAGACTTGACTTTGTTTTAAAATCTCATCTGAAGAATGGTATACTCAAGATGACAGCACCCCTTTGTGCTGCAATGTGATATTAGCACTGGTAAATTAGTACAACTACCTGGTATGGCACTAGAACCCACAACTTTCTGATGTTCAAACAGAAAAGGACAATATTTGTCCTTCCATGGCATTTATACACTATTATATTTGTTTTCTTCCTGAAAGTACAATAGAAATTGTTTTGTACTGTGCAGAAAAAAAGATAATTCATAAATTCACTTGAAGTAAGAAATAAATTTATATTTTCTGAAGTCCGTGTATACCTTCATAAAATATAAATGTATTTCTTACTTCAAGTGAATTTTAACGTTTAAAAGTTTCCATTATATAAAATTTGAGTTGTAGTTAATTAAAAGAGTATTATTTTAGAAATATTATACTATGAAACCTGCATTCATATATGATTTAAATGATTTCTAGCTTGTACACTGATTTCACTCTATAGGTTCAGGCCAGACCATATATAAAAAGTGACACCATCCTGTGGTTGATAGAACTTTATACTGAAGATGACTAGAAATACAGATTAATATTTATAAATATAATGTGGTGTAATATAGCAGTGGTATGTATCAGAGTATACATACTAGAGCCCTGTGCGATTCACCCCCTTCCCAAATTTTGATTATTTACATGCACATATATAATTATTCCTATTTTTTACTATTTATCATTTTTCTTATAAAACTCTCATTATTATTCTTCCATAACTGACCCATCCTCCTTTTTCCTCAACTATAATCTAATTTTTTGCAATATATCTGCCCAAATCAATTTCCCATTAAAAAATATATATTTATTCCTTCATTCCAAATAACCCATATCATAAAATAAATTCTTATCTACCCTTCTCACATATTCTTTCTTCTTGTTCTTATATTCCTACATAATTATATTCATATCTGCACTTTTAATGTCATTAATGTTCTCATAATTTTAAAAAAACATACTCTGTTTTTTCTTCCTCCCCACATTTTTTCAAGAGTTTCATCACTCTTTCAAATTAAAAAAAAACATACTCTGTTTTTTCTTCCTCCCCACATTTTTTCAAGAGTTTCATCACTCTTTCAAATTAAAAAAAAACATGCTCTGTTTTCTGTTCCTCCTCACAAAATAAATACACTTTTTCAACATTCTTTTTCTTTTTTTTTTTCTTTTTATATTTCAACTTTCCTTTTAAATTTATTTTTATATACCATTTACTGGTAACTTATTTCTTACCAGTCTCCGTAGGAATTCCTGACACTGTACTTTCTTTGACACCACTTTTTCCTTATGTTAATGGCTTTATTCAGTTCTTCTGTTAAATTTTCTTATGCATGTACAGAATAATATTGCTTTATTACATTAGTGTAACACATCCTTCTATCTTTCTCTATATCATCAGATTTTTTTCATGTTAGTATTGTTTCATAATTTGTAATTTCTTCATAAACATACACACACACACACACATATATATATATATGTGTGTGTGGTGTGTGTGTGTATATATATATATATATATATATATATATATATATATATATATATATATATATATATATTCTCTTTTTCTGATTTTCTTATACTCATCATCTCTCAGAACTTCTTATACTTTTTAAATATTTATATTTAAACATTTTCACTGTTAAGTTCTCATTTTCTTCCTTTACCCACTTAATACTCTATGCAGGTTTAAAGAAGTAGAACAAACAAGTGGATTTAGAAATGCCAATCTCATTCATCTTCACATATTTTTACTTGGTTTAATCATGAACCCCATGTGAAAGAAAACATCAATTGCACAATCTCTTTTTCATATTTTTCTGGGATCATAAAACATTTGACATATATTCCATCTTGCCCATTAATTCAGAATTCACCAGATAAACCTTTTCTGAATGCTAATCTATATTTCCTTCACAGAAGACATATTTCTTTCTTTTAACA
This sequence comes from Protopterus annectens, assembly GCF_019279795.1. Taxonomy (NCBI): domain Eukaryota; kingdom Metazoa; phylum Chordata; order Ceratodontiformes; family Protopteridae; genus Protopterus; species Protopterus annectens. The sequence continues at coordinate 335,029,972 of NC_056748.1, read as the reverse complement.
AACCCTCCTATTGCATCATAACTACATTATTTTTCCCAAATTTTATCCGTAGCAAAGACACTTCTTTCATTGAAAAATACACCACCACCCCCAATTTTCACCAAATCACCTAAACTATTACTTTTATCTTTATTTAAGATCATTCCCATTTTCTCTAAACATCTATTTGGATAAGCCAACACTTTCCTCCTTCCTATGTTGCTCTTATCAACCACAACTATATCATCTGCATATAACAAAACTACTAGAATCACTACATCTTTTTGCATCACATATTAAGCATCTTTCATTTTATAAACTATTTCCCTCACTATTTCATTCATTAACAGTGCAAGAAACATTCCACTTATGGGACATCCTTGTCTTATACCACAATCTAGGCATAGTTTTTTTTACTCAGCCACCCATTCATTAACATCTTCAGTCTATTATTGTGATTTGCTGACATACATACTATCCTAATTCTATTGACTATTCCATACTTCCCCATTAATTAGTTTGTTTGTGTATAGTTTCATAGGGTATGTGTGCAATAGTTACGGACCTTAGGGTTAGGGTGCAGGTTAAGGTAAGTGGATAGATAGGAATGTATGTACGGTTTAGTGTAGGGTTAGAAGTAGGGTTTTGTTAAGTGTATGTGTGTGGTTTATTTATTTTGGTGTGCTTGTGTTGTGTGTATGTTTCTCGGAACAGCAAATTTTTTCCCTGGGGAAAAAAATTCACTATTCTGAGTTTTCGATGTTATCATATTTCGAAATTACAAGTTCGAGCTTATGGTGTTCGATATTTTGGTATTTTCATAGGTTCATAGGTTCATAGGTTTATACTAGGCTATCTGCCCGAGGGCATTTACAAGCCTAGCCCATAGTTTTGTGGCTTACGCCACCCCTTTAGTATGGGGAACTATACCCATTATTTTGCTGTGCCTCTGTTGAGCAGTGACACTGAGGTAATCCCTGGGGTATATCTGCGATCTCCCATCCATTGGTCAAGATTTCTCTTGAACAAGGCCAGCGAGGTGCTCTGCCTCACATATACCGGGATTTTATTCCACAGCATAGGGAGTCTTTGGGTGATGAATCTATCCCTCCAGCACGTCCTATTAATAGCCGTGTCGAGGTTTAAGTCTCCCGCCCTTGTGGCTCTGACGGATCTAGATTTTTGAGGTGAAGCATATTCATCAAATCTGGGTTTGACATGGCCTTGTATGTTAGGCAAAGGTCACCTCTGAGCAAGCGGTGCGACTGAATAGAGCTGGAGTTCTTTCAGTCGGGCAGCATAGGACAGATGTTTGAGACCCTTTATCCTTTTGGTGAGGAACTTTTGTGGCCTCTCCAGCTGCTGCAAGTGTCGGGTCAGATACATTCGAATGGGGCATTGTACTCAATCATTGGTCTGATGAGTGATGAGTATAGGGAGACTATGACCTCCCTTGATCTAGATGAGAATCCCTTCATGATAAGGTGGGCAATGTAGAAGGTCTTCCTAACTACTTTAGCTACATGGGTGTCGAATGACAGACTACTATCAACCTGGGTCCCCAGGTCCCTGATAACTTCTTCTGTACTCAGTGGATTGCCACCTATTTGGTAGCTAGGGGTAACCTTGTTTTTCCCGAAGGGTATGACTATGCATTTTTGGCATTTAACTTTAGGCCATGGCTCTGGCACCAGTTATCCATTTCTGTGAGACCCTTCTGAAGGATATCTGTGTCAGATGTGTTTTCTACTATGGCCCAGTTTGCAGTCATCTGCAAACTTTGTCAGCCATAACCCTCCTGTGTTTGCTTGTACTTGAAAAGTAGATGCCAAACAAGAGTGGGCCCAGGACTGAGCCCTGTGGTACACCACTTGTGACAGGCTTTGAGTCTGACATGGCGCTAGCAACTCTGACCCTGTGGGTTCTGTCACTCAGCCAGTTTGCAACCCATCTTGTGATGTATGGGTTAACATTTAAGCTGATGAGTTTTTCAATGATACCCGAGTGGGGTATTGTATCAAAGGCCTTCGCCAGATCGAGGTAGGCTGTATGGACTGCCTTTCCTCATCAATGGCTTTGGTGACTGTTTCAAAAAGTCAACCAAGTTTAGAAGGCATGATCTGCCTTTGACAAAGCCAAACTGGGATGGATCCAAAGTCTGCAAATTCCTATGTCTTTATTTATGAGGTCCATTATGATCCTCTCCATGGCTTTGCAGATAAGGCTTGTCAAGCTAATGGGCGGTAATTTCCAGGGTCGGTGGAGGCACCGCCTTTGTGAAGTGGGACCACAGTTGCAGTGCGCCACTCCTGGGTACGTATCCAGAGGTAAGACTATGATTAAACAGCTGTCCTAGCTGTGGGTTTAATTCCTCGTTGAGTTCGTGGAGCACACAGCCGGGGACACCATCAGGTCCCATGGATGCTGTGTTTTTGCTTTGGAGAGAGCAGTTCTCACTTGGGCGTTGGAGATGTTTGGGGGCTGCAATCGCTTGGTATAGATATCTCTCCTTTTGGGGAGGGGAGAAGTTTGCACTGAACCTGTCAGCCAGTATGTTGGCAATGTCTGTAGGATCAGTAATCTTCACATCATTTTGAACTAGTTCTGAGCATATCTGGGAGTTTCCTCCCAGGTTTCTAACATAGCTAAAGAAGGCCTTATGATTGTCTTTTGAGTCTTTAGCTATTTTTCTTTCAAAATTTGCTTTGGATGATTTTATGAGAGCTCTTAGTTTTTACTTATAGTGATCAAGGGTGTCTTACCTTTTAAGGATTTTGCTCTATCTTGTAGTAGCTTCCTCCTTTTGTTGTAGAGTTTGTTTATGGCTGGGGTCCACCAGAGTGGACGCTTGCCTTTGGTACAAAGAGTCTTTGTTTTGCTTAGGATTGCCTTATCCATGCAGTCCTGCAGGTGCTGGTAGAAGGCATTTGTAAGTGATTCAGCAGCTTGAGTACTGTTTTCCGTCGGCTCGGGGGCCTTAAAGGAGACCACACTAGTCTTTAGAAGTGTGAAGTCGGCTTTCGAGAAGTTCTTTACTGTGGTCTTTTTTATTTCAGGTGGGGGTTTTGAATATATGATATAGACCCTCATCTGGTCCTAGTACTGAATCAACAGTTACTTTTCTAAGTTGTTGTGTCTTTCAGCTTTTCCCGGTTAGGGGTCACCATAGCAGAACTCTGGGCCGCCAATGATTGGCAGTAGATTTTTACATACCGAGTTGCCAGTCCTGACGCACAACCTTCAATGAAGGTACGCCTATTCACGCATGTCTCCACACAGAAGACTTTCTAGCCGAGAAATGAACAGGACAGCGTCTGACTGTGAGGCGACAAAGCTACCACAGCACCACCACCACAGTATAAGTACTTTTTCCAAATCACTAACGATCAATTCTTCCTTAACTCTTTCTGGATTTTTTTTTTACTTTCTGTTCTGTCTTATTTTCCTACTTTTTTTGTTTTACTTTTATACACAGTTGTCACATGCTGTACTACAATACTCATAATTTCCCCTTGTGCTCTTTTAACCACTCCTTTTACATTTTCATCTCCTTCATTATACTAACATTCTACTTTAATATTTTACACAAATATGCAGATACCTCTCCTCCCTTTTCCCTTGAAAGTAATATATCTGCCTAAATACCAATGTCTTATTTTTTGTTTCATTTATTTATTTCTTTTTCCATGTCATAATACTGTCTTGTAATAATCTCTAAATTTGCTAATGCATTTCTGTACATTTCCCATACTTCACTTTTTCTTCCTTTCTTAGTCATCCTGCCATTGAAAAAAGGAAGTATAAAGAGCATTTGTTTTTAAGTTCAATCCATCATTCAAACCAGTTTTTATAGATGTCCTTCATAATCATATGATCCTTCCATACTGCAAGACTTCCCACTCTCCACTTTCACCCCATAATTTCTCATTTATTATTTTTATTTCTTTTCTTACTTTAATATACTCCATTCCTTCCATCATTTCCATCCATATTGCTAAATGTTCTAAAAAAATCACAGCTGTATCATCTGGTACCCCCAAGCCTTCTGGTAATGCAAAAAATTCAATTTCAGATCCAAGTGCCACTCTTTTATAAGTCCATTGACTTTTGTTCCACACAGTTAATTTACCACATCATATCACTTCCTATATGTATTTACATCTTTCCCTTTCTTTTTACCTTCCCTCTTAAATCACAGTTAAGGTCCCCTACAATTATAATTTTCATGCTAACCACAGACTAATATTTGATGAAACTGATTCTCTTTTTCCTGTGCTAATTATATATGCATATACTATTGTAATTCCATAAACATGTTCTTTCCACCTTACAACAGTTAACCTTCTCATCCTTAACAATGTTACATCTAGTATTTTCATTGTTTTTTTTCTTTACACAATACAACCACTCCAGAACAACATTCACTTTCTAAGTTTCATATTATATTTCCACTCCACAATTTTTCTGTTTGCAGTCATTCTTCCCTTATCAGGAATCTTAAATCCTCTAACAGAATAACATTTACATCACATTTGGCTTTTCATTCCAGTATCCCCATCCTTTACAGTCTTAATAATACTTTTCACATTTACTGAAAGTACTCTAAAATTGCTGTTTTTTTTATTATTTTTAAATTTAGGGGAAATATTTTTAAATTTTCATTTTCTTATTTTTTACTCTTTTTTTCCTGAGTTTATGTACAAATAACCCTTAATCTTCAGAATCAGATTTTTATCTGGCTACAACTTAAAAAATAATTAGTATCAGCCCCTTCTCCTAACCTTTTTTCCTGCATGCCAGCATATAATCTCTCCTCATTTTTCCTTCTTCTACAGTTTCACCCTTTCCCCAGGTTCCTGTTGTCCTTCCTCATGTATGCTTTCTTCCCACTCCCCTTCTTTTTCATTAATTACAGTTTGCTCTTGACAAACCATCCAAAAGTCTCCCTTTTTACACAACCTGTATTCAAGAACAGACGTTCATGCTGTTATGTCCTTTCTCCACAAACTAGTTACATTGTGTCTTGTCACAGTCATAGGTTCATAGGTAGGTAATAGGCTATCTGCCCAAAGGCATTTATAAGCCTAGCCGGAATGTGTTGGCTTTCGCCGCCCCCTTAGATTAGTTCCCTGTGCCTCTGTTCAGCAGAACCATTGAAGTGATTCTAGGGGTAAACTTTCTGTTTCCCATCCACTCATCAAGGTTTCTCTTGAAGAGGGTTAGCCTAATGTAGATTGGAATCTTGTTCCAGAGCATGGGAAGCCTCTGGGATAGGAATCTATCCCTCCAGCACTTCCTATTTATTGTTGTTGTGAGGTTTAGATCCGTGGAGCATGTGGCTCGAGGGGGAAATGGTTTTCTTTAGGTGGCGCATGTCCATCAATTCTGGGTTGGACATGGCCTTGTATGTCAGGCAGAGATCACCTCTGAGAAGGAGGTATGCAAGTACAGCTGGAGTTTTTTCAGTTGAGCTGCATAGGGCATCTGCTTGAGGCCAGTGATCCTCTTGGTGAGGTACTTCTGTGGTCTTTCCAGTTGTTGCAGGTGTCTTGTATGGTACATCCCAAATGGGGCATTGTACTCTATGATGGGTCTGATGAGTGATGCATAGAGGGGCCCAATGGTCTCTTTCGATCTGGATGCAAACCCTTTTGTGACTGGGTGGGCCACATAGAAGGATTTTCTAACCACTTTGGCAATGTGATTATGAAAGGAGAGGTTACTAGCTACTTGGGTCCCTAGATCCCTTTTTATGTCTTCCATATTTAGGGGGCTACCACCTATGTGGTAGCTTGTGGGTACTTTGTTTTTTCCAAAGGGGATGACTATGCACTTTTTGGCATTTAGCTCGTGGCCATGGTTTTGACACCAGATATCTGTCTCAGTGGGACCCTTTCGGAGGATGTCTGTGTCAGCTGGAGAGTTAATTATAGCCTCTAGTTTACAGTTGTCTGCAAACTTGGTCAGCAATCATCCTCTTGTGCTTGCCTGTACCTCTGAGAAGTATATGCCGAGCAGGAAGGGTCCTAGGACTGAGCCCTGGTGAGCGCCACTTGTAACCAGTTTAGAGTCAGACCTAGCTCCCACAACTCTTACCATGTGGGTTCTGTCCGTGAGCCATTTGGCAACCCATCTCTTGACGTAGGTGTTTATGTTCAGGCTGGTGAGATTGTCTATAATACCTGAGTGGAGAATGGTGTTGAACGCCTTTGCAAGATCTAGGTAGGCTGTGTGGACCACCTTTCCCTCATCTATAGCCTTCGTAACTGTCTCAAAGAAGCCCACCAGGTTTAGGAGGCATGATCTGCCCTTAACAAAGCCGAACTGGGTAGTGTTCAGTGTTAGGAGGTTTCCAATGTCTCTATTAATGAGATCCATGATGATGCGCTCCATAGCTTTGCAGACCAAGCTAGTCAGGCTTATAGGGTGATAGTTCCCAGGGTCTGTTGTGGCTCCACCTTTGTGGAGTGGAACAACCGTTGCTGTGCGCCACTCTGTGGGTATGTAGCCTGTGGAGAGGTGAGTTTAAACAGTGTGTTTAGGTGAGGGGTTAGTTCATCTTTGAGCTCGTGTAGGATGCAGCCTGGGACATAGTCCGGTCCCATTGATGCTGTGTTTTTGGCTTTGGAGAGGGCTGTTTTAACCTGAGTGTTTGTGATTTCAGGGGCACTATATTCTTCTGGTATAGTTATGGGCCCTTTTGGGGGTGAGAGGGGGGTGAAGTTTGCACTGAACCTGCCTGCCAGGATGTTGGCTATATCAGTCAGTTTAGTGTATTTTATGCCATTCTGCACTAACTCTGAGCAGATCTGAAAATTGCCATTTAGATTCTTGACATAGCTAAAGAATGCCTTGTAGTTATCTTTGGAGTCCTTGGCAATTTACTTTCGAAGCTAGCCTTGGATGATTTTATGAGGGATCATAGTTTCTTGCTGATACTGATCAGGGATGTCTTCCCTTCTTGGGATTTTACTCTTTTCTGTACTAGTTTCCTCCTTCTATTGTATAGCTTGTTTATGGCAGGGGTCCACCAGATTGGTTTCCTTTTCTTGGAGGAGTAAGTCTTGGTTTTGTTTGGGATAGCACAATCCATGCATTCTTGTAGGTGCCCATAGAGCACATTAGTATAGGATTTTGCATCTTGGACCACATTATCATTTAGCATGGGGGCTTTGAAACTTCCCACCTCAGTCTTAAGTAACGTGACATTTGCTTTTGAAAAGTTTTTCACAGTGATTTCTTTGACCGGGGGTGATGGTGGAATGTGGATATCCAGAGTGATTAGTTTATGGTCAGATCTAACCAGTGAGGGGTTGACCTCTGGTCTGGAACACCAGTCGCCCCTGATGGTGATGACCAGGTCCAATATGTTGTCACCTCTGGTGGGGGTTTTGACCAGTTGATCCAGGGCGTTTGAGTTTATAAATTCTAAGAAATGTTGGGCAAGGGAGTTTGTACTTGAGTAGTTTTCCCAGTTAATGTTTGGGTAATTGAAATCACCCAATATCAGGGTGTTTGGTAGGACCTTTATGTTTCCCAGTGTTTCCAGGAATGTGGAGTGGGGGTCATAGGACATGGTGGGTGATCTGTAGCAAGCTATAATTTGAATAGCAGTTTTGCCCATTGTTAGTTGCACGTGGATGATCTCTGAAGCATCATGCTGTGCCACTAACCTGGAGATGTGGGTATCCTTGAAGAATATGGATACGCCCCCGCTTTTTGTATTTCGGTCTGGGTTTTGTGGCCTAAATGTATGGTATGAGTTGTAGCCTGGTAGTGCTGGGGTGCTCTCTGGAGCCTTAAACTAGGTTTCTGTTACTGCACATATATCGATTTTCTCCATACTGTGGAGTGCCTCGAGTGCATGCATTCTGAGGTTTAGACTTCTGGCATTGAGTAGCATTACCCTCAGTTTTTTGTTACTTGTGCTATTTATGGTGGTGGGTTTGTCTTTTGAGCCTTGCCTAAAAAAGGCACTATGGGGGTGGCAAGAGCCTTGGCCGGTATTCAAAAGCCTAAGGGTGACAGGTGCAAGCCGTCTCTAGCAAAGCAGCGTAGCTTGTCGAGCATGTCATTCCATGCTGGCAGACACTGAATCCCCTTTGAATGACACCAGAAGCTTAGCCATTTGTTGAAATTGATAATTTGTTCTCTATACCGTGGTATCATTCTTGGTCAGGGCAGGATACTACTCAGGGTCAGGGTCATACCGGCCTGGGCTACATGATCAGAGAGCTCCTCCATGTCTCTTTTCATGTAATCCAGGGTAGTACGACTCAGGTCATTCACACCAACATGGACAATGATAGAGTCATATTTGTACTTGTTCTGGAGTGACCTGAGTGCTTGTGTTATGTGGCGGATCCTGGCACCCAACAGGCAGCTAACAGTAACCTTCTTCTTGATCAGCCTAGTGAGTAGGATGTCAGTGTGCCTGACTATAGAGTCACCTATTACTAGTGTGTTGGGTATGTTATTTTGCCTTAAGAGCTGTGATTGTGTGGCACACTGGTTTTGTAAAGTATGTGTTTCATGGTTTGTGTTGGAGGTGGAGGTTGCTTGGATGTCTGTTTTGGAGGTCTCTTGCTTCTGCAGATTTTTATTTAGAGCCTCCGGGTATGTTTTTGTGTGTTTTTTGCCAGTGCTGATTTCATAGGTCTATGTGAGACTGGTGTTGTGATGCAAGTAATTTCCTTCTCCTCTTGACTGCCTGGTCCAGTCTTGGGTTGAGAGAGCTTAGCCTCCAGTTTGGCTGTATTGCATCTCTTGCATGTATTAGTGTTTGGTGGAAGGAGGAGAGGGTTGTCTGTGTACATGAGGCAATTGTAACATTGCCTCAAAATACCCAGATTCACCAGTTGGTCCAGAGAGTACACCTGAAACTGCCTTTTGGACACGCCTGGATAGGTACAGTGAACTGTTTTACTGACTGGCTGGTAAGGTTGAATAGAGAGCCTTGTCCTTCTCTACAGTATAGAGAGGGTCTAGTGTTAAGGTTTATTAGTGCTTGCTATGCGTTTTGAGCAAGTGCCGGTATGAAAAGTGAATGGTTTAAGTGCTTAAGTTGAAAGTTTGTCTAGTTCCAAGAGAAAAATTGAAGAGTAGACTTTGTGGAGCCAGGAATAGTTATACCCTAGCTAACCGGCACTGCCCGGTGCGCAAAACCTTGCAAATGCGGGTTTTATAGCAGGGAAATGAAAGAGATAGAAATTAGCCAAAAATGGCCAATAAACTATTCATTTTTCAGCTGAAACCACTCCTCCAGGGACAGATAGGCTGCTCAAAGCTCCCTCTCTCACAGTGAACAGAGAAACTTCCTTCTATCCAAGTAAGGTATGGGCAAACACAGAAACTTGTAACACAGCCCTGAATTCAGCACTAACCTGAAAACTGGACTATACTAGCTTAGAAAGGCAGGAAAACAAGTATATATATATATATATATATATATATATATATATATATATATATATATATATATATATATGTATTTTTTTCAGAACATAAAGCAGATACAATATAAAAAAAACACTTTAAATGCACAGAAATGGGTATCACACTTGAGTGTGTAGTCTACAACAGTTAATTAAATGAAAAAGCGTCCCACAAAAGAAACGTGATTTAGGCAGGTCAAACATATCTTAAGGTCCCTGTATGACCAGCAACAAAAATAACACTTGGCAAGTGTTTCACCATTTTTTTTCACATTTAAAAACAGGATCCAACCTTTACCCTCCATTCAGGAAGTTTCTCTCATTTCTAACTTTCACAATATTATCAGCAGTTTCACATAGACACTGCATGCATTTTTTAACTTCTTCCAGTTCATCAGTTCTAAACTGCAAAGTAAAATGTTTTTAGCATTTCATTAACTACCAGAAAATAAATAACTGTTTCATGTTACATACAGTTCCAGAAATAACAACACTCCATTGGTTTCAAATGTTAAGTCACAAAAAGTCACTGTCACAATATGTATAAAAGACTGAATTTCTTGAGCTTTAAAACCTGGAACAGTTACCAAAATGTCCCATACATAATATCTATTACAGGTTCATTTCTTGTTCTTATTCTCGCAGATGCTCTTCTCTGCTTTTTAAAAACAGTTTGTTGCTGCTTTCCTTTTTTTTCTTGCTCTCACTCCTGCATAAGCTTTAACTGCTGCATTCTCTGTTGTCACATCAACTGGTTCCTTTTCCACATAACTGTTTTGGGTGCTGAGGATGGTAATCTACCATCTCACCCCATGAAACAGTAGAACTGCCACCTGGATCATCCTGCTCAATTATGTTTAACAACATCATCTGCAAGCCCTCCTGATACCAGTTCTGCTATCTGCACCACTTTATCAGACTCACTCACTTTCTTCTCAATGGAGACAGCTAAACCCTTTCTTCATTTATAACATCCACCACACAAAAATCTTTGTTTAGATTCTGGAGCTCCATATCAAACACATTTTTCTCCAAATTTGAACTTTCCACACCCAGACTGTCCATATCTTTTTCTCCTCCTCCATGTGGCTGCTTCCCTTATAAGTCTTTCTTGCTGCTGTAGGAGCTCTCCAGCACCACCTAGTAGCTCCAAAGAGTAGTGGAAGTTCCCTTCTGCACTGGCCAAATTTCCCCTAATAGTATAAATACAATTTTGGGTCTCCACTGAAAAGAGGTTACTAGCCTAATGGGACTAATCCAGTCAAGAAAGCATAAATAAAATAAAATTCCCAGTGACTCTGATTTAACTTGGTATACATTCTTACAATAGGGTGATTCTTTTTTTGTACATTCCTGCATACAATATTTATAAATATGGTAAAGTTGTATTATATTTCCAAATATGAAGCAATTCATTGAGACCTTCTGATAATATGCAAGTGATTGTTAATTGGGTAACAGGGATTCGCATCTACAAGAGGGGAATACTGAATGGTCCATGTACAAGCTCCCTATCAAGTGACCTTTATCATAGGGGTAACTCGGGATTGCTAATTGTGTGAAATATTGGCTGACTCCTACATCCAGTTCTGTTCTTATGGAATCATAGCTGAAATATGATAAGACTGCCACAATGGTCAACGTAGCTGCCAGAATGTAGGACATCATGGCCAGGATTCATAAAGATGTACTGTGCATTGGAGCAAGGCTTGCACCTCATAGCTGTGATACACCGCATACTAAAATATACATGAATATCTGAATGGCAATACAGTGTGCATCTGAGCAGATAACTGCGCTCTGCTTTGGAAAATACAACAGTGCTAAAAAGCTACAAACTAACCTCAACATTACAGATCAACAAGTTAGCTGTAGACCAAAGAAGTGGCTAAGTATTGCCTGGCAAAAACCTTGAGATACTGGAAGGCAACAGGTGATGTGAGACAACATATAGAGGAGCAGGCTGTTGGCATGTGCCACATACCAAAATCTTACATCACCTGCTGCCTAGTGTCCAGTCAACTCAACACTTATTGGTTCTATGGAAGTAGAGGAAATAAGTTCATAAGAGAGAAGGAAATGGGGAGCATAGCAAGCAGAGGTACACACAAAACAGAAATATAAAAGAAAATGCAGATGGGAAGAGGTAGGGTGAATTTTTATTTTGCAGGATAAGTACTCCATTTTGTAATGCAGAGAGAAGGGATGATAAGTGTGATTGAAAAATAGGTGGAAGAAATAGTGAAGGTACACTAGCAGTCATGCAGCAGTACTGACACACAGGGGCAGATGTGTATACACTAGAAGGGGAAGACAAGGTGTACAAAAACCAACAAAAGTGGGCAAATGATAATGTTGAGGAGTGGACAATGTACAAGGGATGGGTTGTGGTACAATAGGATGGTGGTTCATCTGGCTGGGGACAGGATGAGTTATGAGCAGCATACTGTCTGCTGAACAGTCTAGCGGGATATCAAATAGACCCATCAGATGGCTAAAACAGGTCAACAAGGCCTGTGGCAGTAGTCATACCCAACTCTAATGGCCCATTAGCAGAGCACACCAGTCAAGTATATCTGCAGTCCACAATAGGAGGGCAAGGTAGTGGTTCTCTAGTAGGCCATTGCCATCTCTATTTCCTTCTCCACCAAATTCCAAACATATGGCTGGGCCATAGCAACAAAATGAGCCACCTACTTGCCTTGAAAAAGTCAGAACCACCTCTTATTGAGTACAGCTGTGGCCAAATCTGGAGCAGGGACATACAGCAGCAGGAGTGACCGCATTACGTCGGTATCATTATAAATCGCAGGAGGGAGACACAGTTGTAAGAGTAACATAACTGAGATTTCCTACAAATGCTACAGTTAATATGTAACAGGCAAACTAACGTCACTATGCTAAAAGTCTCTGCTGCTTCTTGTATCACTCAGCACAGTGGGCATCTCATTCTACTGTTGCTGAAAGACAAAAGGGACACAACAGACAAACAGAGATTAAAGAAGACACATCACTAGAGAGGTACATAGTTTTTTGCAGTACATGGGTATAGAGGCATAGCTAGGATTGGGCTAAAGGGAAAGCCACCCCAGGTACAAGGTTTCAGTAACTGGGATCTGCAGTATTAGCATTCACTCTATTTTTGGTCAGGTCTGAAGTGCTTCAGTGCTTCTTGTGTGGCAGGATGTATTTCTCAGGTTTATTGTGCATATCAGCCCTTGACTTGGAATAGAGCATTTGTATATGCATGTGTATGTGTGTGGCAGGCAGCACAAGTGTATATGAGCACATGAACACGTCTGTCTCTCTGAGAACATGTCAGTAGATCAGTAGTGATCCCAGTGATGGTAAAGTGTGCTAGTCAAATTCACCAAAACTGCATCTGCAATAGTGGAATTTTCATGTTTATTCACTGTTGTACAACTTCAGAGTTGGAAGATGTAAAGATGTACAAAAAAAGATTTCCTTTGAAGCTCACTGAAATTGTTTTGGTAAATTTGACTCACACACTTTGCCACCTATTGGGATTTCTATCAATCTATTAACATGAATCTGTCCCTGTCATTCATCTACAATATGATTGAAGTACCCCACTCTCCGTGGCATAGCACAACTGGGCACATACTGTATTCCTACCTCTGACCAAATCTGAACTGTTGCATATACTTCTGGCAGCCCAAATTTTATAATTGGTAGCCTGCTGTCCCCAACAGTGACTGGCCCACAGATATGTTGCTTGCTTTTTCTTGCTTTCACAAGTGCTATCATATCCTGAAAGGGGGTAGATGGCAGATGATGGACAAGTTTGGTTGAGATGAAAATTACATCTTGCTACAGGCATTCAAGGACCATAGGCACTACCTAGTGGTGACAGGAGCTATTCATCAACCCCTATTGGTCCATGTCTGGGAAACACTAATGAGCAACATCAATGCTACACACAACACAACAATGTCAGAGGCATGTCAATGACATGATCTTGTGGACTTGTAAGAAGGCATATAGCATGGCAGCAGAAAGGTCAGCCACTGGCCTACAGCATAGCAGCAGAAAGGTCAGCCATTGGAGGGGGCTAACTCTCTATGCAAGTTTAATTGACCTGGGGAGCTTCTAGTGTCCCTGAATGGATAGGATGATGATAGAGGTACTCTACGTGGAAGAGTGATTAACCCTCAAATGTCTCAGACTGAGATAGGTCAGTATCTATACTGAAAGTATATATAGCAGCTGTGTGCATACAGATTGTAGGCAGGATATAAATACTACTGCAGCCATATGTATATTTCTCATAAATACTTCAGGTATGTAAGCTCATAAGTTTGGCAGTGAAGCCATGTGTCTGTTCTACAGTTGCATTTTCTGGACCCCTCTTGCATGCACAACATAGGGTCTCCCATATGACATGAGAATTCAGTTTCACTCTATATTGTCTTGTATTGTATAGCTGCATATCAGATCACTGCTGAGGTGAAAGCTGTATAGGCTGAGTCAGAACAACATGTCACAGATGACTCCTGATATACAAGTGACACTGGGATTCAGTCAGTAGATGTGCAAGGCTATCATCTAATCATCTAATCACAATCTGCTTCTACACATGCTGTCATGGAGATGAATTGTGTGGTGCATTAATTCTGTGAGGGTGACACCCAGCATTGCCCTTGCCTTTAGAGGCCATACTAGGTGTCATCAAGTCTGAGCTAGCATACATGACTGCTGTATCCACCTATTGCAAAAGATAGCAAGTGCCATGGTCAGGTGCAAGGATGTACATGTGGTGGTCATATTGAGATGCCATCACAGGGTACACAGTCTGCGCAGGGACATACAATGTTGTGAGAAGGGATGAGTGGCATACTTTGAGATAGGACAACTCATAAGCAGACTCAGTACAGGTCCTATTCTGACAGTAACACAACATCCCTGTCAAAGAGTGTCTCTAGCCCTGTCATATCAAGTTAACACAGTGTTCATGGATCAGGGTCACAAAGTGACACCTCTCCAAGCCATTCTCCTGTAATGACACCCTCCTCTCTGTCACCAAAGAACACCAATTATAGCACAAAGTACCCCTTGACGCAAGACCCTGTCTCCATTTCCAGTGGTATGGCAACCTACTCAGGTTGTAAATTCAGATGCATGTCTTTACTCCACAAATGATGAGAATTTGCATCCCTTTCCTCTCTTCTGTCTGGTGTATGTGGAGACGTCTGATGCAGAGTACAACCTGTCCATGTATTGCCTTGCATAGACTTTATGTAGCAATGTATGCATAATGTGAGTTCTGTGTGAAAACAATGTGTCCCTGTGTGCTTTTTAAGGCACATAGAGCTGGTGAAACACTGTCACTACTTCTGAGCTACCATGTACTGTTCCCATTGCGATTTGAGGTGCAGTGAGGTACAGCTTCTGATCACTGTCATTTCTAGATGATGCTGGTTTGGTGGCCATGACAGGGGTTGCTGTACTGCATCTGATGGTTCCCATGATAGATGGCAGCTTGCAGCACACTGAACACATGATCTGTGAAGTTTCTGGTGTGCATATGGGCAGTGTTGTACTGTAGTTTGTCCATGTTGTGTGGAATCCATAAAGCCATCATCAACCACAGATCCAGTGAGTATCCTGTATCCCACCAGAGTACAGTGAAAGACTAGTGCTATGTGAACTCGCTGTCTTTGGCTCAATATACGTCAGATTAGCACAGTGCCTGCACTCACTAACTAGGTGGCCTATGGGATGTCACTGTGTAGCAAATGTCAACATAAAGGATCCATGTGCCAGATGAAGGAGTCATACACACTGTCAAGTTGTTATGCATGCAAATTGGTTATCATCCCCTTTGCATTATACACTACCCAGCAGTTGATAGAATTGAAACCCTTTCCTATTGAGATAATACAGTGTACAGGCACTGGGTGGGACCTTTATTGCCACTTGTGTGCAGTCAACAGCACTTAGTTCACTGGGGGTGTGGGCAATGTCATAAAAAGCATCCCTATGTGGAATTAATATATTGACAAATGTACTGGGTATTCTGCAGGACATCATTTGTGATATTCCCAGTGTGTCCCTTGTTTATCTCTGGAAGGTCCCTTTAGCTAGTATAGCAAGTACTATACATTCCACAGTCATTAGGGATTACAGCTGAGAGAGGATCATTGTCATAATATGCTAATGAGGGGGTGTGGTACAGTGCAAACTCTTGCTGGTGGGAGCTCAGCAGCATCATGTTGTCAGTGGGTAAAGTGTTGGTTTGGTTGCAGGGTTGTCCTCAACACAGACAACCCCTGCAGCAACTCTTGCTTGTAGGATTTTTCCCACCTTGTAACAGAAACCTGGGCAGTAAAGGCAGAGCTAGGGTTACCATATTTGTTTGTATGTAAAAGAGGACGAAAAAATATGTGCTGCTACTAGCACATATTATTTCGTCCTGTTAGGGCTGAAGAGCAAAAAAAAAAAGGGTCTTTATTCTTGTAGGACTAAAACTAAATGACCTTTTTTTTTGCTCCTCTCTTAAGTAAAAAAAAAAAAAAGGTCCATGTTTGGGGTTTTTTGATTGGCCCATATGCCGGTATATGAGCCAATCAAAACCTTGCACAGCGGACCCTCTTCTGCTCAATGCAGAACATCAAGCAGTTCCACACTGAACAGAGCTCCACTTTTTGATTGGCTCGTATAACGGTATACGAGCCAATCAAAAACGCACACAGCGGACCCTCTTCTGTTCAATGCGGAACATCAAGCAGTTCTGCATTGAACAGAGCTCCATTTTTTGATTGGCTATATAGTGTAGGTCATCATCTGTTACTCTGACTGTTGGCTTAGCCAAGCATGGTGTCTATTGTCATTATATTAATTTAACTACATCATCTGTTGTTTTGACCAGAGCTAGATTTTCTGCGAGTCTCTTGGTATACAATGTAATTTCCAGCTTGTCTGATAACTTTTGTTGATTTTGAAAAATGTGTTTGCA
Organism: Protopterus annectens; assembly: GCF_019279795.1. Taxonomy (NCBI): domain Eukaryota; kingdom Metazoa; phylum Chordata; order Ceratodontiformes; family Protopteridae; genus Protopterus; species Protopterus annectens. Next base: position 335,013,583 of record NC_056748.1, on the reverse strand, counting down.
CATGTGAGCTGACCTCATTGTCAGTTGTTGTGTGATTTGGCTTGTCACTACAAAATATATAGAAACTAGACCTCCTACCTTACTGTGTTTTGCTCATGGACTTCTACTGTACAAGTAACATGCCCAGCTTGTAGAGAAGTAGGATTGCTGTTAAAACAAATGGGATTCAGAAACCCTCTGCTTTGCCTCATGAGGTGTATGTAGCTAAGTGCAAGGGTGTACTGAATGATAAGCACAGACAGCTTGCTCTTAATTCTACCTACAGTCCTATATTTGCTATATAAAAATAATCTATCATCCAGTCTACAGTCCTTGGCTTTAAGTATGTCTTGTTGCATGCTGGGAGTCTCAGTGCACCCATACACATTTTGCAAAATGGATATGGCACACTCTTACATTATAATTGTAGATTCTTTGTTTAGTGATAAAATTCATCTAGAAAAATGCTTTACTAACTGTACCACAATTATATATAGCCTACTGGGTAGTCTGCTGAGATACTCAGGTGACAATGACCCCAGTCTGGTAACAACACAAATGCATTTTTTTGGTTTTCGTGTGTTGGTACCATGGGTGCTCCCTGTACTATTTTCCACATGGCATTTATTGGTGTTAATTATGGAAAATATTGAGGCCAGTGCTTTAAACAAAAGTGGAGGCAATTCCAAGGATGGTGCTATAGCTGAGATGAGAAAAGAGACTGGCATTTTGACAAGCAAACTCACTCAGCTTATACAATTACCTTCAAATGGAGATAACAGACCAAGTCAGTATTTTTCTCAGTTACCTGGCAACCAGGAAGCTTTTCAAAATGCACATAGACTAGACCATGGAAATTCCTAAGATGTCTGGGTTTTCAGAGCATAATGAAGGAGTGGAGGAAGTCCCTAGTTTCTTGGATTCACTTCCAAACTTATTTTGTCCAACCACAGGAGTTCACAGCACTGCAAATAAGGAAATTTATCTTACAGAAGTAGACAGGCTAAAAGAGAAAAGGGCTCCAGCCAAAAAAAAAAGGTGACTTTAACCATACTGATTATAATTCTGAAGGTTTTCATAAAAACAAGGAAGATGTAAATGTTTCTGGACATTTTAATAGAGACTTGTCCACATGGTTGTGTTAAGATTATTTTACATTTGTTGCCCCTGAGAGACAGTCAAGTAGGGACCGAACTTATCAGGAGAATATTAATTTGTTATACAATTTGATCTTTAAGTAGAAGTCCTTACATGTGGACAACTGGTACCTAAATCAATGTTTAACAAAAATGGTACCTAAAGGTTTAAGAGTTTATAAATACCCTAATAATGTAATAGAAGGATCTAATTTTCATTTAGAGTTGTTAAAAATCTCCGATCAGTGTGGATATAACATACTGGAAGCTATTATTAGAAATAAGTCAGAAATGGAGGGTATATATGAGAAAATTGAAAAAAACAAATTAATTACAAATGATCTTATGCATTCTGTTGAAGGGGAGAGAAACAAATATTTAGAAATTAAAGCTAAAATAGAATTCAAAGTGGGTTCCATGGTTAGGAGAAAAAGTAAAAAGTTTAACAGGGATGTGGTAGAGTACAAAGAGAGGAAAATTTACCCCAAACCTAAATATAGTTATAGTAAGCATCATAATTTTTATACAGGTAAGGGAATGAATGAATGAATGATGGGGAGATGGAGGAAAACAAAGTTATAGGAGAGATAAAGATAGGCACCTTGAAGTACCTGAACATGAAATTATGAATACTGGTGATTTGAGATTGGAGGACCCTTTAGAGTATCCACCTTTAAGGTGCTCGGAGAGAATAAGGAACCAATCTATAAACAAGTACCCACATTACAACAACGAGGGGAAGGTAGAGATCCAAGTTCATGGTTTAACAGAAAACAGTATTAAGTATGTAGAAAAAGGTGTATTTTGTTTTAATAGCTATTATATTTTTAATTATAGTGGCATTTTAATTAATAAGGTATTTGTAGCCTTTTTATGAAAGGTTTTCAATATGTTCCCAACAGAAAAAAAGATATTAACAGACTAACTTTAGATTTAAAATTATTCACTAGGAAAAAGAATTTAAAGTATTTGTTTCAAAAAGAAGGTGGACACCATCCCAAGAGTTCAAATTTAAAGAGAAAAAGTACACATAATCTACCCATCCACCCACAGTTAAAGAATTTCAAACAAATTGTTGAAAAGGAATTTAGAAAGAATATGGAAGCAAATAAGGTTCAGTATAACTTGAAAAAAGAAGAATTTGAATTGTTAAATGAAATTAAAAATAATGATAATTTGAGAATAATGAGGCCTGATAAGGGGGAGGGACTGTTATAATGGACAACATGATACATGTCAGAAAGGTGATGGAAGTTTAAGTGGCAATAATCGTTATGAGAAGGTATCTAAAAATAAAGTAAATATTGTTTATAGTAAAATTGACTGAATTATATGACATGTTGTTAGAAGGTATTATTACTTTAGATGAATGTGATTTTTTAAAAACAGATAAACCACTGATTCCTTTTTTGTTTGGAATCTCAAAGATCATAAGAATGTGGTGGATCCACCAATGAGGCCGATTGTAGCTGCAGATGGATCAAAAACTCACTCTTTTGCAATATATATAGATAAAAAGATTACGCACTTAAAAACCCATAACACAAGTTTTTTAAAAGACTCATGGGATTTTTTAAGAGAAGTCGAGGACAATTTATTTAATGAGAACATCCTTTTTGTTACTACTGACATTATTGATTTGTTTTCTTCTATCCACCATGGTTTGGGGTTAAATGGTTTGAGGAAGCTATTTCAGTATAAAGAATATATAACGCTAATGAATTCAAGGTACTGCTGCAATTTATTGAAACGGCACTTAATAATAATTTCATTACCTCTGAAGGGGAATTTTATAATCTAACTAGTGGCACAGCTATGAGGGTTAATTGCACACCCAGCTATGCAAATATAATTTTGCAAATATGGGAAAAGAAATATGTGTAAAATTCCCCATATATGCATTCATGCTGCCTATATAAAAGGTTTTTGGATAATATTTGTATTTTTGGACTAGTATAGAAGATAAGTTGTATGAGTTTATAGAATATATTGGACAAACAACACAGTTTTTAAGGTTTGCACATAAAATATATAAGTTTAAGATTAATTATTTAGATGTAACTATACACAAAATTGAGAAGGAAGGGAGATTTAAGTCCACTATGTATAGAAAAAAAGACTTTCTCAAACTCTTATTTACATTTTCACACCAGGTATCCTTATAAATAAAAGCAAAGTATTGTAAGTGGTCAGTTTATAAGAGCTTCAAGGATGACTTCAGAAGAAAGTGATTTTTTAAGAGAATGTGAAATAATTAAAACATATCCAGAGAGAGTAATAGCGGAAGTAATTGAAGAAGTTAAAAAAAGGTAGAGAAGTTAAATATTTTCCTTTAATAGGAAGATAGGATGTAGCACTAAAAAGGATAGTGAACAAGGGAAAAACAGTTCTATGTATAATGGGGCTTTTATTATGAATTTTAACAAATACTCTAGACTTATGACAACAATTAAAATCTATTGGGATCTATTTAAAAATGTTTCAGATATTGACAACCTGATTAAAGGTCCCATACATTTTATTTATAGGAAAGGTAAGAGTATTAAGGATATAATAGAACAAAAAAAAATGAGTTTAATTCAAGAAGTGCAAGGAAAAAAGAAGGGACTTATAAATGTGGAAGGTGTACACAATGTGTATACATCCAGTAATGCTAGTTGTATATATATTCTGAGTAGGGACAGGTTTATTTATGCAAATGAATACAGTAATTGTGACACAAAAGAATTAATATACCTAATGATTTGTAAAAAAATGTGAAGCGTTTTACATAGGTAAAACTGAAAGAGCCCTGAGAAAAAGAATTTATGAACATTATTACAATATAGCAACCTTCAATAGCAATAACGCTCTTTACAAACATACTGTGGCTTACAAAGAATCCAAATTTTCTTTTTTTCTACTAGAAGTGGTGCCTTTGAGCATTAGAGGAGGTTTGTGGGAGGAAAAAATAAAATATAGGAAAGCTTATTGGCAAATATCATTATAGGCTAATGTATATCCAGGACTAAATGAAACCATTTTGATAGCCCCACTTTTGAAATTGAGAGCAGCTAGGCTAGGGGTTGGGAGGGTGGCCTAATGGTTAAGGTGTTTGCCTTACAAACACAAGGTGCAGGGTTCAAGTCTCACAAGGGATAATTGGCTAGGCTTAAAGTGGCTCACAAGGGCAGTTAGCTTAGTACTAATCTATGAACCTATGATCCTATGAACCTTTGAACTTAAGTAGCTTATTTTTAAGGTATCACCTTACTATAAACTTTTTAAATGGGAATATTTTTAGGTATATATATTTTAGGTATTTTTCTTCCCCTTTTTCTTGTTTATATTTTACAAAGTATTTTACAAAGTATTTTAGCCACTATGTGGTGGTCTTTCAGTACTTTATTTAATGGTAACCTATTTTATGGTAATATTGTGCCCCTTACCCTTTATGGCATCCACATCCCCTTCATGGTGTTCTTTACATAGTGTTATTTATGCATATTTTTATATATTTAAATTAGTTGCTTCCATATTTTAGTTTTTATTTTTTAAATATTTTTAATACTTGTTTTATTATAAGATTTTGTAGGTATGGTTTTGTTGTCCTTCTATAGGCAGTGTTCTTTTTAACATATAGGGTTTAGAGGGCATAATATGCCTTTAAAAGTTTAATGAATGTGAGTTAGACAATTAATTGAAGTTTGTATTTAAATGGTTGGGATGTTTTGAAACATTATCTGATGAAGTGTTTTTGAAATGAAAACGCGGTGATTTTAGTTAAGCGTGTTATCAGTTTTTATTTTTTTAATTTTTATTTGTGTGTGTTTAAACTGTGAATGGAATAAAGAGACTGTTTATGTAACTTCTTACATTGGTGTTAAGCATTTTGTGCCTCGAGTGCAGTTTTTTTGGTTTTCATATACACGCACATATATGAGCAAGCTGAAGAAAAGAACTCAACTGTTTATCAAGCTTATCTGATGTTTTTCATATTGTCACTGCATTGTTGCTACAACTTCTTCATTCCCTTTCTTAAAATCTACTAAATTATCTGCTAGTAGCCCATCTTTCCTAGATTTATTGTTTTTAATATCACTGAAATCTGAATTTGACTAGGGGATACTAAACAGCACTGTCATTAATGAATGTTTGCAGTAAGCCTCTTAAGAGGTAGGTTAGCTAAAAACCAATATGTCTTACATTCCATGTCATTACACAGATCCTGGTTAATCTCACCCAACCTAGATATGTCTAGAAATCTTCTAGTAACTCATTTACCCTTACAGTATAATTCAGAGTCTGTAGTTAGGTACTCTGTTTCTTCTACATTATGGTTTACAGCATTCCATCTCAGGCTATAACTATAAACTAGGCTGCATAATGTTGTTTGTAAAAGTGCTTGGTAATTCTGGTACAATTGTTCTAACTGTTCCCTCACTTCTCTTTGGACAAAAGACTGACTTTACTTTCACACCAGAGTGCACTTATCCTTCTCCCCCACCCTTACTCCCACATTACTACTAAATTTGAAGGATCTTTAAACAAAGCTGGAGATGCTGCAACAAATGCATTAACTTGTGTAGCTGAAGAAGGAGAGGCCCCTTAAATATGCACATAAGATATATGGTGGTGAAAAGCTCTTATTAACTTTCCTAATCTCAGTCCATACCTCTGGCACTGGTAATTCTGGAGCTAATTATGTTAACAATTCCAGATTAAGGTACAAAAGTCAATGAGTGGAGCTTTTAGGAAAACAGAAGCATGGTCTCAGCATACTGAATGGACAGCACCAGAGGATGCAGGGTGAGGTTATGTTACACAGAAGAAGGAGTGGCAGCCTGTTGATTTAATGCAATGGTGTCTGAGAGTTATGAGTCTGAAAACTTACCTAGCAATGATTGACTTGTTTCATGGGGTCAAAATGTTAAAGTACCCCCAAGATAATGTACATTTTTACTCAAGCATTAAAATACATCTGTTTGAGACTGACCACAGGGGAATGGACAGTGAAGCCAAGATAACTTGTATTTCTTCTAGAAAGCCTTTAACTCCTGCCAAACTGCAACCAGTATCCTTGAAGGTATCCAAAATGTCTAAATCAGTCAAATGTGGAGCCAGGAGTGAAACTTTCCTCCTCCTGATGGAAGAATATGGTAAAGAAAGCATTTATTTTATAAGCCAGTCAACTCAACTTTGTATGCTCTAGGAGAAGTTAATTGTGTCTTTTGAAACAGTATATATCTGCTTTATGTTTCTTAAAATAATTTAAAAAATTGCTTTTCTTCAATGGGGTTTTGAAATCCATTAATGTTTACAAAGCACTTGTAGGCTGGTGACAGTATGTGTCCCACTCAGGGTTGATATGCTATATTAGGGAGATGTCCTGTTTGATGCTAAGTACCTCACTTATATTACAATATATGTTGTGGTATCTGGTAAGGGAAAGTTATATTTCTTGTTAAGTGGTAATTATTCTGTGTTTGTCTTACAATTGCTACAAGCTTGCCTGTAAGGAGTACTGATGAAATAGCTGTGAGTGTGAAATTTGAGATGAGTTTGGGAAGCAACATATCCACTCACATGCATGGAGTGGACCTTGCTTTCCACATCTTTCCATGGTGTGACATAAAAGTCTTCCCATGTAGCCATATATCTTTAACAGTCACCCGGTGTGTGTGCATGTGTGTGTGTGTGTGTGTGTGTGTGTGTGTGTGTGTGTGTGTGTGTGTGTGTGTGCATGTGGAGGCCTACATTATACTATTGATCCATTTGGTTATGAAAGATTTATATAGACTAACAAAATCCATTACCTCAGCATAGTAACTTGTTTTCAAAATTACCTTCTGAAGTTTAGTCATACTATTAGTGAATTGGGCTTGTTTCTTGGTTTCTCCAGGCTTTAATATATTGCAATGTTGTGTTCTCCTTAAGGAATTATTTCAATTTTTATTCTCTTCAAAAATTTTACACTTTTTCTATGTTGAATTAATACTAACTCCTATTCACTTTTTAGTATATATTTGAGATAAATAGTATTTTGCAGGGAGAGCAGTCCCAGTAGATACTCACAAAACGAGTCTTTAACGTTCAAACAGTTTATTAAAACATGCAACGTTTTCGTTGCTCCTGCAACTTCTTCAGAAAAATTATGAGGTTATTAGGTTATTTCATTCATAATTTTTCTGAAGAAGTTGCAGGAGCAACGAAAACGTTGCATGTTTTAATAAACTGTTTGAACGTTAAAGACTTGTTTTGTGAGTATCTACTGGGACTGCTCTCCCTGCAGAATTCCGGCTCGCTTGTGTTTGAGAGTTTTTAGTTTTCCTCATTCTTATAAATAGTATTTTACTTCTTTAAGTAATTGATTCAATAATCATTGCAGGTTTGAGTGTCCATTATCACTAATACCTCTAAATCTTCATATAATTATAATAAACAGCTGTTTTAAGTTATGTGTATGATTTCTTACATTTATTTTACTTTTTATCATTAGTTTGTAACATTGCTTATATTTCAGTCAGTATACATAAGCAAAATGTATGGTTTTTTTTTAAAATGTGCATGCCATTACAGGTTGTTTCTTTGAACGTGACGGGAACAAATTATCCCCAGTAAAGAAATATACTTTTTATTTTACCACATTTATAAACATAACAGTCTCCTCTTTTGAGAAATAGATCTAAAGAAATGAAACCTCTGACACCTCTAGACAAACTACAAATAATTATATTGTATTATATTCTTCATTATGTGTGTAAAAGATGTATTGCAATATTACAGAGGAAAAAGAACAATGTCGTGTCTGGAACAATTGCTCCTTTTGATGATTCATGATGAGTATATTCAGTGGCAGCAACTTAGTATTAAAATAACTTATACAAATTAAGCAAGGCTTAATGGATTCCTGGCTTAGGTGGTAAATGGCTAAAGTAATGTTAAATTTGTTATTATGTGGTTCAAGAGATGAAGGAATATCTGTAGGTGGTTTTCACAGAGGAATGAACAAAAAAGGTATCTCAACTACAACTCTCAGAGGTCCTCTTATGATCAGATAAATATCAGATAAAAGAAATAGAAAGCACTGGTCTCAGAGATTTTATGAATTTAAATAAACAAATTATTTATATTTTATAAATTATTATATATGTTTTTAGTCCATAATATAGAGATGACAAAACTTTATATTTCTAGCCGTGTAATTTCTAAAACAAATTTTGTAAACTATTGCCATGTGCCATTTCACATCATGACATCTTATTAACTGGAATTAAAATACCCAATGTGGCTTTATTTTGATGTATATCAACATATTTGATTAAGGTTATAGATTTTAATTATAAACTTTTTAAAGGTACTGATTTGTGTTTTTGCCATAAAATTGTTGTTTTTGTTTCAACAAAACTCTTTTCTGTGATTCCAGTTTTTCAAAGTACTACATGTGTATAACAGTAACCCTACCTCTAACCCCCTATCCCACACCCTAACCCCTATCTAACAAATTATGGTACTAAACACCCTTTCCTAATAGTACCACTATTTAGGCAAATTATATATGTTAATCAGTGCCACTTTTTTAAATTAATTTAGTTGTCCAGAAAAAAATAATTTTTCAATCAGTTTAGTGGGTAAATGAAACGGCTTTTCATTGAAAGTGAAGTTAAATTTGAAATAATCTCATCATTTATCTATGTCTTTATATCTGAGTATTGTGTGTGTGTGTGTGTGTGTGTGTACATATATATATATATATATATATATATATATATATATATATATATATATACACACATACATACATACAGGTGTGTGCCTGTGACTTTATCTACATGTACAATTTACACTCCCCTGCAGATAATGCGACACACTGGCTGATGTTCATGGTCCATGGCTTCACAAATGATTTATGGTTCTCTGCGAATAACACTACACAGATATGAAAATCAGGTGAGCAAAAGTCATCTGTGATGAATACATAAAAGCAAAGTCTTTTTTAAAAACCTGCCTACTTTTTATAAAAGAGTAAGCTGTATAAATTTCAGCATTATGATGTTGTGAATTACTTCACAAAATTGTGAAGGTTCATGTTACTTTTTTTTAATATAGCAGGCAAGGGAGTATTAGTACAGTTACACTTAAAATGTTTAAAAAAGGCTGTGGACTGTGCAATGGTTTAAATTTAATTTCTTTTAAAGAAAAGGAGTTTATAACATTTTATATATATATATCCTTGTGTGGGCAAACTGATAGTCTCACTAAGGAACAGAAAGGGGGAGATAGGAAAGATCCATAAAGGGGAGAAAAACAAACAGGGGAACGCACAAAGAAACATAAAGAGGGTTTGTTTTAGAGGAGCGGGGAGAGGATGGAAGTATGTCTTTGTTGGGGGATAGACTCCCCAATTTTTTTTCATTTTTTTTTTTTTTTTTTTTTTAATGAGATGGTAGTGTAGAGGGTGGCCACAGTGGTGCAGCGGTTAGCATTGCTGCCTCACAGCAAGAGGTTCTCTGGTTTGATCCTTGGCTGGGGTGCCTTCTGTGTGGAGTCTGCATGTCCTCCCTGTGGTAGCGTGGGTTTCCTCGGGTGCTCCGGTTTCCTCCCACATCCCAAAGACATGCTGTAGGTGGATTGAACATTCTAAATTGTCCCTAGGCGTGAGTGCGTGTGTGTGTGCCTTCTGTGGAAGGTTGGGTGCCGGGCTGGCAACTCGATACCATAAAATTCAACTACCAATCATGAGCATACAGGTGACCCCTAACTGGGAAAAGCCAAAGGAAGAAGAAGAATGAGAGGGTAGTGTGGGTGGGAAATAGATAAGAGAGTATTTGAAAGTATATGGGCAGAAGGGTTGTGGACGTGCCCTCAAACATGTTCATTGCCAGATGGTGTTTCAGAGGGTAACTCTGATGTTGAGGGTAGAGGGGCCAGTGTTGGTGTAGTGGTCAGCACCAACTGAGAAAGCGAATGTCTTGTACATGCTGAAGAGAAGATTCAACTGGCTGAATTCTCCTGTCTACTACCTCCAATAGTACATCCTCTACCAAGCTACAAAGCCCCCTTTCAGTGAGATTTGCCAGGCTGCCATCTGCCAGAGTGCCTCCAGGACCACTGCCTCCACCCCACCCCTGTGAGGACAGCCCTAGAGGGGTAGAGGGTGATATGCCCTTAGCCTGAGAGGTAGGTGTTCTGCCTACTCTTGAGGAATGTGAAAATGCAAATAAAGGAAAATAAATGGGAGAGAAACAAAACAATAATGGAGAATAACATGCATAATCAAAATAAGAAAAACAGAGAAGAAAGGGGATGTGGAAAGAGAAAACAGAAAAAGTACAATAAATCCACACATCGTGTTTACATGTCATTTTATACACAATTGAAATATTACAGTAAAATCTTTATTGAGTAAACGTTGTGTATGGGAAGTGCTTACAGTGGGACGAGTCATTTGGAAATGCTTTTGTCCTTGGAAAGAACGAAATGAGTAGTGCTTGTGCATACTTCAGATGGATTCATATGGCAAGTGCTTGTGACTTCTTGAAGGAGAGTGTATATCTTTCAAGTTATGTATATAAATTACATTCAGTTCAGTAGTAAAATACCCTTTATAATTATTAGAAGTAATCAGGTTGAGCACTTCAAGTAAAGAGCAAAGAAAATAAAAAAGTAGTTTACTACAATAAGCTATACCAAAAAAGACAAAACTATCAACATAGTGAAAAGGTTTATGAGGAACATAAGGTGTTACTGGTCAATGCTTGGAGCCTAAACAAAAAACTCCACACTGTTCAAGCCATTATCACTCTGGAGAATGTAAAAATCTGTGCCATGACTTGGCTTAAAGCATAGAAATTACTCCAGCAGTGCAAGGCTATGGTACCTTCCACAAATTTACACCATCAACAACACAGACTGGTGCCAAACGTGGAGGTGTTTCAATCTGTGTTAGCAAAAAACATGCCTCCATGTTGAATAAACAGGATGATACCTTGGAGCTCATCCATGTGCAAGTCACTATAGGTAAGGTCCCTCACATATCATGGCTAGCTTCAGCTCACCATCTATGCCTCTGGAGTCTCACACCTCTTACCAAAACTGACTAGAGGCACTCACCATCCAACCAAGCACCTTATTCATGGGTAACTTTAACTACCCCTCTATGTAATGATTAAAGTACACTGCTTCAAATTCATAGGCACAATGCTTCCTGAACTTTAACACAAACACCCTGGAACAGATAGTGCACACTCCAACTAGAGGATCGAACATACTGGATCTGATACTCACCAACATGGGAGAGCACTGCACCCCTCGCACCCACCCCCCATGGTATCACATCCTCACTAGTGAGACTGGATCACAAAGCTGTCTAATCTGAAGTAAAACAACCAGAACAAACAGCTAAACCAGTAACAGTTAGTAACTATTCAACGGTAAACTACATCCTATTAACTGACAGTTTGTCAAAATTCCAGGTTTCCCCAACCCCAACACCACAGCTATCTATGCAGAATTATTCACAGCAATTTTATACAAATATAAGAGTGTCTGCATAGAGGCTGCTGTACCTAACAGAAATAAACCCAAAACAAACAAACCCCACTGGTGGAATCCTAACTAAACAGGGTATATAATAAAAGATGAAAAATCCTGGCCAAAATCAAGAAAAGCAGCTCCCAAAAAGACAAGTGCTCTCTTATACATTGAAACAAGAAACTAAGAAGTCTGATTAGATCCAGAAAGGGCAATTATGAGGCAGGGATAGTCTTGCAGTCTAATTGCAATCAGAAGACCTTCTCCAGCTATGTCCAGAAATTGCATAGCAGTGTGCCGAACTGGTGGTGAATGGTACCACCTACACAGATCAGGGTGACATAGAAAATCTACTGGCTAATAAATTCAGCATAACTTTCACCATCCACTCCCCATAGCTCCACCAGTGAAATACCCTCCAACATACCTCCCCTAGCTATCAGCAGGGACCAAGTGGTGGCAGCACTCATTAAATCCAAGAACATCACCTACATGGGTCTTGACAATATCCTGATTTGCCTGCTAAACAGTCTAAAACATGACCTATGAGTACCACTTGAGACACTATTCAACTACAGTCTCAAAACAGGTAAAGTACCAAGTGAATGGAGGAATGCAATGGTTATCCCTCTTCATAAGGGTGGACCATCAACTAACCCCAGGAACTACAGACCAATCTGTCTAAAAATCCTAATATGCAAAGGCATGGAATGAATTATCATGGAAATAATAAACAAGGACATTGGCAGCCTACATACATTGGACCCATCCAACTTTGACTTCCTACTTAAAATGTCGACTTCTTTGAGAGGGTCACCAAGGCAATGGACAAGGGTAAAACAGTGCATACTGTGTATCTTGACCTGACTAAAGCATGTGATACAATACCCCACTCAGACATTGTTTACAAGCTCTCTGAGATAGGCATAAGCCCTTATATAACTTGCTGGATTGTTGGCTGGCTCACAGATAGGACCCAAAAAGTCAGAATTGGTGAGACTACCTCCACCAAGAGACCAGTCACCAGTGGAGTACCCCTAGGGCTCAGTGCTAGGCCTGCTCCTGTTTTGCATCTACTTCTCGGATGTCAAAGCTAACATTAAAGGCCTCTGACTCCTCACATTCACAGATGACTGTAAATTGGGAGGAATTATAGATTTCCCCAAGACACAAACATCTTGCAAGTGGGTTTAACACAGACAAATTACTGGTCTCAAAGCCACAGCCTAAAACTCAGTACCAATAAAATGCATTATAATGCCTTTTGGGAAACTGTCAACTCAACTGAATTACTCCATTGATAAAATGCCCCTAAGAGTCAATCTAGTACTAAGGGATCTTAGAATACATGTAGAAAGCAATCTTGCCTTTGACTAGTGTGTAGCTAAGATAATACGAAAATCTTTCTATGTCACCCAACTTACAAGTAAGGGTATGGCATCCAGGTCCAAGGAAGTTGAAAGAATTAATAAGACCACAGTATACTGGAATTAACTGGAAACAACTGAAATGAGACTGGAAGAAAAGTCTTTATTTATTGATTACCCAAACTTCAGCTTAACATGGGCCATTCTCTCTTTTATGGGCCAAGTCTTTTTGTACTTTCACATGCTGTAGTTAATGATGCGTTATTAGATGTTAGCAATATCTGAATATTGTCTCCAATAACAGTGCTGTTAAATAATAGCATTCTGTAGAAATTCTGGAAGGCTGGATAACAATAACAATGTTGATAAATATATCCAAAGTTTCTGCAGATATATTCTGGTTCCCCTGAATTGTGTTAAGTGAAACAGCCTTCTCCTCCTGAGTAGTCTGGATATTTGACCTGATTTCTGTACTGCAGTCCAAAAGCTAAGTTCCTTTCTAGAATGCTGTATATCAGCCTGAACTAACTTCTTGACTGTGTCTGAAGTATATTCTCATAGTACCCAAACATTGTAATGTTTTACATGCCTCTTTAGCCTTGGTTTCCCAAGCCTTGTCTTGCATGTGCCTTATCTGTCATTCCATTAAAAGTACCATCACAAAAGGAAATACTGCCAGCCCAGCTATCTGGAATTTTATAAATAATTATATGTCATTTGTGAATATTAATATGATTTATACAGAAGTGTGACAGAAGGAGATACTGCCAGCACAGCTATCTGGAATTTTGTAAATAGTTATATGTCATTTGTGAATATCAACAGTATGCAATTGCTTGTGTTACCACTGTATTAGAACTTTATGTTGTCTGTATATCAAGCTGCTGGTACAGAAGTGTGTGTGAGGTACTGAGCTTAAGGATGTGTCCACAGTGTACCCTACTGGGAAAGAACAGAAATGTATATAAACTGATGTACCTGTGTAAATGTATGTGTTTTAACAAAGTGAACTAGAACATAGATGGCTAACATGCAAAACTTCAGGAAAATAGGGGAAATTAAAGTGTTTTATACTTGTGTTAGTTTCAGTGTGCATGATGTCTAGAACTAGGATGCCTTCTGCATTGTATTGTAAGTGTTTTATAGTTTTATGCCTTCTACCAGCTGTAAACATCTGAATGCTATATATTTTCACAGGGTGATGCTAGACACTGCATCCGTGGGAGTTGATTGTGAGCCTGGCAAATTAAGTCAGGTGACAAAAAGTGAAGTCATGCTGCAAGTATCCCAGCAGCAATATTTCATACATTAACTTAAGAACTCTCTGAGAGAGAGAGAGAGAGAGAGAGGCAGGGCTTTTTGTATTTGTCTTTGATCTGACAACATCCACTCTCCACCTCTGCACTTGCCTTGCTGTAAGTAATATAACTAAGGTACAATATTTTCTCTTAGATTCAGTTAGGAACATAGTAAAGACCAGTTTAAATGTTTTCTGCATATATCTGAGACTGTCCTGCAATGTTGTTTTAAATATTTCCTGTGATTTTGAACTCTGATGTCACTGTGAATACATATTTAGTATTGTCTTGTTCTTTTATTATTTATTATTAAATACATTTAAACATTTCAATTGTGGCTGGTCTGTTTAGAGATATGTAAACTCTTAGAGTACTTGCCTATCTATTTGGTGACACTGTACAGGCCACTCCTAATAGCTTGGCTCTTGGTCAAACTACCATTTGGATTAACAGTAACATTACACAGTAAGATTGGATACCCTTTGCTAAGGGCCTTAAAGTAGCTGATAAGTAGTGGCTGGTGGCAGTGGAAACTACCTTATAGTCTGGACTGAGGGAGGCATAGCTAATAAACCTGTGCGAGCCTTTCCTAGGTGTGAGTGTGTGTGTGTGTGAGTGTGTGTGTGTGTGTGTGTGTGTGTGTGTGTGTGTGTGCATGTGTGTAAATCAAACCTCAAAGTGCGTGTGTGTGTGTGTGTGTGTGTGTGTGTGTGTGTGTGTGTTACTTGGGCAGGGACACAAAGCACTGATTTGACAGAGGGGGTGCTGGAGGTCTTGGTCTGGCCACTCAGCTGAGATCTCAACCCTTTAGCTGTGCCAGTGAGGAGTCTTATTGGGGATCAGGAAAAAGAGAGAGAAACCAGCCCCACACTGATTGTGGTCTCTGTGTGCTCTTAAGGGAAATTGCACTTTACTATGTGTGTACTTGTCATCCTCCCAGTGTTTACATCCCCCCACTGTTGCCAGTGGTGAGGATTGATGCTCTAGGGCAGGGGCATCACAAGTACATATTTCCCTTGAGAAAGAAATATTTAGTGTTTTAGTATTTCTGTATTTCTGCACATTTCATGCTTTATCTTTCCTTTCTAACGAATTGTCTTTCCCTAAAACTAAATTCATACATGAAAACATGTGTCTGACTCTATATTTTCAGGACTATTATTCTGCTTTAATGTACTGTAGTGAATTCACTAAGAATACCCTCAAACTAACAAAAGTTATAGTACCACACTACTTGGGCCTTTTCAGACCAAGCTTCTTTGGCATATATCTTGCCAGACACTTGCAAGACCTGGAATGCCCACAAAGGATTCTCATCAGAAGAATTCAGGGCATGAATATCCTGTCCTACACTGATCACCTAAAGGTTCTCTCTGTAGTCAGACTCCTACAGGCTGCTGAGAGGGGATCTTTGCTTTGCGTACGGGGCTTCCTCAAACCCAGCCCTTATGGATCTGTTGCACATGCACAAAACAAACAGCACCAGAAACACTAGATTCAGGGACCTGAACTTTGCTTGTGACATAAGCAGAATGTACTGGAGAGAGAATTATGTATCCCAAAGGACTTCAAATAAAACCTTTTGGATGGGAAATCATACATTTATCTCCAGTTTGACTCCCATGTACCTATTGGATAGAGGCTGTTAATAAGAAAAGTACTGTCCTAACTAACATGCCCCTCTCCCATATGATACTTGGGACCCAAATGGTTTGGGGTGTGCATCTAGGCTTGTAAAGACCCTAGTGGTCATTAACATAGTAATAACCTATGAACCTTTTTAAACTATAGAAAACTGCTTAGTACAAATGTAGCAAACATTTGCTACTGTTTATACTCTGCCTGCAAGCTTTAGTTAAAAAAAAGACATTTTTTTTATTGTTAAACTGTTGTAAACTGTTTTTTACAATGTAGAAAGCATTTGCTATAGTTAGATGGGTCTATATTAGAAGACCGACTGTTTAGGTGATCTTCTAATATCAAACCACACAATGTCGAACGCCCCAGGGAAACACACCCCTCAGCCACATCACAAAAAAAATTACCTTACTTAAGTGGGGGGCTTCACCCCCCCCACAGCCCACAACACCCCACAACCACCTAACTAAATATACCAACTCCGAGATCACTCAACAGTAGGGAAATAGCAAACTCCGGTGAACGGCCAAGGGAAATTTTTCCCTGCGTTAAATTGGCCGTTCGCCATTTTATTCCTTTCGATATTAGAAGATCGATGTTTAGGTGTTCGATCACTTAAACATTCAGTCTTCTAATATAGACCCAGTTTAGACTATACAGGGAGTAGTACAGTGCTCAGGTGTGAAAGCCAATGCTATCTTTTAAAAGATGGCATTCCATTAAAGAGAGAGAATGACTGATTGCACCTCGTCACAATATTTTGCATCCAGGGCAGTTGCTGCTCCCTCCAAGTACGCTACTGGTTTGAACTGTAATGGTTTCAGATGCAATTATTTCATTTGCAAAGCTATAAAAATAATTTTATTATTACCAATACAGAAAACAGTTCTAAAAAAAAAGAGTACAGCGGTTGTGCATTCACATATTTCTCTTTTTGTTTTTACAGTAATATAATGATTTCAAATCCTTTCTTTATGCTTCTTATGCATGTTATAAACTAGTAAGACAGAATTTTATTGGACTTCAGTTATGCTTACCAGAAGATTCATTTAGCCTTTCTACTCTTCATTATTGTTGCTGGCAATTATATTCTGTTTTGTCCTCAGATGTAATAAAAACAGAGAAGGCAATTCTTATTTACTTGTATTTGCACATCGTGTGTGTGTGTGTGTGTGTGTGTGTGTGTGTGTGTGTGTGGGTGTGTGTGTGTGTTGATTCCTGTCTAAGCAACAACTCCTTTTTCTTTTCTTTTTTTTATTTTCTCTTGCATATGCATAGCTGTATGAATTTGTACAATAATGTGCCAATATTCTCTGTCAGACAAGAGAATGTTGTTTGCACAATACCATGCTGTGCATGTAACCCTGTGTTCAGGTATGACTTTATCACAAGCACAAAAATGTAGCAATTTACACACATTTGCTTTTTCTTTGCTGAACAAACATGTCTGATTTGATAGTAAATGTTGTGCTGGTCATTCCCTTAGCACGGCAGCCCCCATACCACAACCTCAACATCCACTCTAAGGTTTGGTGTCTCAGACTTTCCACACATCGTACATGCAAGCAGAAATACTTTTGAACAAACAACTGTGTTAAGTAACTGTATTACTTATATATTTCTATGGCCTACACAAAACAATGCAATTGTAATAAATTGTAATGTGTAATTTTATTTTCATAATTTATAAATCAGTTAAGTAATACTTCTTGTAACCTAGTACATGATTTGCAGAGTTAATCTACAGATTATTGTTTTAATAAATGTATATCACATTTGTATATATTATTAAAATCTGTTAAAATATTACTCGTGCATCTTTTTTAAAAGAAGTATATTTGATGACAAACGTGCTCATGATTTCTTCTGCATTTCCTAATAGCATTTCTAATATTTTCAGATACAGAGATCTTTCTTAGAAAACCTCTAGTTATTCCAACTTGTTAAACTTTTTTTATATCTTTAATATGGCTCAATGAAATAGTGAACATTTAAATAAACATTTTTTTTTACTTACTATAGAACTCTGGCCTTCACACCACTACCTGGTTTACCCACTTGGCTAGCTGATCAGTACTGCACTTCTGCAAATCATCATAACAGTGATGACTCTGCTGGCCGGAGTGGATATTCTTTTTTAATTTCTCCAATTTTGGGGGGTTTCTAATACCATAACTGGAATGGATCCCATTCCTAAGTCAAAGCATGATTAAAGTTCATGAAATGAGTATTCTTATGTTAGCCAAAAGTGTTCTTCACAGCACCTGCAATGGGCCCAGTAATGACTCCTTCTGTAATTTGTATAGAGTTACATGTACTGGCAACATATCTAGGTGTGATTGCAACTTATTTTCTATAAGACCCATTGCTCCTACTACTACTACTGGAACTGTCTGGGTATCCCCCTTCCACATTGGCCTCATTTCTGCCTGCAAATCCTAGTATTTTATGACTTTGTGTCTCTGTATTAAGACACTGTAGTCACGGGGTGTAGCAGTTTCAATGATCAGTGCTCCTTTTGCCTTCTTTTTTAAGGACTACGATATCTGGTTTTCTCATATCTATTTTTGAACTGTTAGTAATGGATGATCCCATGTGATATAAACTTCATCATTTTCCATGATGCTTTGTGGCTCACGTTTCCAGTGTTTTTCCACTACTTCAGTATTATAATGCTTATACAATACCCAGTACAACAGTCTTGCCACATTATTATGCCTTTCAATATACAGTCCTTCTGCCATTAGTATAGCACAAGCATCAAAAAGATGTCCAAATGTTTCCAATTTTCTTTTACAAAACCTATATTTGTCTCTTTCTCTCACATGTTCAATGGACTTTGTAAACCAGCATGTATGTAGTCCACTATCATGGACTGTCAATATTAACCTTTATTTTTTTGATTTAGGTGAGATTAGTTGTTTATGAGAGATTTTGTATTTAGTTTTGATGTATGCAGGGTGCACACTATTTTTAAGTAGGGTATTTTACTACTTTGTGTTATGATAAAACACTCACAGAGTGTAGATTTATCATACACCTGAATAAGGCTATGTTGTTAGGATAAATAAAGACAGATTAGGTAGAGGGAAGGTTGACAGACAGACTGATAGACTGAAATAGTTACATGTGAGCAAGTGTCTCTCTCTCTCTCTCTCTATGTATATATATATATATATATATATATATATATATATATATATGTGTGTGTGTGTGTGTGTGTGTGTATATATATATATATATATCTATATCTATATCTATATCTATATATATCTATATATATATATATATATATATATATATATATATATATATATATATATATATATAGATATATATATATATGGATCTAGGACGAAACTTCAACAGTCCGAATCCACTATCACCTAGCACACTTTAATGAAAGTGCTTTCGCTAAAGTGTGCTAAAAAAAAAAACAAAAAAAAAAAACATTAAATCTACCACACACCCCCTACTTTAATATTCTCACTCCGAGATCGTACTACAGTGGGGAAAATCCACACTGTAGTATGACTGGCACAACAGGCAAAATCCACACTGTAGTATGACTGGCACAACAGGCATACTTACGCAAAAATGCTGCTTCGGTGAAAAGCATTTTTGTGTAGGTATCCATGCCCATTAGCAATTCGGTGAAAAGTGCTTTTGTGCAAATGTCCTAGACCCATATATATATATATATATATATATATATATATATATATATATATATATATATATATATATATATATATGAATGATGCATAGGTCTGCGGGCTGGGTTACGTTTATTTCCTGAAAAGCCAAAATACCAATGACCACAACATCGTGACCAAAATCACAAAACATGTAATCATAAATCAGGCAAGTATTCTCAGGGCAAGTGAACATTTGCCCAAAATAACAGTAAATAACAGTGCACCATCTAAAACCCACCTAGGTGGGGGGCTATGCCCCCACATGTCCCAGTGTGAGGATTGCACCCACCCCCCCCAACTATATATATATATATATATATATATATATATATATATATATATATATATATATCAACTCCGGGATCACACAATGGCGAAACAGCATAATCCTCCCATTGGACAAGTATACACTTGCACTGAGAATACTTATGGGATTCGTGATTCTGTGTTTCGCGATTTTCATCTCAGTCTTGTGGTCATTAGTAATTTGGCTTTTCAGGAAATAAAAATCGACCCCTGGGGTTAGGGTCAAGGGTAAGTTTAGGGATAGCAAACATGACTAAGGTGGTGGTGGTGGGGGAATCAATGTCAAATCCAAGAAACACTGGAGGTAGGAATTCCTTAAAACACGGTCTATTTTTCATTATATCTCAGAAAAATAATGGCTTGGAACAAAAACAAAACTGCACCTTTAATTATTTTTCCATCAAACAATATTACAGCCTGTCACATCCTTTCCAAGTAAAAGATCATACTTCTCAACCTCCTACTGCAAGAAATCTGGACAAAGTCTGTCAGAATGAGGGGACAAAGGCATAAAAATAGGAACGTATTTTAAATATTGCTCTTATAAACTTAGAAAGTTGCTAGAGTAACAGGATTTGTTTTAACATACATTTTCTGAACAATGTGACATATGATACTCAAATGTATGCATTATTTAGTGACTTCAATCTTCAGATCATCCCAGTGATTTGCCAGAAAACCACAAAATTTATTAAGAACAGACCAAAAATTTGAGACAAAAATCTGGACATTCTGTGAAAATCTGGACAGTTGAGAGGTATATAAAAAGATGTCTTAAAACATTGCTGAACATAGGTCTCTGCTAGGCCCCATCTGTGGATCTTAACTCCAGATGTCTCTATCTCGTACATTTTGACAACTTAGTCCTGACTGGGGTCTGACTGTACACTCTTCCCAGCAAGCTCCAAATTACCCTTTCTAAACCTCCAGCTGAGGGAAAAAGTTTAGGGTATATCATTTTACATCAGTATAGCTGTTAATCAGTGCTTTGCTATGTAGCTGTTAAATAGTGCTTGTCTAACTAGTTGCTGAGATGATTTTCCCACACTCCATACTGCAGCACACAAAGAGCACATTTTGATGGCACATTACCATCATACTAAAACCTGTGATATATGGGATTATTTAAATTCACTGAATACTATTTATATCAATCTGCATAATGTCAAAGCAATTTGATAAACATTATGCATGCTGACACTCTACCACATATGCACTAAGATTAAAACTTTAAAAAACAAACAAAGAAAGCATCAGTTTTTTCAGGGGTAAATCCCCCCTCCATACCCCCACCTGAGGAGTGGTGCCACACACATCACCTGCTAGTTATATATTCTAACTCTGAGATCTCACAATCCCCATGGAAAAGGGTATATTCCCCTACCCAAGGAGTGTTGATCTTGCACCCCTGTCAGACATCTGTTTATTGACCAAATTGTGTCACTTAAACATATGTCAACCAAAGTACCATTGAACAAAGTTACCCGGACCCATATATATGTATATAGAGAAAGATGAGAAAGATAGACAGATAGTTACTTTTATAGTAGCCTTAAATTGTTAATAACATCATAATGAGTACATTACAATATGCACAGGCAAGTGAATGTACTACCTAACATGGTCATCATGTCCATACCTAGTCTGTATGGGAAAGCCCTAGAACAGCATGGGCATTAAAAGACTTTTCATTACCCTGTGCCCAGCCTCCGAGCAGGACAGACCGAAGACTCTCAACTTCTTCTGAGACCTGCAGTATATTTGTCTGTTTCACATTTTTCTCTCACAGCTGTTGATGCTATCGCAGGAACAAGTTTCAAGACAGGAAGTGCTTTATAAGGTGCAATTCACAGTTGGAAACCAGATGTTTGATTATATACCAAAACTATATCATATAAAATATTTTTCTTCCCTTGCTGTCTGCTGTTTTTCATGTCAAGCATACCTCATCACTTGATCTGCTTAACCATTAGATCAACTGGGTAGAGCAATTCTGAAATCTCATTAGGTGAGTGACCTAGTACAGTGCTATCCTAATAGAAATTAAATTATTTTGTTCCTTATCCATATTCCTGCCAACATGTACCAGTGTGCCACGATAATAACCACTGACCTTACCAGAGGACACTCTGCTGGTACATTTCCCCAGCCTTTTTCTTCAACAACAACACAAGACCTGAGCTCTCAGTCTCCACTGTGAGCAACAGGCCTAGCCAGTGGTTTCATTATACTCTTGTGATAGGCAAGACACAAAATACCACTCATTACCACTCCTAAGCAGAGTATCGAGGGAATGGATCTACTATTTAATGCTGGTCACGAGTCACAGTCAGGGGTCAGTCAATTGCAGTTCCTGTGACCTACAGAGCTGGCATTCAAATCCAGCTTTCTAACAAACAGAAACTTTTCATAATATGGGTGCCAAAATAAGTATTTATGCTGATTCACAAAATGTAATTTATTTTTCTTTTATAGCATCTAATATTTGTACCAACATGTCTTTATTTATTTATACACTTATTAATGGGGTAGGCATGCTGGGCCAAGAACCCGTTTCATCCCTCACCATCACTCACAGATATTAAAATTATGGCTTTTAGTCAGGTAACTAGAATATATAAATAGGCATGTTATTCTCTGCAGTGCCAAGTAAATTAAGCAAGGGAAATTCTATGAAGTGTAAAAAGGAAACAGCTATTCTTTTGTACTTAAATTAATGCTCTGTATACTTTTTCCTTAGCCAAAGTACAGCTTGGCAGTTTAGCATAAAAGGCCATTAAAATGTATGCCATCTGATGATTCTGCAGAAACCTTAACAGCAAGCATAAATTTGCATGTTAATACATTGTACTGGCGCACAGTTGTAAACAGGATTCAGTGTTGTCCTAATGTTTTTAATTACTTAAATCCGTTAGTCTTAGGTGCCTTTATTAGTAAATTGCAAATTATAGTTGCAGTATAATTGCACAATTTCTGATTTATTAGGGTAATGCGGATCACAAAAAAAATTATCTCGCAAAACCTTCTACATGGCACCTCTGATAAATATGAATACCCACTTATATGGTAGAGCACTATTTATAACTCTGGACTCATTGCTCTCTACCTAAGAAACTGACTGCAATTAATCAAACAACTCTAAAGCAATATTAATGATGCCAATTAATTCAAAACACAATGATAGGATATGGGCAGTATGTCTGTTAATATTTGCAACAATGAATACATTTTAAATTTCCTGTCATTATAATTGCTTTTAAGCTGTCGTGCCACAGTGTAAAGCAAGCATTTAATACTAATATAGCAGTAAGCCGAGCTAGAGGTAGACCTTCATCTTTACAGTATTCATTCTTCCATTCTTTGCATTTTTAACAATACAATATGTGCTACTAGCAGTAGAATTTCATTGGCGTTTATCCAGTCATTAACTTTGTTTGTCTGATACAGTTTGTACTCCACAGAGGCAAGCTGGCATTTGCAAGGCAAGCACTTTGTTCTGTAACATCCTTACCACATTATTAGTAGTTTAAACTAATTCCATACAAATTATAGCCCTATAAAGGGTAAATGATACTTTTTACCCAAGAGGCCCAGGTCAGGTACATTGTATACTACAGTTATTTTGTAATATCACTAAGTAATTGTTTAATTTAAACAGCATTAGAGTACAAAAATTAATGCCGCTCATGTCTTCAGCCTAAACATGATGTGGGCCTGACTACTAAAACAAAATATTCTGTATATACCTATAATGGAATAGAATGAATGGGATGTCAGAAAGAAAATATCATATTAAGACTAGAGAAATACACTTATATAATGCATCATCCTGTTTTGCATTCTTTTTTTATATATGCTCTGCTTGAAATGTTACTGTAGCATTTTTTTTTAAAGAAGGTATTACAACTAAGGTCAGAGCAAAAGGGGTTCATAATTCCTGAATGAAGTACTTCTTTCTTCAGGGGGTCTTATTAAATCGGAATTATTGTATCTTATTACTGATTTAAGCTAAACCAGCTATAAATATTGTTTACTGTCATCTTTAATAGAAATATTTGCCTCATCTTACAGTATGCTAATATATTTAGGATAATAACATTTTAGATGTAATTTGTGTCATTTGAAAGAGTGCTGTATTCAGCAATGAACAGTGTCACTGGGTTATTTATGAAGGTGACTAATACCATTTGCATTGAAGAAAACATAACTAATTATCAAATAAGTATGTGCCTAGATAAATGGTAGTAGGGGATGACTAACAGAGTGGATTTCATATGTCAGGAGTGTGTCCTCTGCAAAATGTTCAAAATAAGGGAAACATAATACAAAAGTACAACTCATTACGCCATGCAAAGATTGCAGAAGCACTAAGATTCATAAGTTCCTAGGTTGGTACTAGGCTATCAGCACTAGGGCCTATACAAGCCTAGCCATAACAATTCCCTGGCAATTTCTTCCAACACTATTTACTTCCCTGGACCCCTGTCTAGCAGGGTGACTGAAGTGATTCTCGGGGGTGAATTTCCTTTCTCCCATCCAATCATCAAGGTTCCTTTTGAAGAGGGCCAAAGAGGCACTCTGCTTGACATGTATGGGCAATCTATTCCAGAATCTGGGGAGTCTCTGGGTCAGGAACCTATCTCCCCAGCATGTTTTGTTTATTGTGATGACAAGTTTTAGATCCCTGGAGCGTGTGGCTCTGAGGGATTGGGATTTCTTTAAATGTAGCATGTCCAATAGCTCTGGGTTTGACATGGCCTTGTATGTTATGCAGAGATCGCCTCTGAGAAGACGATATGCGATGATAAGACTTGGAAATGGGTACATCTATGCCAACACTACTGTCCAGGTACCAGCAAAAATGGGTTTTTGGATTCAGTACTTCTCTTAATTTGCTTCAAATGTTGTCTAGTAGAAGCAAAACATACACTGTAGCTTTTATTTTTCTATTACATAGAGTAACCACACTGTAGAACATTCATGTCACTGTATAAGTTCATTACCATATTACTGATTTGAGAACTTCTTTTTACTAATAAATGTTTCAAGGTCTTGCATGTTTAATTTGCATATCTATTTTCTAAGTTGTTGTGTATTCTAGACTTTTTGTAATTCACTTGCCGTAATGTGTTCACTACACTTGATCAGCTCCAGTGCAAAGAACATACATATACATGTGGCAAAAATATGAAAATTAAATCTATACCATGTCGAACACAACATTGCATGAAGTATATGTACATGGGGTGACACCTTCAAGATTTGGAGGCATTCACTTCTAACACCACACACTTAATCATAACATACTCAAAGGTATCACAATACAGAAAATGGATGCTGCCAGATTTATTTATGCCTGCTTCAGTAAATCTTCTCCATGTACAAAAAGAAAAATATGTTAAATACAGAAAATTATTTCACTGGCATGCAAAGCCACATCATCAGCAATAATTAACCACTATATACCATGGTACCACTGAAGAATGTGAAACCTCTCAGAAATGGATAACTAAATATACTGAAAGATATCCAGACATTACATTTGTGATATCACATATATAGAACTAAAATGCAGTAGAAGAATTGTTCACTTAAATATGTGTAAAGATACACATTAAGAACAGCAACAGACCAACTGCTTATGTCATATATAACATAAAGAAAATGTACCTAGTAAAAAAAGAAAAAAAGAACAAACAGTCATTAATAAAGACAGCTAACCTGTTCATGTAGGTTGGTATACAGTTACCACAAAAGCCAAACTTAAGATTATAAAAAAATGTTACATGACAGCCCATACGCAGGAGCATAGGACATAAAGGAATGCACTATACGTGTGAAATGCTTTAGGTAAGCAAAGGGCAAGTTATTTAATCAAAACCCACTCTACAATGATCTGCTACAACTAACAGATGACTTCAGCATAAGCTGGCTTTGTCACCTATTGGGATAATAAATGGAACTTAACAGCTACCAAACTGTATTTGCAACTATACACACCTCATGCATATGTAAGAACAACCTCTAAGGATAATTGCTTCCCCAACTTTACTGCTTAATGGAATGAAAACAGGGCAAAGTTATCTGCCTACATTTTAAATAATGCACTGAACAGTACAAGTTACCGTCATACTACAGTGACAAATAATGTTAAATAATTTAAAAAACACAGCAGTCCAAGGAACTAAAAATAATTCACCGCAATGACAGAGAATGTTTGCTATTTAAAGCAAGCACAAGAGTTGTTCATATGAATGTGGTGTATTACCATCTTGCCATTAAAAATGCTACTGTAGCTTTCTTTCATCTGTAGACTCATCTCTTGCCAGCATTATTTGTTTTATGTGTATTGCTTTCTTTTATATTCTACAAGTAGGGCACTACCTATTTTCAGCAGAGCCCAGAGTGTACATTCCAGGAATAAATACAACAGAACTATTTCCGTTATTACATTTATGAGTTAATTAAGATGGATTTATTTATTTAACATGAATAAATATATTCATCACATCAAAAACATAAAATATTCTTGTCTAAAATTAGAATATAAAGGCAAAAGAAAATTTAACGTAATGACAACTGAAGATGTTATAAGATGTGTGTGATAAATACAACACTTTGGGACAAATTAGAATATATAAAATATAGAGCCTGAAGGTATTCAGAAAGAAAATATATAAGTATCTTAAAAAAGAGCCCCCCCAGCTACTTTAAAAGCAATAAAGGGTAAGGACCTTTAGAAAAAAGACTTCAAAATGCTTGGATCAACATTAGTATATGCTGCTATGCACAGGGTTACCAAGCCTAAAGAGCGAAGAATCTGTAAATACATAAACAGATTTACATGAGGTACAGAAGGGAGAAAAGAGAGGTAATATGGTAGAGATATGAAAAAGTAAGTGACTAAAAGATTTGTACTAGGGCATTGAGAAGAAACTAGTTTGCATAGTAATTATTTCCTATTAATAATTATGATGGGTTTACTAGTTATGTAAATATTTTTCCATTTGTATAAATATATAATGAGATATAAAAAAGTTAAGATATCGACCTATCACTTGGTTGCCACTCTTCAAACTTCTGATGTAAGATTATTATTCAGTTTTTGTGCTATGACAGGCACACACTGGATGCTTGAACTTTATAACTTTATATATATATATATATATATATATATATATATATATATATATATATATATATATATACATATATATATGGGTCTACTTCAGAATGTTGACCGATCAGAATGTCAACTTTCATATGGCCGACACCATACGATCGACATTCCAAAAGACTGATATCCTGAAATAGACCATTTACCTACCTGTAAACACAGTAAAACTGTGTTATGCAGGGGGCCAAGCCCTCCCGCACCCCACAACCCCTGCTACTTAAATATTCTCACTCCAAGATTGCACTACAGTGCAGGAAAGAGGAATCTCTCAGTCCCGTACTGTAGCGGGTTCTCCGCTATCATTTGTCGGCCTTTCAAACGTTCATTCATATGGTGTCAGCCATATGAGTATGAGTTTTGAACATTTGAAAGTTCGAACAAATGAAGGGCTCCCATATATATATATATATATATATATATATATATATATATATATGTATATATAGTAAATCCAAGAAAAACAACACCGGAACTCAGTAGGAGTGTGCTGTAAACAATACAAAATGTCAAAAATCCAACAAACAGCACATAAAACATGGCCAGGGTCAGCTGGTAATTTCAACGTATTTTCAGCATATAAGTCAAATGCCAAACAAAACAGCAGATGAAACACAACCTGATGTTTTCAGTGTAAGTGTTGAATGCTCAAAAGGCAACACATAGAACACAGCCTAATAGCGTCTCAGCGTTTCAGTTGCAAAACACCACCAAATAGCTCATAATCCTCCAAAACATGCACCAAGACAAACTGTTTAAAATAGACCATGCATTTATTCAGGATACAAAAAATAAAAACTAGTAAACTTTCAAGGGATAAGCGCTTTCGGGTCACTTCAACAACCCTTCTTCAGATCCATATGACTTGTACTACAACCTTTTGTTTTTAAAAGCCCTTTCCATCAATGAAGCATTGCATTAAGCAGACACACCCATCCTAGAACAGGCGTGTCATAAGTGTCTCCTCAGTCTCCGCCTTTTCAAGGCGGGTTTCATAGGGAAGGCTGTATTGAGCCCTGGTTTCTGATGTGCTCACAATTTCCCAATCCAGAACATCTCTTCTTGCTCAAGTTTGTTATTGACATCTCCTCCCCTTATTGAAGCATACACCATTCTCAAAACTCTAAACATGAAACCACGCCCTTCATTGTCTCTAATATGCTTAGCTAGAGGGTTCTTATAATCCTTAAGCCTTATGTCACTAATACGTTTGGATAGCCTCTCCTTCATCTGTCTTACTGTTTTTCAGTCATAAAAATTGTCACATGATGAACATGTGACCAGATACACAATGTTCTTCTTTGTACAGTCAGCATAAAAATTACTGACATATTTCCTGTTAGTAACTGGATGCCCAAAACAAGTGTCTGTACATGAACTTTAGGAGACTGGTATTGCTCTTTATCTGTGTTATGAGACTCTGGTGGATAGAATACAAGTAAATTCTAAGTGTTTCAGATCTGGAACACATGCTGAAGAAATCATATCTCTGGTAAAGTAAAAGAAATGAAGAGGGAAGAAGAACGCATTACAATGAGAGTATTTTATAAAAGCTGCACACAACGGTGAGTGCCATGTTTAAAGAGAAATATAAAAGGAGCAGTGGAGGTAGAGAGAGGGGTAAAAAGAAATAAAGTGGGATATGAAAACATGTTGAAAGATATTAAAAATGGAAAGAATAAAGGAAGTGATAGAGTAAGAGAAATGAGAAAGAAGAATTTTTCACCCTTTCTAGGAAAAGAGGTAGAAAGAAATGAAGGTAAGATGGATGGAGTGTTAGATGAGAATGGGGTAGTAAAATGTAAGAAGAAGAAACTATAGTGATATAGAAAACTGTGCAGAAACAGTGTGTAAGGGGAAAGTGGGAAGTAAAGAACATTTCAGATAGATCAAAATGTAAGTTAGGAAAAAGAATGAAAATGAAAGATTTGCAACGTATTATAAAAGAAGGGAAGAGAAAGAAAAGTTAAGGATATTTTAAGGAATGAGTGTAAGGGAAAATGTTTTTGTGAAAATACTGAATGAATGGGGAGAGGAAGGGAGAGAAGATGAAAAAAAATCTGTGTAGGATGATTAAGTTTATATGGAAGAAAATGTCAAAACATATTATGAACTGCAGGCCAATAACACTGGGAGATATGGAGGAGATGATAGTGGAAGTGGTATATGGAGTAAAGAGAAAAACACATGAATGAAATGTTAGAAAATCTAAGAGAAGTAACAGATGCTACTTTAATGGAGAATAAAGATGTATATGGGATGTAGCAAAAGCATTTCATTCATTAAGATATGAGGCAATGTGGGACATTTTAGGGGATTATGAGTTTGGGAAAGAATAATAAAGATATTAAATAAGTGTTAAAAATGTATATATTGGGAAAGTTAGACTCTTTGGAGGGTGCATATATGTTTCCCAAAAAAACAGAAAAATAACGGTTAGAGATCTTTTTTTTCTGTTGTATGATGCTATAATTTAACCATGTAGTTTGTTTACTGTGGCGAGAATGGGTCAACTAATGTTTTCATAGTTACCCCATTATAAACATCTAATCAAGTTATATTGCCCTTTCTACCCAGTTCACATAAAATATTCTTTCTTTGTATTTGGTTTAGTTCAACATAATTCTATGCATCTCTCTATTCCAAACTTGATATCATCACACAATAAATATGCATTTGTGAAGCCCTTTATGCACTTGCAAACTTAGCCCTAAAGAAAAACAGGGGGTCTATTTTCATCTGCCTACTTATCTGCCTTGCCATTAATGTTGTTTAGATGCAATAAGAATGTTAGCCCTGGTCCCCTTCAATAAATACATCACATCAAATGACATTTGATGACTTTTATTACACTTCCATAAACATAACTTTATTGACAATATTATTTATTAATCACAACATGAACTTCCATATAACTGTTATTAATCACAGCATAAACATCCATATAACTGTTAACTAGGGCAGCGTTCACCCTGACCAAATAACCAGCGTCCTTATGTCTGCTTACTTTTTTTATTTATCAAGCAAAGTCCCATCGCTCACTTTCATTT
Organism: Protopterus annectens; assembly: GCF_019279795.1. Classification (NCBI taxonomy): domain Eukaryota; kingdom Metazoa; phylum Chordata; order Ceratodontiformes; family Protopteridae; genus Protopterus; species Protopterus annectens. Next base: position 334,983,425 of record NC_056748.1, on the reverse strand, counting down.
CTCACTTATTGAATTAAACATCCAACCAAATAACCATGTTCCTTACCTTCACTTGCTTATTTTTACTTATCAAGCAGCGTCCAACCACTCACTTTCCTTTCCCAACTCATTGAACTAAATATCAGACACCAGAGGAGGAACAGAAGAGGGATAACCCTGCCCCTCTCCTCCACCTACCCAAAGTTATAAAATAACCACACAATCTCCAATGCAACTTCATGCCAAAATGTGATTCCTTACCCAGTTACACTTGCATAAAACCCATTAAGCCCCTCCCTACCCTTACCTCATTTCCTTCCAATCATCCTACATTCCCATTTAACCCTTTCATCCCCCACCCTCTTAATTCTTATTACTATTTCTACCTAACCCCCACCTGAAGATGTCCCTGGACAAACTGGTTTATTACCAAACCTCATTATTGTGAAGATGATCAGTTGCTGAACTACATAAAGTGCCTTGTAGAGCCTAAATGTTATGAACAGTTCCTTATGACAGTGTCATGCTTTTGATGATGACTTCACTAATCGCTCTTAATATATTAATGAGAACAACTGCAGTATGTTTATGTATGTTTATGAAGAAGTGTTCCAGCAGTCCCAATGCCCCTGAAATCATGTCTGTTCCCCTTAGGTATTGACAAGGATAAAATTAACTTGAACAAAGATGTATGCAGCAATAAAAAAGTATTTAATATTTAGGGAAATCTTGTCTAACACAATAATGGCTTGCAATGAGGATGTCTATAGTTGTAGTAATAAAAGGGTCTATATTACACTATTGAACATTTACATGTTCAAATGTCATATGGTCGACACCATATGATCGAACATGTAAATGTTCGAACGTTTCAACGGAGATCGTCGTACTGTGTGGAAATTGAAGTTTTCCATTGTCTGCACTGTAGTGCAATCTTGGAGTTGGTATATATAAAGAGCGGGGGCGTGAGGGTTGCAGGGGTGGCTTGTCCTCCTGCTTAACCTTTCAGGTAGGTTTTTATTTTTTTTCCCGAATATTTAAGAGTTCGAAAGTATGGTGTCGATCATATGGTGTTTGAACTTTTAACTATTCGATAATCTAATATAGACCCATAATAAAATATATGTGCCAGTAACCTGTTGTCCATTTTATGGTTGAAATGATAAATCCCATCCAAGGAAGGAGATGTGCTGGAATCAGTTTTAATTTTAGTGAGAATGAATGACTGACATGAAGTTTATTTTGGCCCAAGGTAAAATCATGCATCCGCTGATGTGATATAAAGGGGATCCACAGTGCTACTTAGGAAGAGGGACAAATGTGCTGCCATCTATGGAGTTTGCTAGGCAAATTGAAAATGGAAGTAGATTGTCAAACCTTTGTCTTGTATCAAATACTTACACACATGCACCTTTGAACAATTTTAAAATCACTAATCCACCTGTGGCATGTTTTTGGAATGTGAGAAGAAGCAGAAGTACCCAGAGAACACCTAAGCAACACAGGGAAGGTATGCATGATCTTTATGGAAAACCCCTGCTGAACTGTACCAGAGAACCTCTTGTTGGGAGGGGACAATGTTACTTACTAAGCCACTGTTTCACCTAACTATAGTCTACTGATCTTGTAATTTTGCTATCAACTATTAATTCTCATTTAATAACAATTTGTTTGTAGTTCACTTTCTTAAATTCCTATATCTGTCTTGTTAAAGGATATATTCAGTTGTATATAAAGAGCGTCAGTTTTTTGTACTGGTATTTTGAGAAGAGCTGATTGATCTGGACTGGCTCTGAAATTTCCTGGAAAACGGTCATTATTGCTAAAGATGAAAGTAGTACTTTCAAAATAATTCAAGTACTTTTTAAGATATCAGTGGACTAATTGAAAGAAGAAGGAATTTGCAAATTTTAGTTGCAGGCAAAATAGAATACATCTACTCTGTATCCTGTTCTATTCTGTTATGTTAAGTTATGTAATGTTACATTACATTATGCTATGTTACCATATTTATTCACATCAAGCATAGGAAATTTAGATTTCCTACTTCATATTTTAGTTAAAATGCATATTGCAATATTTTAATAGCAAATTTCTCAGACATATAGTAATAATTTCTTCCAAAATGTAAGGAAATAGTTTATCTCAGTCATATGTTTTACCACACACTTTATATTAGTGATGAGTAGCTTCAGAAAACCTCTTGGTGGCTATCTCAGAACTAGATTTTCTCTTTTGTTTTTTTGTTTATCATAAAATGTTATTGTTATTCCTTCATTTTGTACAGAAAATGTCACAAAATGATAACATTTAGTATTTTATTTTTTTAAATCAAAACTAAAATAAATAGAATATCCAATAGCTACAAAGTCTATAATCAGATCACTTAATGTAACTAACATGCCTAGAAACAAGTAAATGCAGAATGTTTACTCGGTGATTAAAAAGGCAAAATGTTTATTTTTAAAAGCTCAAGGTTTTGCCAAGTAGTGCTACAAAGTTTAGTTTCTTTCAAATTTAGCACTCTTGACAATTGATTGTTGATTGCAGATTTTGATGATGCTCTATTTTTTTGTGATCACAATGTCTTTGCTTATTATTTTTGAACAAGAAGTATACATATTTTATAGTGTGGAGCTGTGTGTTTCTTTTCCAGCTTCTTGTGGTGACTTTTTTTGCTACAGCTAAAGTAATCCATAATAAGTAATATTCATTCTTATTAAAAGTGAAATTGGGAGAAATGTTAAATAAAGGTAGCATTTATTTAAATACATTTTATCAGGCCCACAAGTCATGTAGGAAATAATTAGCATTCCCCAAATATTTCCCTGCTTTAGAACAATCAAACATTATGCGAGTCCAGTCAGCTGTAACAACTTGATTACATCTCCAAAATTTAGATTTCTTATTTATACATCAAAACTGAGTAAAGGAAGTTCCCCTTACTTAATGTATATTAAAAGCTGTTTTACTCTTAGGAATTGTATCATTTTCTTCTAGAATGTTTTATCTTTAAAACAAATAAAAATGTTATAAAGGAGTGACAAGGTAGTGGGCAAGTTATCATTCATATAGACTATATGACAGACATATTCCATTAATATAGGAGTCTTTTATTCTAGGCACGAAAGAGGTCATAAAAGTTGTTCTGAACATCATTTTTATTCCTTGTAACAGGGTCCAATCTTTGGGGTCTAAATTAAAGACAAAGATTAAAGATGGAGTTGATTTTAAAACCCTATCTTTAAAACAATTATACCTACATATAACATTTTTAATTTCCAATAAGACAACTGTAATGCACTAGCGTTCTCTAAAAGACTTTTAGTGGAACAAATAGGAATAAGAAAATGGAATCAAATTTAGATTTTTAAAGATATTATTAATATACAATTGAGTTGGTACACATATATTATAATGAATGCATTTAATTAACCACATGCAATTTTCAATAACCGCCATAGATGCATTAGTGTCTTTTCTTTGAATTAAAAAGAGTAATTGAAAATTCTTAAAAATGGTATCATTATTGTAATTTAGCCAGTGTACAATAAATTTCTCAATAAGGTAGTTTTACTCCACCCTGTTCCTAAGTTGTATGACAATTATAAGCAACACTATTTGGGGGGGGCATACCATAGCAAGTATTTTTTCTTAAAATGTTATAATGTATAATTTGCTTGGGGGGAAAAGATGTCGACTGCACTTTTTATAAAACTTTTTGGAAGCCAATATCATTTGTATGAGTTGTATTGCGTCATCAAATGTAATGAGAATTTTTTTCCAGGACTCAATCTGTTTAGACGTTACTGCTAAATATTTTCAATAATTTCTACATCTCATTTCATCATAAATTTTCTTATTAATTTCCAAGTAGATTAATTCTTGGGTTTCTTAGCCTATAATGAGTTCAGAGGTGAATGATGTTTTATTTACAATAAGAAATTTGGATTTATGGCTATTGAAATTCAGTTTAGAATTTTTCCCATCCTTTTATTATTAACATTAGAATCTCTTTCAGAGAAAGGGAAGATTCAGTTATAACTGGCATTAGAAAATCTACCATGACCATCATCTTAGCCTTATAATTGTTCCCCCTGTTTATTCCATGAATCTTAGCATTACGAAGCATTGTAATTGCTAGTATTTCAATGGCTAGAGCAAACAGTAATAATGACCTTGGATATTCTTATTCTGTGTCTTTTTCAGTTCAATTGATTAAAAAATGTCCCCTAGTTGTACATATGCTTCTTTGTCATTATATTTTTACCTATCTATCTATCTATCTATCTATCTATCTATCTATCTATCTATCTATCTAGCTATCTATCTAGCTATATATCTAGCTATCTAAGCTGGAAGACCCAATAATTTTAATAATTAAAATAAATATTCTTAACTCAGTGAGGTGAACACTATTTTATCAAGACTTACAAATAATGCTTCTTGCTTATTCATGTCATGAGTTTCAGTATTCTTTTTATGCTGGTTTGTGTTTGACATTTAATAATAAATCCAGTGTGATCATTATTAATGATAGACTGATTAGCATTGATTTATCTGTGAATATTGGCAACAATATTTTATTGTCTATATTTAATAATGGGATTGGAAATGGGAGGAAGCTGAAGAGCAGTTAGGATCTTTACATTCCTTTACAATTGGGGAGATAAAGGAATATTTGAAAAAAGATGGGTTTTGTTGTTTGTGTATATTTCTAATAAACCTCTGTTGAAAAAAAATATGTCAAGTGAAGAAGCAGAAGTTAGTTCTGGTATTATCCAATCTATACCAGTAGATCTATTGCATTTATTTTTTTCTTTATTTTTTTGGAGTTGTCTTTAAAATATATTGGTTCTATAAGTCTGTTTTCAATTGTCTCTGGAATGGTTGTGAGGAATATATTTTCCTATATTATAATTGTGGGAATCTTGGTCAATAAATGTTTGATTTAATAAATTATAGCAGTTTTTAAGTTATTCCAAACCTCTATATGTTTTTTTTTACCTTTTGAACTTATTTCCCCAACCTGATGTATTTTTCCTTGTGTTTTTGATTTTATAATAAGTAATGTATACCCCTGGGGGGACATTGAGTAAGATGCTATTATTAGTTTCTCTACAGCTAGTGTAGTTTTATGAGTAAATACATTTCAGTAGTTCTTGTTTAGAGAGGTAGTCATATCAAGATGAAATTTGTCTCTTTTTTGAAATTTTAATTAAGCAAAATGTAGTTTGCCACAAATGGTTAGAAGTGCCTTATCCAATCCTTTTATATTTTTTCACAAAGTTAATGACTTGACATAAATATAGACTTTAAAATAATCCCCAACTATTATTTTATCTCATCCTTGTTGTTTATTAGTATTAAAACTTTCAATTTCATTTAAGTATATTTTTTCAAATTCTTTTAGATTAACTACGTATGCAGAGATCCTACTAATAATAGCTACTTTCTTGAAATTTGTTGACACTTTGAGCAATATAACATTGTGGTCTGGGAAGGAACATGGCATTATTTTAAAGATATTCATTTTAGAAGATGAAGTCATTTGAGACCAACATGTTGTCAATCCTACAATGCATACTGAGTAGTGTGAATAATGTATAGACTCTTCTAAATCTCTAAGTGAAAATATGTTTATAATTTATGTTCCATCCATTATTTTAAAGCCTTAGCAGATACTACTAATTTTGATACTCTATATGTACTTGTTTCTGTTTTATTAAAAATACAACTAAAATAAACTATGATAATCATGCTACATTTTGAGCTGTTTACAATACAATTAAGAATTTTGTTTTTGTTTGCTAGCTTAACACCCATACCAGGGAACCTCTATAAGTTGACAAGGGTGCAAAAGTATTACCATAGTTAACATGCTGTTCTGATCTTCTTACTTATAAGTTATATTTGTCACTGTAATATTTCTTTTCCATATAGTCCTCCTTTTACTTTTAAATACTGATTGGACTAATATTTCATATTAAGTAAGGTTCCATTTTTCTCCTGGTGGCAAATATGGGTTTCTTATTCTAAAATATTTTTATTTATTTATTTTACATTTGTTAACCGGGGTTGTCTGACTGAGACGAAAAGGCCCTTTTTCAGCATAGGCCCGGGGAGAAAAGCTCCACATAGAAAAATTACAGATACATTTAGTTATTTAGACATGTTCAGTATACACACAAATTACAAAAGACATATTTTACAGTGGTATGCAGCACATCAACAGTTACAGTGGAAAGAACAAACAAAAAATATTAATTTAAAATAAAGGTAATTAATAGATTTGTGGTGTACAGCTGACATTTGGAACATAGGTAGAATACATACATAGTACACAGGTACAGTATATACATCATAGTTTAGCCAGTGTTTGTGATTGAAAACTATTATCAAGTACTCTAGGTTTAGTATGTGTACCTTATCCGCTTTCACTAGCCTGGAGAGCAATCATGGCATTGCCAACTTTGCTTGAGATGTTGCCTGATGAGGTCTTTAAAGGAGGCTTTGGATGATGTGTTTTTAATGCTAGTGGGGACAGAGTTCCATTTTTTTAGCTACTGAACTACTACATAGTGCATCTCCAAAGCTATTGTAGCTGTTGGTGACTTCTAGTAGTAGTTTGCTTGATGATCTAAGAGGCCTTTTGGCTGAGTGATGTTGTACTAGGTTTCTGAGAGCAGGACACTTACTGGGAAGGTAATAGATCGAATGACAGAGGCAGAGCTGATTTAGGTTAGGAGGTTGGGCAGTTCAAGCCAGTAGAGCTGTCTCAAACCAGTACAGTGATGAGTTCCATATGAGCAATTTGCAGCAAAGCGGGCAATTCTGTTATAGCAGGCTTCCATTTTGCTTAGTTCAGTTTTGCTGCGATTAGTCAGAATGGGAGATGCATAGAGTAGTGTGGATAGAAGTTGGGACCGAGCAATGGCTGATCTTATGTTGTTGGTAAGAAATGGTTTAATACGGCAGAGTGATCCCAGTTTGGCATGTACCTTTTTAATAGTTAAGTTCAGATGACTATCAAATTTTAGGTGGAAGTCTATGGTTATTCCCAGTAGCTTAGTCGGTGCCACTGGAGAGATTGGAGTAGCATTTGTAGAGTAGATAGTGAATTGACTGTCATCAGTGTTTTTGTTAGAACTGGTTATAATCATAACCTGAGTTTTCTTTGGATTGAGGATAAGTTGGGCTTTTGTAAGGTAGTTTTCAACATCAGAGAATGCTAGTTGAGTTTTTTTGCAGGAGGGTGGGAATGTTTTGTGCAGCACAGATTAAGGTAGTGTCATCTGCATACTGAATGATAGATGTATGCTGTGTGGAGGTATGGAGGTCATTTGTGAAGATTGTGAATAGTAGTTGTCCTAAGATAGAACCCTGTGGGATTCCTATAGTTATGGGAAGCTGAGGAGAGAGAGAATTTCCCATTTCACAGCTTGGTACCTGTCAGTTAAGTAGCTTTGGAACCAGGTAAGAGTGGGATTTGATAGGTGATTTTGGTTTAGTTTGTTTAGCAGGATTTGGTGTGAGACTGTGTCAAATGCTTTGGACATATCCAAAAAAAGAGTTGACACCTGCAGGCCTTCATTTTTGAGACAGTTTACCGTGTCTGTGAAGCAGAGGAGGGTTGTAGTGGTACTATGGGCAGGTCTGAAACCATGCTGAGTGGGTGACAGGATGTTGCTATCTAGGAGATATTTTAGCATCTGGGTATGGATGCATTTTACTAGGATTTTGGCCAAGGGGAAGAGTAAAGCAATGGGTCTGTAGTTATTAAGTTCAAATTAAATTAAATTTTGAGGTTTGATAAAATTAAGATATTTTGCTAAACAACCCCATTTCATGTTATTTAAACTATTATCATTTACAAACATGACAGTTAATTCCATTTTGGTTTTATAAAAATAATCTTTACTAATGACATTATCATATAACTCTTGGAAAGTCTAGATGATATTTTGCAGATTTTAAAAGCCAGAAGATTATTACAAATTGTCTGCATGGTAACTATACTATTTACCTCAAAATAGCCAACAGTAATTGCAGAAAAATCTAAATCTAAATACTAAAAATAATAGTAAGAAAAATATTTACCTGTACAATGAATGATATTCCTATTTTAATTAGAAACATGCAATTAAACTATCCCATAATTCCTATGAAAGAAAATTAGCAAAACATCTATCAGAATTTCACATTGAATCTCGCACTGAGTTTAAACACATAATATGAAAGTATATCCATTCCTAGGAGTTCTTAAATCAAGCTAGTACCTTATACCAGTGTATTAAAGAACTATAAAACCATCAAAGCACAGAATAATGTGTTTATCAAACAGTGGACATCAGTAAATAATACATGCTAAGATCAGTCAAAATTATTGCCATAATAATATTAATAATAAGTATTAAATATCTAAATCAAACAAAATAAAACTACAACTTTCTAAGATATTCTATAAATCAATATCTATTAACTATATATTTAATCAGAGATACTTAAGACTATGGAGTTTCCTATGCAGAAGTAGAAGGTGTGTGTGTGTGTGTGTGTGTGTGTATATATATATATATATATATATATATATATATATATATATATATCTTCTAAAAAATAGCAATACATAATTTGATTCCTCTTGTATATGTCAAGGTGTTTCCTAAAATGACATAATAGATGTCAATTCTAAAACAGTTTTATAGAGATGATTCAAACAAAATTAACCACCAGACCATTAATTACAGCCTGTATTTAATCTCATCACAAATGATTAGTGTTTATATTCTCCTATTTTTCATTTCCTAATATACAGATATTGCATTTTTCTTCTGCCTTCAACATGACAATTGACCACTCATTTTTTCCTCACTACTTCTTCCACTGGATCACCTATATACAGGAATGCAATTAAGAAGGAAACATTCCTTTCCCCAAATCACGTACAAGTTCAGGTTTCTATGTGAATAAACATAAGTTTCCTCGTAACAGATGTACTATAGCATCAAGATTCTCTAAGCATCTTAAAATCTCCCTACATATACTAATGAGGAGGAAGGTTTGAAGGGCATTCTTACTCTTATAAATGAGCACTGTGAAATATAAAAGGGGAAGACCAGAAGAGAAAAGGAAACATATGAGCTGACAAAAGTTAGAGAAATAGCTGATAATTAGCTTTATATATTTAAATATAGCCCATTGTATGTCCCTTAATGATCACTTGTTCCCATTCTCATTTGTGTTACTCCTACTAGAGCCTTACTTATGCAACGATCTTCATTGCCCAACCTTAATATTAATAGGAACTATTGGCATTTGATGGTAGGTCGGCACAGGAGTGTAGAGGTTAGCACTGCCGCCTCACAACAAGAGGTTCTCTGGTTCAATTGTCAGCTGGGGTACCTTCTGTGTGGAGTCTGCATGTGTAGTCTGCATGTTCTCCTTGTTTGTATGGGTTCCCTATCTGGGTGCTCAGGTTTCCTCTCACATTACCAAGACATGCTGTGGGTAAATTGGACATTCTAAGTTGTCCCTAGGTGTGTGTGAGTGTGAGTGTGAGTGTGTGTGTCTGTGTGCACATACACATGCCTTCTGATGAAGATCAGGCACCAGGCTGGCATGTCAACAGTATAAAAGTCTACTTACACTCAGTCTGCAGACCAATGCTCCTCTGTGGTGACCCCTAACAGAAGCAGCCAAAAGGAGAAGAAGAATATTAGCTTTTAATGGTTTCACAAGTTCTATTTTTCCAGCCTCTGCCTCATCCAACAATACAGGTATAATACCTCCCTGTTCTTCTATGCTAATACAAAAACAGTGTTAAACTTTCCCAAGAATAGATGAACTTAGGCTACAAAGTGGGGGCCTATTCAAACTCATCCTTAGCACCAATATTAAATGACATCTGAGTTTAAAGACTGAAAAGAATGCCTCAGAGCTGAAAGTTAATAAATATGCTGTAGTGAAAAATTCCTTAATTAAGGCTAGTCATGTGGATATTTTCCATATAATAAAACCAGGAAAGTGGATGTTCTTTCACGTAACCAAGAAGTGCTTGTATATTTTAAAATAAGTAATTCAAATTATAAATGCCACTAAACTTAAAATAAAAATATATGATATAAAGGATAAATGACACTGACAGAAAATGGAGTGTCAACTAACTCTTAAAGGATATCATAGAAACATAGTAAGCTAATAAAATGAAATGTTTACAAATTGTCTTATGCTTGCAGTAGCCCTAGTCATAAATTCAACCTTGTTAAAACATATTACATTAAAGTAAATATTGTAGTCATTGCAGTCCTTTAAATACTATGCTAGATCCAAAAATATGAGAGAAGGTACAATATAAAAGGAAGTATATAAATATTCAAACCTGTTTAATACTTTTATTTGTACTAAATGATTCAAAATATATGAATGCAATCATTAGTATGTTTGCATATATTTCTATGATTTACATTCATTTGGTTGACTGGCATGAATGCTGATGTCATGAATGTAAACCACTCTAAATCAAAAACAGAAACATTGAAGTTTCATCTTGGTGCATGCAAATATTCCTTCAAAAAATTATAAACGACCTCCCCCCATGAGGGTGGCTGTACCCCTCATATCCCATGCAAGTTATACAGTACATACTAACTCTGGGATTGGACAATCCATGGAGAAAGGGAATTTTCCCCTACCCAGGGATTGTCCATCTTGCACACCTGTTGACTATCTGTATAGTTGACCAAATGTGGCTAATGGTTGATTAAATAGATGTTGACCAAACTCCCTGTCAACCAAACCAACAAAACCCATTGATGTGTGTGTGTGTGTGTGTGTGTGTGTGTGTGTGTGTGTGTGTGTATATATATATATATATATATATATATATATATATATATATATATATATATATAAAACAATATTAAACCCAAACCAAAAAGTAAAATGGTCACACAGACAAACTAATTAGTAAAATTGACAAGAAAAACATAGCTAACTCAGTGCAGTATAGATATTGAACTGCTGAAGTTTTCTTCTATCTTATGAACGGTCAATTTAAAAAGTCTCAGCTTAGACTAAACTAAAGTTTACGTACTGGAACTGTCCTCATTATAACAGATATTTAAGACAGAAATTGCAATAAAAATGCTGAATGAAAAGAAATACATCACTATATATCTTTAAGAATAATTAGTTGACTGCATGGCTTGTATAGAAGGATAGCAAACTGCTGCTATCAGTAAACTATATATATATCTATATCTATCTCTCTGTATAAGAGTTATGTACAATCTTACCATAAATGTAGATGTCCTTGTCTTCACTGCTGCAGCATTCTTAACATATGGGATTCCCTGCTGTGGAAGCCTGACGTCCAGCCAGGCTACCAAAGACTCCTGCTACTTTAAAGGTATGTCCAACATCACCCAAATGGTTCTGGTGTAGCATAAGGCATAAAGATGATGTTCAGGCCTACTATAGTCAGAACTGATTGCCCCAGTAGGAACACCACTCCAAAGAACCCAAGAGGTAATCTGCACATCCAGGAAGGCAAAGGACTAGGGGGAAGGTGGGAGGGAGCGAATACTGCAGCAGTGAAGGCAAGAACCTCTACCTTTATGGTAAGATGTTACATAATTGTACTGTCCTTACATTCACTGCTGCAGTAATCTTAACATATGGGAGAGTGCCAAAGCTCAAGCGGAAACTAGGGAGGGGGAAGGAGCAGAAGAGTCCCCTAAAAAGCCATGAAGAATGGCACTAGCAAAAAACAGCCCTAGCTCTAGAGATACCATCAATCTTCTAGTGCTTGATAAAAGTATGCACAAAAGTTCAGGTAGCTGCTTCAAGAATAGAATTAGTATCTAAGCCCTTGGAAAAAATCTCCAGAAGAAGCCACAGCTCTGGTACAATGAGCCTTGACTGAAGAGGGAAGACATTTGCCATGAAAAGTGTAACAAAAAGAAATAACCTTAGAAATCTAAGAAGAAATAGTTTGCTTGCATACAGCAAGTCCCGAATACCTTGGATGTAAAGAAACAAAAAACTGATCAGACTTTCTAATAGCCGTAGTTTTATCCAAATAAACCTGAGTTGCTTATGCACTTCCAAAGTTTGCAGCACCCACTGTAAGTTTGCAGAGAGGGGAAAAAGTATGCAGATTAATAGACTGATTAAGGGATAGTTCATTAACCACCTTAGGCATAAAAGAAGGGTTAGTGAGCAAGGACAATCTGTCCTCATAAAAGATCAAAAAAGGAGGACAAGCCATAAGGGTCTGTACGTCAGACACCCATCTGGCAGAAGAGGTAACAAAAGAACAATCTTCCAGAACAATGTTGCAAGGAAGCTGAAGCAGCATGCTCAAAAGGAGCCTGAGTCAACTTCAACAAAACAAAATTAAGAACCTGGGGAGCAGGGACAGGCTTCCTCGAAGGTTTAATATTAAGGACATCTTTAAGAAATTGTTTCACCTGAAATCTAGAAGCTAAAGGAGGAGAAAAGGACAGACAAGCAGAGCTAGCTGATAAATTGGCCTTAATAGAAGAATAGGCCAAACCAGCATTGAGCATCTCACACAAATAAGAGACAGAACCAAAAGAACATCCACATTAAGTGGGTCCAGGTTACGAGAGAGACACCAAATAGAAAACCTCTTCCATTTGGATAGGTAGGATTTCCTAGTAGTAGGTTTCTTGGCCTCCTACAGGATTTGCAGCACATCCTCAGAAAAAAAAGGTGCCTATGAGGAATCAAAATCCTATCACCCACAGTATCAGTTGAAGCTTGGACAGGTGGGGATAGATGAGAGATCCCTTGTCTTGTGTGAATAGATGCTCCCAGTGAGGTAAAGTGTGATGATTGTCCCTGGCTAAATGCAGACAAGAGGGAACCAGTACTGTCACAGCCAAAAGGGAGTCAATAACAAGATTTCAGGAGCATCCTGTTGAATTTTAAACAAGACTTTCAGAATGAGAGGAAGGGGAGGGAATGCATAAATAAACATCCACTTCCAAGAAAATGAGAGAGCATCCATCTTCCATACCAGAGGACCTGGGACTCTAGCACAAAACAGAGGAAGTTGTCTGTTCAAAGGGGAGGCAAAAAAATCCACTTGAGGAGTACCCCATTGGTGGATAATGTCCAGAAACACATCCCTGTGAAGCATCCATTCATTAAAGACCTGCTTAGAGTGCATGCCACAATGTTTTGACCAGAAGGGATGTTAACTACCTGAAGAGTAACTTGATACTTGACAGCAAGTTCCCATACCAGAAGCGCCAACTGGCAAAGAAGATAAGATGTCATTCCTCCCTGTTTGTTGATATACCACATCACTGTGGTATTGTCTGTAAACACCTTGACAGGCCCTGGAAAGAAAAGAAGATGAAAGGCCTGAAGAGCCATCAGAAAAGCTCTTGTCTCCTTGACATTGACATGCTTCCTCTGCAGATGAGGTGGCCACACCCCCTGAACTTTAGGGAGCCAAATATTGCCCCCATCCCATGTCTGAATTATGTTTGAAGAATTCCTGAGAGGGAAGAAGGGGATGAAAGGGGATCCTTTGATTCAGAGACAACTGCTGAATCCACCAGTGAAGTTCCTGACTGAGACAAGGAAGAAGAGGAACAACAAAGTCAAGAGGATGTGCATGTTGAAGCCACACTGACTTCAGAAACCACTGAAACTTTCTCATGTAAAGTTTGGCAAGAGGGATCATCAGAATGATGGATGCCATGAAACCCAGAACTCTCAGAAACTCCCTGGTGGTAATGGAAGCAAGAGGATGAAGAGAGTGAAAGAAAGAAATGCGAGTTAAGGCCTTTGGAGGGGGCAGGGAAGCCAGCATTGGCACCTTCTGAATCCTGCAACCCAGAGAAACATGATCCTGAGAAGGAGTTAGAGAAGACTTTTTGAAATGTATAGTGAACCCCAGACTCTGAAGAAAGGAAATGGCAAAATGGAGATTTTGCTAAAAGATCTCTGGAGAGGATGCCTGAATCAACAGTTCAACTACAACAAACTGTAGATGATTGCAAATTGGGAGCTGTCATTGAATCGTACACCAACACAAATATTGTCTAGGAAGGGCAGACACAGATGAACAACTGGTGTCAAAGCCATGGAGTGAGACTAAATGCCAAGAAATGCATAATAATATCCTTAAGGAAGCCATCCACCCAGGTAACTGTCATATTGACAACACACCCCTTGGAGCTGACCTGGTAGTCAGGGACTTGGGGACACACAGACAGTAATCTAGCCTATGACCATCACATGTCCATAATAGGGAGGAAATCATTCTGTGTTGTGCAACTTATAAATAAGGGTATGGCATCTTGGTCCAAGAAAGTCATTGTTCCACTGTATTCGCCATTCGTCAAACCTCTCATTGAGTACAGTGACCCCTTTGGTATGTACCTAGCCAGGCATATCCAACAAATGGAACATCCAAAGAGGTTCCTCACTAAATGAATACAGGATGTAAGTAAAATGTCCTAAGCAGACCACCTCAAGACCACATCCCTGTATTCTGTCTCCTCTGGGCTGTTGAGGGGAGATCTATGTCTGGAATATAGGGCATTGTCAGACCCCCACTCTGATGGACCTCCTGCATATCAGCAAAACAAACAGCTCCAGAATTACCTGTTCTAAAGACTTGAACCATGTCTGTGATATAAATAGGACCTGCTGGAGAGACAGGTATGTATCCCAGAGGCTATGCTGTCTCTGAAACAAGCTCCCCATTCATGTAAAGCAAAGTTCTTCCCTAACCCAATTCAAGTGTAACTTTGACAATTGGAAAGGGAACAGAATATTTATCCCTGGCTTGGCAGCTGTGTCTCTAATGGACACAGGCAAACTGCAAATGTTTCATCTCCCAGGCCCCTGCTTGTAAATATTTAATCTCTGAAGCCCCTGGTTATAAATATTTCATCTCCTAAGCCCCTGCTTGCACTTAGCAAGGGTTGCAGACCTTGTCAGAGATTTGGGATGCATGGCTAAGTTTAAAAAGGTCATTGTGGTTGTTAGCCTTGCAAGCACCTACGAACCTATGAACAGTCATCAAAATAAGGAAATATTGGATCCCTTGAAGCCAGCAAAAAGCAGTCACAGGAGCAAGGCATTTGGTGAACACCCTTGGGGCAGTAGAAAAGCCAAAGGGCAAAGGAGAGAACTAAAAATGCCAGGAAGCAACAGAGGAATGCAAAAACTTCCTGAAAAGAGGATAGAATGGAAAATGGAAATAATCATCCTTGAGATCCAGACATATCATGTAGGCCTGAGAGAGCAAGAGCAGAAACAGAATCTGAAGGGACAACAACCAAAAAGAATGTGCTTTTAGAAAAGCATTTATATGAGAGAGGTCTAGAATAGGTCTCCAAGTGCCCTTTTTCCTGGGCACTAGAAACAGTCTAGAATAGAACCCTTTCCACCTTTGGGACACAGGCACCTCTTGAAGAGTACGCTGAGGAAAGAGATTATGAAGAACCTATGGGAAAAATGGAAGTTGTTTCTGAGGAGGTTGAGGAATGCCCATAAAAGGAGGATGGAATGCCCACACTATGAAGCACCCCTGATGAATGATTGACAGAACCCAAGAATCCTGAGTGATCTCCAGCCAAACAAGAAGAGATAGAGAAAAGTGGAGAAAAAGAGGAATGTGGCTGGGAACAGACAGATAGTCATACAGCACCTGGTTTGTCTGGAAAGGAAGGCTTTTGAGTACCTGAAAACTGAGGAGTCTTAGCAGGAGGAGAAAGTTTGCCACTCTTATTACTTTTAGTAGAAGGGTGGGATTGCCTAGGAGCAAAGGCAGGCTTAGCAGGGTACTTTCTCTGAAATGTAGGCACAGGAGAGACAAACACATGTTTAAGCTCCTGTAAGGCCTTAGCCTTATCCTGAAGGGACTTAAACAACCAACAGCAGCTTCCCCAAACAAAAGTTTAGAATCCAGAGGAGCTTCCATCAAATCATCCTTAATATCATCAGGTAGAAGTTGAAGCCTAAACCAAGAATACCTCATCATCCAAAAAACAGCAGCCCTAGAAGTGGCATCTGCTCCATCATAACTATATTTAATAGAATGACAAATGACTTGAGCGGAAGTCCCTAGAAAGGAAAGAACAGAAGTTTTATCCCCAGAGTCTGGAAAAACAGAAATAAGTTGACTGGCTTGAAAAAGAAGAGCCAACACATACCTAGACATATGGGTCTGATAATTAGTAGCTAGAGTAGCAGAAGTGTAAACCTTCTTACCCGGCCTTTCCATAGCTCTGTTGTCCATGTCAGAAGGCAATAACTTGGGTGAAGGAAGCAAATAAATTGGCTTATCAGAGGCTACAGACACTGCAAAGGGGTTAGCAGCAGGATATTTATATAAAAAATAACAATCCTCAGAAACCCTATAAAACCGGTCAGGTTTCTTGGGAGCAGGGGTCATAGAATCAGATCAGTGAGAGACACTGGAAAAAGAATTCAGCAAAGCTGCCAAAACAGGAGGAATAGCTACAGTCTTAGGAGATTCCAACTGCAGCAACTCATAGTACCTCTTATGGATATCAGAGACCTAAGCACAATCCCACTTTAAAAAAATCCATCATCCTAGTGAGTGTATCCCCAAAGTTATTTCCTCAAAAGGAACATTAGGACTAAAAGATTCCTCCTCCTCTGACCCATAGTCCAAAGGAGAAGGAATTTGAGTAGAATAAGTCAGGGATTCATGATCAGAATCTGAATCATCCTCAGCAGAATCCTGTTCTCTAGGCCTTTTAAGGGTAGTAGAGGACCAAGGAGGAGCAGGAACCAAAACCCCTTCAGTAGGCTTTTTAAGGACATTAAAGCTGTAAACAGCCCCTGAGTAAAGGCCTGCCAGTCACCTTGTAGATTCCTAGGAGCAGAAGAAACATGTTTAAGTTTTTGTTTCTATTGTTTCTTTTTAAGGGAACTTCCCCTCCAAAAAACTGAGAAGGCTTAGACCCAGGATGACAGTAGAGAACTGTAGTAGGAACTTCTTCCCCAACTAAAAACAGAGGAACTCCCTTGGCCACTCAGACAAAATCAACCACGGTTCCCCCTAAACATCTGAGACATATGTCTGGAAAGCCTGTTTTGACATGCTGCCAGTCACCGGCTTTCAACACGGTCACGGCAGAGAAATCCGGCAACACAGCTGAAGAAGCCTTTAAATTTGTAAAGATCTCAGGAGAAACACCTGGCAGAGGCTGGACAGTGGAAGATTCGGGTCCTATCTTTTTCACCTTCATCTTCCCTAATGGCTGACCATCAGGGCAGAAGATTCCTTCTATTGTATGTTTAGCAAGAAGCTTAAGACACTGGTTCACAAGATACAGGAAAGAGAAGAAAGTCTACTGAGAAGGGTTTTCAGGAAGAATGCCTAACAAATTGAAAAAGATGTATGGTCATGAGAAACTCCTAGTGAAAAAAGGCACTTATCATGGTTGTCTTTATGGGGAATCTGTCTCCCACACTGGCATTTACTCTTTCTAGATGACATTAACACCAAGGAACACAAAACAAGACAAGAAATAACAAAAACCTTAACAAGGCACTTATCTACAAATGCAAAGAAGTCAGCAAACGGGCATATGTAGTCACTGGAGAATGAAAATGTATTCAACTGGCAGAAAACAGATGCAAGTAAATAGACCGATGGTGAAAAGATACATTTGGACTGGTGGCAAAGAAGTTCTGAATATGGTAGGCCTAAACATCATCTTTATGCCCTATGCTATACAAGGAACATTTGGGTGATGTTCTGCATACCTTTAAAGCAACAGGAGTCTTTGGTAGACTGGCCGGATGTTGGGCTTCCATGGCCAGGAATCCCATATGTTAAGAACACTGCAGCAGTGAATGTAAGGACATATATTTGTACATATGCACATAGAGATATAGATGTGTGTGTGTGTGTGTGTATGGCCTGGGGTGAAGTGGTAATAAATGTAAACAAGATACTGATTAGAAGTACAACCATTCAGAAGAAATGAATAGTCAGTTTTTCTGTATATAACTGTAGTGGGAAAAAAGACAGCTGAATTATATCCAGAAACTTAGGACTTATCACTTCAAAGTGAGTCAAGCCAAGACTAACAGAATTACAACTTCAATCCTTGAGTTAGAATAACCAAGTTTTCAAAAAAACAACAGCCCAATCGATATTTTCTGTAAGACTAGCAATATTAGTTTTTTTTTTTTGTTTGTTTTTTTTTACAAATGAAGTAGCTTCTGCTTGAGTTGTAAATATTCATGGGCCAGTCTAAAGAAATACTTTGATTCTGGTTGGGTACAATAGTTGAACTTTGATATTACTTTATTTTATTACTGGACATTTTTTTTTTCTTTCCTCTGCAGTCATTGTTGCAGATTGTCTTATCTGACAGTATACTGACCAAACTTTAAAGCTGAATTAGGCTGTCAGTATTTAGAACTAATGCTTTATCTAAATAAGACATGAATTTCAGAACAAATTACCTTAAGGGAGATTAAGAATTTAAGGAAGGTGACTAGCCTAAAGAATGATGGACTGTCTCGAAACTAAAACAGATACCTCCCTGTACATTTAAAATTATGGAATCCATGTAGAAAGGAATGTTAACATGTTTTCTTCTCCTTCGCTTTTTCCAGAAATCCAAACTTCTTATACTGCATCTTTTTTCATGGTTTTCAAGGTCTTGTATTTTGCTTTCTCTTATTCCAGTTGTTTTCTATAATATTATTCATTTCATAACACACAACCTAAGAGAGAGAGAAAAATCAGGGTTGGGAGGGTGCTTGCCTTACAAACACAAAGTGCAGGGTTTGAGTCTCACAAGGAATAATTGGCTAGGCTTAAAATGGCTCGCAAGGGCAGTTCGCTTAGTACTGATCTATGAATCATCTATATGTTATTAATTAGTAAAATAATTTTTATCAGTACTTGTAGACTGCAGTCCTATCTGGGTTTCAGCAAACTTCTTTTACTGTTCTGTTCTACAATTTGCTATATATCATCTTCACTGCAGCATTAGATGCCAAACATTTATTGAAATGCAGTCTGATTGTGCACAAGAACAATGAGCCAGTATTTTCTTCTTCTAGTCTTCTTATTAATTTGTGACCAGTTTTATTGCAATGTAGACTGCTCCGAAAACTGATGGAAATGGTGATCACTCATAGGTTTTCTGGTAATATGTCATAGTGTTATGGAAAAATATTGTGTCTCATGTTTACTTTTCATAAAATGCATATTAACTTATTTTTTTCACAAATGAGTCAAATAAAATGTTTATGTTTATAAACATGATAAACAGATGCATGATTATGCAAGATATAGTTTCATATAAGTAGTAGCTTTATATTTCAAGGGTGTTACAACTGCATTTTTTCTATTAGTAAGTTTTAGTGTACTAATAGAAAATTGATGTCCAAGTAAGTGCTGAAAGAGTTAAGGGATGTTATGTTATTCTGAAAAGTCTAGTTTCAGAAAGATAATAAATTGTGCCAGGTTTCTGTGAATACCAGATTAATTAACAGTATGCTGTGCCCTTCTCAGACTGGGTGATGAGTCTTTGCAAGAATGTCTGTTAGATAGTGTGCACTGGCACTGGATGTAATAAGGATGAAAGATAAATTCTTAGACCAGGTGGTCTAGGTTTTAAAATTCATATTTGTGAAGTGTTCATGTGAAGCTCTAATGGGGAATCAAGAATACCTAAATTATTTAAAAATTAAATAATTTGTTGAATTGAAAGTGATGTAACATTGGAGCTCTGCATGCAGGCGACTAATAAAAGATATATATAAATTTTTTTCTTGTTCTTTAAGACAGATCTAAAAATATTGGCAGGCAGTCTCCGAGTGCTGTTTATGGAATAAACAAATACTTTGCACATTCTGAAGCATAATTTTTGACTGATTCAAAAAGGTAAAACTCTTTGTTATTTAATTTGTGCTATAACATTTGATGCCATGACACAGATTCTGAACTTTGGTATTGCTGTGGGGCAGTGTGAAATAAATTACAAGGACCCAGCACCGAAAGTTATTCTATGAATTCCACACTGCTTTGTATGAAATAGTCGAGAGACTCAGATACTTAACTATTCAGGCTGTGCAAATATGCTAGACTAGGTGGAGAAAAATGATCTGTGGAAATTTTTTTTGTTTTCTTAGATAGGTGCAGTTAAAAGTGTAAAATAAGTAAATAAATGTTTTTGTTCATTGACTGAGTTTTCTTGATAGGTGTATGTAAAAAAATAGTGAGAAGACACCACA
Organism: Protopterus annectens; assembly: GCF_019279795.1. Taxonomy (NCBI): domain Eukaryota; kingdom Metazoa; phylum Chordata; order Ceratodontiformes; family Protopteridae; genus Protopterus; species Protopterus annectens. Next base: position 334,963,169 of record NC_056748.1, on the reverse strand, counting down.
GGAAATAAGAAAACGTTTATTAAATGTGTATGTGCATACAACAAAAAGAGAAATTAACACAAGGAGTTGCCTTGTGTAAAGAAGAGTACCATCAAGAGAGAAGACTACAAGTTAAGAGAGAGGTATGAGAGATGTTTTGTGTTTCTTTATGTATGAGTGAAAAACAAATTAAGTTCATGAGCTTACAGCATGCTGAAAACTTTCCTCTGTCATTGCACAATTACAAAATTCCTACCGTTTCCTCCATGTATGGTGTGTGAATTGCTGTAGTCATTTTTACTGCATTACCAGTATCCAGGATCTACAAAGTAAGTCTTAATAGGAAAAAACAGGAACAAAGTTAAGTAGCCAGGATGAAGTCCCTGCAAAGGGAACATCTGCATGTTTTATCTATCATAATTATGTGAAGGAAAGTCGTAAGTATTTGAATGAGTGGTTTCAGTTTACTAAAAATTGCCCTGGGGAAGTATTTCCATTAAATGGAACTTATGATAAGGATAGATTAAGGAATTTCAGGGGTATTTTGGAAGAAAAGAAGAATAAAATGGGAAACAATGGGCAGAATTTTATTCTTGGTATACTGAACCTCTTAAAAAGGAAAATAAATCAGCATTAATGGGATTAAAGAATACTAATAAGAAGTTGCTAGAACAGGTGAAAGAGGTTAAAAAGGCAGCATAGACCAGTAAAAAGAGACCCCTTTATCCTGTCTTGTCAGGTTTAAAAGAAACTGGGGATGACCAAAAAAACAGATACTTCAGAAGAGAATGATAATACTCCAGTAGCTACTGCACCCCCACCTCATATGTACCCATAAGGATGGCTCCTGTACAAGATTCTGCTGTTTCTCAGACCCTGCATTTCAGACAACTGTCCAATGGACATCAGTTCAGTGTGTGGTACTGTAACATATCAACCTAGCTCCTCTGCTCAACCCTCATCTTCAAAATTGGCATCTGCAGCTGAATAGGTCTCTTCTTCTTCTTACTCTCATTTTCAACAAGGAGCACTAGTATTTGACACTCCTGTGGCTCATCACACATGCTCACATGATAGGGTAGGATAAGAGGTTATTGACTCTGGAGAGGATCTTTTGGCACTGTGACACCTCGGCACTGGTCCAGTAATCAAGGAGCCTCAATCCTCACAACTGGCAACAGTGGGGAATGTACACACTGGGAGAATCTGAAGAAGCGTACTGTTTTTGTACGTGAAAGCGCTCATCTCTCCTGTTCTGTAACAAATAAAGAAGATTTTTTGTTTGGCTGCATAATCGTGGTGGTCCTCATCTTTGTGTTCCTGACGTTTGCACACTGGGAGAATGGTAAGTACACACACAGTAAAGTGCAATTTCCTTTAAGAGCACACAGAGATCTGGAACTGGTTTCTCCGTTTAATATCCACAATAAGACTCCCCATTGGCACAGCTATAGGGTTGAGATCTCAGCTGAGTTGCCAAACCAAGATCCCCAGCACCCTCTGTCCAACCAGTGCTTCATGTCCCTGCCCAACTAGCTGACACACACACTCTTGGGAAGGGCTGGCACAGGTTTACTAGCTATGCCCCCTTCTGTCGAGACTATAAGGTAGTTTCCACTGCCACCAGTCACTACTTATCAGCTATTTTAATGCCCTTAACAGTGTGTGTCCAATCTTACTGTGCAATGTTACTATTAATCCAAATGGTAGTCTGACCAAGAGCAAGATTATTTAGGAGTGGCCTGTACAGTGTCACCATATAGATATGCAAGTACTCTAAGAGTTTAAATATGTCTCACAAAAATAGGTTTAAATATACTTAGTAATAATTAATAAAAGAACAAGACAATACTAAATATGTATTCACAGTGACTTCAGAGTTCAAAATCACAAGAAATATTTAAAACAACATTGCAGGATAGTCTCAAATAAGTAAAGAAAACATCTAAGGTATGCTTTACTATATTCCTATCTGAATCTAAAAGAGTTACTATGACCTAAAAACTTACTTACAGCAAGGCAAGTGCAGAAGGTGTTTATGAGTGGATGTTTCCAGGTCAAAGACAAGATACAAAATTCACAGTCCCTCTGAGAGTTTTTAGATTAATATCAAATATTACTGCTGGGTTAGCTTGGGTGACATCACTTTTTGTCAGCTGATTTCAGTTCCCAAGCTAAACCTCCCTTTTGTCAGAAACTAACAAACTTTAACATCTCTGTGTGAAACATACATAGCCCTCAGATGTTTGTTCAGAGCTGTGCAGCTGCTAGGAAGTCATACAGCAAAAAAAAACATTTCTGCATCTCAAACCTAGTAATTACTTCTCTTCCAAGACATTGCGTCTGCTACTGAATTGAAACTGAGAGATAACTTGTATAGCACAATCATAAAACATTTTAATTTCAATTTATTTTCTTGAAGTGTTGCAAGTTATTTCTAAATGTTCTAGTTTCTACTGTTAAACATATATATTTGCACAGGTATATAGTTTATATACATTTCTGTTCTTTTCCAGTAGGGTACACTGTGGACACACCCTTCAAACTCAGTACTGTACAAACCTTGTTCAACAAACACTTCTGTACCAGTAGTTTAATATACACATAACCTATAGTTCTAATACATTTGTAAGACAAGCAAATGAACCATGTTGATATTCACAAATGACATGAAATTCCTTTCCTGGTGGATACAGGAGCCATTAGGTCTGTATTAAAAGTTACTTCAGATAGTCAGGTACCAGTCTCAAAACATAAAGTAAAAGTAGTTGGGGGTAACAAATACTTCTATTAAATATCTTGTTTCAGAGCCTATACCTATTTCTTTAGGACATCTTGATGAAAGGCAATGGTGAACTCTACTACTGCAATGGTGAACTTATGAGAAAGAGACTTGCTATGCAAACTGGGCTGTACTATTTACTGTACACTAGAAGGGGTATATTTGAATTTTCCAACAAAATCAGAGGGGGAAGTATGACCAGTCTTAGCACAAACTGAGGAACAGCCTGTTGCAGGTATACAGACAGCTAAAAAAACGGTTGCGGCAGGTACCTGCTAATTTATGGGTATACATCTCAACTGTACAGATTTTCACAGAATGTCCAGATTTTTGCCTCAATTTTTTGACCTGTTACTCATAAAGTTGTGGTTTCCCTGCTAATCATGCCAAGTCTTTGAAGACTAAAGTTAGAAAATAATGACAGGCATTTGAGATTCACACTTCATAACCTTCAGAAAATATATGCTAATGCAAAACCTGTTATTCTATAAACTTTCTGAGTTAGTAAGAGTCATATCTAAATATTGTTCCTATTTTTGGGCATTTGCCCCCCACCCCTCCCTGCATTATTTATGACTTTGTCCAGATTTCTTGCTCTAAGAGGCTGAGAGCTATGCTTATGGGCTAAACATGCTAATAAAGTACAGTAGGTATACTGAAATCTGCAAAACCAGTAAAATAACATTGGATCTAGAGTTCTGCAGTATCCATTAAAACCAGAGAGAGAGCAGGGAATCAAACCTGTAATTCAGTCTTTAATACAAGAAAAAATAATAGTGCCAGCGAAAAGCCCTTGTAATGCTCCTATTCTCCCTGTACAAAAAGCCAAAAAAGGGATACTTACCAGTTTGTACAGGATTTGAGGGCTATAAACAAAGTAGTATTAACAATTTTTTATGGTTCCAAATCCAGCAACAATACTGAGTTGCAAACAAATACAGCAATATTTTCTGTGATGGATCTGTATTCAGCATTCATGTCTATACCTATCTACCCTGAAAGTCAGTTTCTGTTTGCCTTTACTTATAAGGGACAGCAGTATACATGGACATGGTTACCACAGGGATACACTAAATCTCCTTCATTATTTTTGCAGATTCTAAAAAAAGATTTAGAAGATGACACTTCCAGGTAGGTCTGCATTAGTAGATGATTTGCTAATAACATCTGATTCTTTTCAGCAGTGTCAGCAGGATACAATGCACCTTTTAACTACCCTTGCATAAGACATAAGGTGTCAAGAGAAAAGTTACAGCTATGGTCAGGTCTGGTACATTATCTTGGTCATTTGATATCCCAGGTTAGCAGGCAGATGCTACCATCTCATATTGAGGCAATAGCTAAACCCCATGACCAACTACTCAGTGTCAGCTTAGATCTTTCTTAGGTAGGACAGAATATTGCAGATAGTGGTTTCTAACTATGCAGAAACTGATAAACCTTTGATACATCTTTTAAAACAGGATACATCAGAACCCTTCCCTTGAAATTGTGAGGAGAAAAATTCATTTCAAAATGTAAAGCAAGCCTTAGGGTTACCAGATTATGAAAAGACTTTAATTTTATTTTGTTAAGAAATGGGTTTGCTCAGGGAGTGCTTTCGCAGAAACACGGTGACAACTATCATCCATTAGCTTATTATAGTACGGCACTTGATTCTTTTGCAAAGGGATTTACGCCATGTTTAAGGGCAGTGGCTGCTGCTGCCATTCTAGTCGATCTTGCACAATCACTCATGCTCAGGCATGATCTTACAGTAGCCGTCCCTCATTCTGTATCATCGTTGTTGCTTAAAATGAAAACTCAACCCCTCTCAGCTGCACATCTAACTAAATATGAACTTACACTTCTTTCTAATCCTTCTATTTCTCTTATATCTTGTCCTGTCCTAAATCCTGCATCTTTGTTACCTACTGCTGAAGGTGGTGAAAAGCATAATTGTGTGTGTGCAACTAGTTATTTGCTTTGTCCTAAAGATGTAACTCCTATACCCAATGCTGAAATAGATCTATATGTGGATAGTTCCTGTGGAAGAGATCAAAAACATACACACAGGCAGATTCTGTGACAGTTGCATAAGATTTTTAACACTAGATTAAGTCTTCAGTGTCCCAACTATCCACCTTCATCTGGATTAGTAAAAAGAGTCAATAAAGCCATTAAGACTAAGACTGCCAAAATCTGTACTGAGGCAAGTCTTCAATGTCCACAGGCACTTCCCTTAGCACTAATGAATATGAGGAGTACATTAAATACTACAAGGAGATTGAGTCTCTATGATATATTAATGTGGAGACCCATTGCCTTTCCAGTTACTCACCCTGTGTCAAATGAAAAATTAATTCTAACTAATGATGATGTATTATCCTAATGCACAAAACTCATTAATTCCTAACAGCAGTACCACAGAACTGTACGAAAAGTTCTTCCTCAGCCTCCTGACCAGCTCTGTCACCAAATGTGGCCCTGTGTTTATGTTAAAACTTTTCAAAAAAGAAACTGTTTGAGTCCAAAGTGGAAAGTGCCTTTCCAGATTCTGCTAACTACCCATACTCCATTGTGCAGGTTTACCAACTTGGATTCATTTATCACATTGCAAAAAGACTCGTTGTGTCGAGGCCCCAGATGAATCATCTTTGTCAACAAAGAAATATCAAAAGATGCAAGTTGAACCATCTGCTCCAGTAAAGGATTAAAAGAAAACAATCAACTCAGATAGCAGTCTATGATGAATCTTATAACAGTAGGTATTTCTATCTTGTTTGTTACTGTTTCCTCTTACAGAGTGGTAAAAACATAGGTCCCTGTTGGTTATTCAACAATATGCTGTGGACATAAAGGTGACAAACTGTTGGGTGTGTTCACATATACCTCATCATTCTAAGGCAGGATCCCTGCATCACAAGTGACATTTGAAAAGAAACTTAGTGATACTAACTTAACTTGGTGTAATGTGACCAACTTTTCAAAGGTTGTGTCTCTCCAGCTTGCAATGACAAATTGTGGAGACATGTTATGCCAGAAATAGAACTGTACCAGTGGAAACCAACAAATACAGAAAACAAAATCTTGACATCGAAAGGCACAAGCAAGTTGCACTGTAATATTTTAAACACCCAAACAAGAAAGGATTAAAGCCTCACAAAGCACAGCGCAACTTGCTTGTGCCTTTCGGTGTCCAGATTTTGTTTTTCTTGGTTTGTGTTGCTCTGGACTGTGACTCCTTTTTTTGTGGTTAACCAACAAATGCAATGACACTAGACATGAAAGTTACTACATTTGTGGTGATCATGCCTAGCCCTCATTGCCTACAAACTGGTCTGGATGTTGCTTTGTAGCTATAACACCCCTGATATTCAACATTTTGAAAACCCTTCAGCAGGCAGACAGAAATAAATGAGCAATTCACTGGGCAGAGCAAGTATTTTCAGTCTACTTCTGGGTATGGAGTGCAAAGGACAATGGTAGCAAATCACCTTTCACATCATATCAAAATGGCAAATCAAAAAATAACTGAAATTCAAACTGAGTTACAAACAAAACCAGCTGGCACTCAACTTAGTGCTAGCTGCTGGGGGGGGGGGGGTGTCATGTGCCCTCAGAGAAAGTCATTGTTGTTCCTATATTAGTGACTATCATGATAAACAAAAAAAGTTGGTTAATTTCATGGAGCAAAGAGCCAAAGATCTGGACAGCACAGCTAAACATTGGACACTTTTTGGATGGTTGGGCAGTCCATTTGGTAATCTAGAAACTAGTATATTACATGATATCATCACAATAATTGGTATTATTCTTTTAAGTGTTGTAATATTTTCTGTTCTAAAGCTGTAATCATAAAATGCTTAACCTCACCTGCACGTGCAATGCCACTTATAAAAGTATCTAATAATAAACTTAAGGTAAATAAAAATCAAATAATTGTAGATGAAAACAATGATGCTAAAGCATATTTGATCAAATTAACAATTAAAATATAATTATAGGTGATACCTGTAGTGCCAAAGGGAGAAGACTGTTATGGAATAATATTATGTCTCATGTTTATTCTTCACAAAATGCATATTAACTTGTAGTTTCTTCACAAATGAGTCAAATAAAATGTTTATAATATGTTAATGTAAAAAAAAAATGAAAAACAAATGCATGATTATGCAAAATATAGTTTCATATTAGTAGTAGTTTTACATTTCAAGTGCCTTACAACTGTTAGCAAATAGTGTAATGACAGAAAACTGAAGGCCAAATAAGTGCTGAAGGAGTTAAGGGATGTTGTGTTATATTTTGCTGAAAAGTCTAGTTTCAGAAAGTTAATGTATTCTGCCAGGTATCTGTGGAAAACAGATTAATTAACAGTATGCTCTGGCCTTCTCAGGCTGGGAAATGAGGCTTTGCAAGAATATCTGTGAGATAATATGTACTGGCACTGAATGTTACAAGGTTGGAAGATAAATTCTTAGACCAGGTGGTCTATGTTTTAAAATGCATAAGTGAGGATCATGAATACTTAAATTATTTAAAATTAAATCATTTATTGAAAGCAATGTAACATTAGTTATGCACGCATGCAATTGATAAGAATATATATATATATATATATATATATATATATATATATATATATATATATATATATATGAGTTTTTTTCTTGTTCTTTGAGACTGATCTAAAATATTTGGCAGGCAGTCTCCTAGTGCTGTTTATGGAATAAACAAGTACTTTGTACATCCTGAAGCATTATTCTTGACTGAGTCAAAAAGGTAAAACTCTTTGTTATTTAATGTGTACTATAATAACAGCTTTACTGTACAACTGTCATGTGAATCCTGAAGCCTCTTCAAATATTATGTTGCCAATAGTCATGCGAACACTAAGCAAAATTCGAAAGCCATTGCTATGGGAACCACAGTAGCCCCCATTTTCACCAGTATAGTATTAGGATGGTGGGAGATGGAAATTGTACCAACCACTGATTATTTCCAAAGTATTGTATTTTACAAGAGGTTTGTTGATGATTTGTTTTTCATCTTTTCGGGTGGCACAAATGATTTCTCTGGTTTCCTTGACAATTTGACTTCAAGCTCTGTTTTTCATGGTTTGTCCTAGGAGATGAAGGACATATCATCTGCTTTTTGGATGGACAGCTTGAATGGGATCCAGCATTAGAAGGTTTTTTAGTAAAATACATTGTAAAAACACTTTTTCTAATGGCTATCTCCACTTTCAAAGCAATCACCCCAGCTTTATCAAGAAAAATATTCCCAGAGATCACTTTATTAGGGGCTTTCGGATGACCAGAGTGATAGTGATTTTGAATATGAAATTAATTTTATTGCATCTTTATTTAAACCTATACTTTACCAGGCAGATTACTTAGAAAAAAAATGCACACAAAGTTCGTTCCAAGAGGAAAGAACAATTTGGACCCATACTGATTAAAGGGTACAGTAAAAAAGACAAAGTGGACAGGATACCAACTTGTGCCTGGTTCCTCGATGTTGTATAGATATGTCTGTTGAGTGTTACATCAGGAAATTATGTGTAATAAATGCAAAATTATAGTCAGTAACAGTGATCTTAATATTGGAGATTGTCCATCTTTTGTACGTAAGAAAAACCTAGTATTAAACATTTATTACAAAATGAGAGTAAAAAAAATCTTCCACCTAATACCCAAAAAAGTTTAGGTACTTTTAAATTCAGTGCTTGCACTGCCTATAGGTTCATTTGTGAAGGGCCTTATATTTCTTTAAAATTTTTACTATATACCATTAATGTGCCAAGTAGATTTAGTTGCTGTACTAAAGGCATTGTTTATACTAGGGTGTGCTCTGGTTGCTCTGGCTTTTATGTGGGTATGACCACTAGAAGTCTAGGGAAAAGGATTAAGGAGTACATTTATGCCATTAAAACAAAAGATAATAACAGTGTCCTATTTAGACATTTGGTCAGATGTAATAGCTACAAGAAATTTTTACTTGCTGTATTGGAGCAAGTGATGGAAGACAGGAGAGGGGATAATTATAAAAATCAAGTTGAGAAAAAGGAGACCAAATGTAATTTTAAGTTAGGGATAGATTATCCCCCTGGGTTGAATGAAACCATCAATATTAAATGTTTCCTTAGTGATCGTAAGTTAGGCATCTAACAAAGGGGTGATAGGAATGTTATTAAAGTGATTGGTTAAAATGTTTATAGGATTAGAATTTAAGCATTTAATTTTACGTATGTATGCATACATGCATTTCTGATGAAGTCTATTATCTGATGAAAGCGACTATTATAATTAACTATTCTAAAGTGTTTCAGTAGCTTGATCCTTTTTTAGCGTACATCGGTGGTTTTATTTATATTTTTTGTGGTTTTGTTATACTGTTTAATCATGAGTTTCACAGTTTTTGTTCTAAGCAAAATTCTGTTTAGACTTGTATAGAATTCACCATGTAGTAAGATGCACAGTAGGCTACATCATCATGTTTTATTTCTCTTCCAGAGTATTAACAATAAGATATATTCTTATAAATGCATCTTTACCATTTGATTAGTAGAGTACTGAAAATGCAAACTATCACATCTATGCTTAAAGAAGATCACTGATTATTGTTAAAACATTTTGTCTGCAGTCTAATCTCCTGGTTACAAACTGCTTTATGTTTTTTGAACATTTTTTCTTTTTCATTTTGGAATAAAATTAAGGGGATTCTGAAATTCTATGCAGTGTTACTATAAAAAATACAAAATGAGCAAAACATACTATGTCCCAGTTTTTGAGTGGTTGCTTAAAATATTTTCTAGGACTTGACAACATCAGAAATTCTAAGAGACTGCTATATCACATCAGTTTACATACTCCTAAAACAAGTTCTGTTAATCCAAAATTAAAAAATGAAATAAAAGTAGCTAATATATCTCTTCATCTGTACTAAGTAGTTCAGGAAACAGCACACAGCAGTAACACTGAATGAAGCATTTGTACAAGAATGTATTCTGTTTACCTTATTATTCTCATTCTGAGTTTGCTGCTACTAAGAGGGGGGTAATAACGTTAAACATAGCAACGTTGCTTTCCTTTTTGCTGAGATTCTATAATCTTGAAAGAAATAATAATACATATCACTCCAATATACAGAGAGCTAATACACCCAAGCAAATTGTGTCCAAGCTTGAAAAACTGCAAATCAATGTCAAGTGAATAAACAAAACTATAATTACAGAGACATATGACAGCATTCTGCTCCATATATATCTGTGTGTTGGAGAGCTGTGAGTTCTTCAATTCATTGCAATGTATTCTACTGATCTCTTTTTCATCAAAAAATGCATTAATGTTGCATTCTGTTGGAAGAGCACGGTACAAGAGAAAAGGAATAGAGAGTGCATTCTTTATATTTACACTCTGATTCAACAGCAGTAATATTGTTATTCATAAAGTGGGTGACATTTTAACACATCCTGCCCTTTTCTTCACTGTTATCTAGTCTCAGAATTAGCATATTTATAATCATATGGTATTTCCCCCATAAAAACACGTGTTTCATATACGTTTCTGCACTTTCAAATTTAAATCCAAAGTTGATGGTTTCTGTCCCACATAGTGAATATCTTGAATCTCAATATTAGTTTTTACTGGTAATTCAAAATAATCTCTGCAGAGACACACACACACACACACACACACACACACACACACACACACACACACACACACACACACACACACACAGCAATTCAAGACACACATAACACTAAATTGCCAGTTTTAACAATTTAAATTATGTTCAGTAGAAACTGTGTGTGTTCTTGGGTGGTAAATATCAATGAAATTCACATACATGCTATACAATCTGCATGAATTGTACTTTGGGAAATGTACAGAAAAAGGACATATGTGCTTCAGAGAAAACAGCTGGACAGGGCTTAAGCTGCGATATATTACAGCTCAGCAATTCTGACTGCTATTCATAGAAATATGTAGATGGGCATGTTGCATGAGTTTGAATGTGTTTTTGATTTATGATATTTTGTTTCTTTAAAAAGTGCTGGTAAAGTTGATTGCTTAAGTTCCTTTTTGGAACTTGTATAAGCTGTGTTTAATTGTGAACTCTATATTATAGAAGGGTCTATATTAGATACTTGAACTTTCAAAAGTTCGAATGTCATACAGTCGACACCATATGATCAAACTGTTAAAAGTTTGAATATCTAATAAAAAAATAAACTAAACAAATAACCTACCTGAATCTTTTAAGAGGTGGGGCAAGCCCCCATGCACCCTCCGCTCTTTAAATATACTGACTCCGAGATTGCACTACAGTGCAGAAAAGGGAAATCTTCCCATACCGTGATGTACGGAGATCTCCTTTAAGATGTTCGAACTTTCAAAAATTTGATCATATGGTGTCGACCATACAACATTCGAACTTTTGAAAGTTAGGGCATCTAATATAGACCCATTATAGAAGGCTTTTTAGCTGAGACTTTAGTGCATTAATAAAAAGTTTATTGCTGATTCTACTTGTTTATTATTTTTGTAATTTAATAGTTTATAGTTTAAAGTTATGCCATTTCAAGTTATGTAGTTTAGCTGTTCATGTTTTGTAACACCACTAGACGAAATACCAAGGTCATCATGTAGCAGGTCTACCTCAGATCACTGAAATCCAATTCCACTGAGACCAAATCACCTAATTTTCAAAATACTGAAAATTCATTTGACTGAATCTCATTTCATTGAATTTTAAGCTATAGACTTGATCTGGGTTTCTACTCACCTTTAACTTGTTTGTGATAGAAAGAGTTTCTGTAACTTACAGTGCTGAGTGCCAGAATACTGATAGTAATGTAGAACGTAGTGTTGTAGTGTTTTTAAATGTGGGTATGTATCTTTACATTTGTATAGGAAGTATCTAAAGTAATATGGCAGATGTTTTGTATGTTCCCAGCAGTAGTGGCAGTGTGTAGAGTACTACAAGGCAAGTAAAAGGTATATGCCCTTTTCACCACAGTAGTATAATCCTGGAGTTAGTATATATTGTTAGTGGGAGTGTGGGGGGCATAAGTAATTAATTTTTATGTTGTGGAAAGAGGTAGTCAGTGTTGTGAGTGAGTTGGTCTGTGGTTTCCCAGTAAGTCTTTTGAAATGTAGCATTGTAAGTTGTCGGTGAAATGAGATTCAGTGAAATGAATTGTCAGTATTATGAAATTTAGGAGATTCGGTCTCAGTGAAATAAAAGTCAGTGAAATGGGATTTCAGTGATGTGAAGTAGACTACATGTAACATACCACTACATAGTACCACTGTTCATTTTACAAAGTGTAGCAATACGGTTCCCATATAGAAATCAGAAGATGCACGCTTCTTTGTCAACATCAAGGTACCTAAACAAAAAACAAACCCCAATGATCTTACAGCATCAAGACATCTCGCAAACATCTCAACAGATATTGCACAGCTGATGGACAAACATCAAATATGTATATACATATAGCCACAGATACAGATAAAAAATGTATAACCTATTGCAGGAAAAGAACTACATGAGCAAATGTAGAATGAACTTTCACAAGAAAACCCTACAGGGCCTTGAAATGCAGTGAAGTTACTTATGCAAAGCAATTCTATAAAGATACAAATTTTAATTTCTATCATTTCTATGCAGGAATGGGTAATGGAGTGAATACACATTGATATTTCATGAATTCTGTGGCCCTTTCATGTACACAAGGAGACACACACAGTGGTGTACATCTTTGCCTGTACAATCTGAACACAAGACAGAGGCACACATGTATTTATACACACAGAGACGCACACACAAGCTTGTGCATGTACACATGCACACTAACATTTATATGAATCAGAGGGGTCCCTATTATTTTAGCAAACAAAATAAATTGCGAACGCTGTTTAGTCGAACATCATTATGCAAAATGACAAAAGACTGAATGCACGGAACAGCGATTTGTTTCCTAGGGGAAAAAAATCACTGGGCCGTTTTAGGGACTTGCCATTTCCTCCACTGTGGTGTGATCTCAGACTTGGTATATTTAAGTAGGAGGGGTGTGGGGGGTGAAGACCCCCACTTTATTTTGTGTTTTGATATTTTTTTTTTTTTTTTTTTTTTTTTTACAGATCAGCGATTTTTTTCAATGGGGAAAAAATTGCTGATCCGTTATCTGTGTGTTCGACATTACAAACTGTAGGGTTTTCGGGGATTGTGGATTGATTATATAGTGTTCACAATTCATTGCATTCACTTATATAATATAGACCCAACCAGAGAGAGAGAACATTTGTATTTGGTGCATGGAGCCAAAACTCAGGTCAGTATACAATATATGAGTACACAGGTTACCCTACACTACATTTCTTTGTTTTTCACTTTGTGAACTGGACTCCAGTCAGTGGTGGGTGTACAGCATAGTGGATGCTGTACCCCTTCTGAACCAGACCAAGCTTACCTCTTACATAATACATTTTTATAGACCACTGCTTCATCTTTAGGAATTTTCCAAGTACCTGCAGCACCCTTGATATTTAATGTGCACAGCGCACCATGGTATACAACCATGTAGCCATTGTTCATCCCTCAGAGTCCAGATTCGAATGCAAACTTTTTCTATAAAATTGTCTGTTGATATCTGCAGAATTTATTCAAAACTTTGAAGTAAAATGTTAGCGATCGTCTTTTGCTGTTGACTTTACTATTTTATTATAAGTTTGACAGCATGGATGATACTTTATATGTTTTATTTAACTCTATATAGTCAGTATTCGGTGTTCTCTAACATTTTTTTCTAAACATAAAAAATGACTCACTTGAAAGCATTGGAAGCACTGATGTCTAAGTAAGAGGAAAGTAAATGCTCAATAACTACTGATCCCTGTATTAATGGAATAACAAAAAGTTTGTCCTTTTATCAATCTTAAAACATAAAGGCATAGAATAAATGTGTGGCTTCAGTAGGATAACACTTGAACTGAATAACATACTACACCAGTTATTAAAAGAATTTTTGATATAGGAGTAACAAATAAAACAAATACATGTTAGATCAGGTTTTGCTAAAGTGCAGAACTGTTATTGTTAGATTTATTATGATGAAGTGAGGTTAATGGTGAGCAGGCACTGAAGAAGACTAAGGTTCAATATTGTTTCAGGTGAAAATGCAGTCTGGAAATGTGTTTAAGACTGGGAGAGGTGTGATAGCCCTCACAGTCCAGCGATGAACCAGTAATGAGAAAAAAGGGGGGGGGGGCACAGTTTAGACTAAGGGCAGAAAAATGGAAATAGGTAAAAAGCAGCAATTGTTGCCAGCTTCTAGAATCAACCAGTTTGCCTATAGTAAGAAGACACAACCATCTACTGTTCATGTAGAATGTGATTTTTTTGTGATTTATTTTTATATACTATATCAAGCTGGTTACTGCTTGAAATGACTATTTGGAGTTACTTGCAGTTACTTGATTTATTTCTGGCATTACAGTAAGAGGCATTGATGTAAATGTGCAGATGCAGACATATTCAATTAAATTCAGGTGTTTTCAGTGACTTGGGGCTGTGTACTTTAATAAGTAATGTGATTTGCTTGACATCTGGTGCTTACTACAGGGGGAAAGTGCTATTGTATGGCAGTTACAGGTTAGGTGAGTTCAGAGTACATTAGCTAAAAATTAATTATACTTAATCTGGTTATGATGTTAAGATTAGTTGAAGTTCATTGACTTGTATATCCCTGAACAACTTTTTTTCATATTTGTTTTATAGTGTGTGAGAAACAGTAACAGTAAAATAGTGGAGAAAACTATTTAACATTATGATCCAGTGGAAGTAACAGTAGTAGAAAATGGAAAATGTTCCTGCTGATTGAGTCAACCATTTAAAAGTAACATTGACTGCTTCTTCTGTAGAAAATCATTCACTGCATGAGCTATTAAATATTATGATTTCCACCTCTGCTTTGTGCAGTGCATCAATAAAGAAGATAAAATAACTGCAAATTTAAAGATCGGAATACATTTATAAGGTGCAAGAATTTTCTTTATTATAAATCTCTCCCAAAATACTTCATTTATACATCTTGCCGGCTACGTTTTTAAAAAGCACACCCTCACAGACCATGCTTTCCTTGTGGTAGCTTGTCTTTATGGCATGTCAGTTATCTAACACTTTGATGAGGGCTTTTAACTCCCTTCCACTGTGGAAGGTGAGCCTTTAACTCCCTCCCACTGTGGGAGGTGAACAAGAACTTTCCAAGACATTCCTCTTGCAAAGACCTTACTCATCTTGTCATTGTGTCTTTACACACATTTCCAGTCTTCCTTCAAATAAAATACATCAGTTTTAGACATTTTATTTCTTAAAGTGAAAATTGGCTTTTTAATTTTATATGTTGCTTTCAGTGTATGGATTTTGATATTATGTTGAGGTTAATATTTTACTTTTAGTGCACAATTTCTTAACTTTTTCTTTCAAGATATGAGTGACAAGGTGTGATTATAAAGGACACATTCTTATCTCTGAAGTATAATCTATGTTTCACTTATTTGCTAAAACACAATACTTCTGACTATACAAAAGTGTAGCCAACTAATAACGTTCAACCTATTTTTACAAGAAGACTTATATAACTATGTATTATGTATGACAAAAAATGCATCCTTCTCCCTTACTCAGGTGGAAATATTTTGTGATACAAAAAATATAGTTTTGCATTAACAGAGGAGTTTAATATGCATCATGTTCTGCCAAACAGTACATATATATGCTATTAATAAGCAACTGAATGCTTCAGGTGGAAACTGAACCAAAGCCCTTTAGAATGTCATTGCAGTTAAGTTATCAGCTGTGTCAGAGGTTGCTGACATCTAAACATCTCAGCGTAGAATTGTGTTTGTCAGTGTACAATGCAGCATATTAAGAGGACAGTAATAATTACATTTACACAACACAGACAGGTAGTTGTTAGTGAGTATTACAAAATACTTGCAACCTAAGACACACATGCACAGACACAAACAAATAAAACTAAGCACCTCCCAAAGTAACATTAATCAAATACACTTTTTCATTGCAAAAAACAAGAAACATAAGTATCTCAGAAGGTATTATATAAATCAAGTACATTTTAATTTATCATATTAGACTGTATAGATAGATAACAAGTGACTATGTAACACAAGCATTATACAACGACCCCCCCATTAATATTCCAAAATGTGCACGCTGATTGGTCAGCGTGCACATTGTAAATCAGAGTTATAGTAATGGAAAAAGGTCCGGTCGCCCGGACTTTTTCCATTAGGATAACTTTTTTTTTTTTTTTACAGCAATGGAGAATGCAAGATCTCCATTGCTTTTTACAACCTGTCTGGACAGCTTTAAAAAAAGCAATGGAGCATCTCTGTTGCTTTTTTTAAAGCTGTCTCGCTATGTTAAACCCATTTAACATAGCAAAACACTTTAAAAAGCAACACAGATTCTCTGTTGCTTTTTTTAAAGCTGTCTTGCTATGTTAAACCCATTTAACATAGCGAGACATTTTAAAAAGCAAAGGAGATATTGCTTTCTCCATTGCTTTTGCCCACAGCTCCGATGTACTGCGTAAGTATATGCATGCACAGTACATCAGAACTGCCTCAGAATACCATCCAGCTGCGGAAGGGCAGAAAGGCGGCATTATACAATGCCATTATTTAAGAAAAGTAATTATTTTTTTTCTTAAATAATGTCATTGTATAATAGCAATAACCCACTTCTGGGTTTGGGTAATGCTGGATTTACCCACGGTTGTCTTTGTTTGGCCACTCGGGCTTCGCCCTCGTGACCAAACCACACCAACTGTGGGTAAATCCAGCATTACCCGCACCCAGGCATGGGTTATTGCTATAAGAATACATATCTGGGTGTGGATAATGCAGGACTTACCCATGGTTCCTGTGGTTTAATCATAAAGGATAAACCCAGCTGATCAAAGGCAGGCATTCATTGATTTTGTACCATCTACAACCTGGCATGAGTTATTACTGGTATTATTTAAAAAAGACTGTTTTACCTTTTTAAATTATGTCATTGTGTAAGGTGACGTTAATACTCTTCCACTTCTTGTGTCAAATAAGAAATGTATGGTATACTACACATAGGTAGGACTACATTATTGCAGCTGATGTCATTATATCATTTCTTTTTTCAGTTGAGTTTGGACAGTGTATGCATTCATCTGATGTAGGGATGGTTGTGGAATCCAGAGATATCCCAGGTGACATTGAATAACTTTTTTTTTCAAATATTTCCAGATAGCATTTCCCGGGGGGGGGGGGGGGGTTGTATAAGATGGTGGCTATAGTTTTTTTTATTTGACAAAGTTTCATCGACAGGGGTTTTCTTTTATAATTTATTTATTGACATTTGATTACTGGAATATACCGACTCGTTAGGAGCCTATTTTCAGTGCAGGCCTGGGGGAAAAAAGCTCCGAAGTATTCCAAAACATTTTAAGAATAATATTTTTTTGTTTTTTGAAAATAATCCAAAACACAAATACAGTTTAAATATTTTTACCAAATTAGACATATGAAAACACTGATTAAGAATAGATGCAAGTTATATAACAATGATTTAACAGTTAGAGAAATTTTAGCCAATATATAAACAGGAATTTTGTGATGGTACTTTTCATGGATAATAATGGATTTACAATGTTCACATGGATTGTGATGTAAATGAGTAATACTAGATTTACAGTTCATATGGATTGCGATGTTCAATCAATGTGCGTGCTTTTTACTACTAATTGATATTTTGTATAATTATTAATATAAATTATTAATACAAGTAAATATATACACATCTTAAACTATATTACAGGAAGAGCAAATCATCTCTGATGCCACTAAATTATATCCTAAAAACAAATCCAGAGTTCCAAACACATCTTCTCTCTTATCCTTATTATCAAATGGTTTTAATTCCTACAAATAAAACTTAACTGTAGAGAAAGCAGTATTTCAGTGTATTACTTCTTTGGCTGCTAACCTTTTGCTGCATACACTAGCATGTTATGAAATTAGCTAAATGTTGCAATTCTGATAAATATTTTACTGACATACAGGCTTATTTACTCATAAGGATGTCTATTCAGCTTTCCATGACATTTACACAATCACTCATATATATATCACAAGGTCTATGCATGAGAAAAGTGGGAAACGTAATTTCTGGCAAGAGACATTAATACATTTTTTTCAGGTTTTGTTCTTCTGAAAAAAATCTATGACCCCCATTTTAAGAAAACATCAAGCTGGTAAATGTAAAGCAAATAACACAGTAATGCTTTATCATAATTTAAGAGAAATAATTATATAATGCTTTATCATAATTTAAGAGAAATAATTATATAATGCTATATCATAATTTAAGAGAAATAATTATATAATGCTTTATCATAATTTAAGAGAAATTATATAATGCTTTATCATAATTTAATAGAAATAAGAGAAATAATTATATAAGCAAATAAGAGGCACAGACAGACAGACAGAAAGACAGAGATAGATAGAGGGGAAATTGTATAAAATAATCAGACAAACATTCATTAAAACACAAGCAACTGCAACAAATAATTGAAATACCGATAATCTGAACTGCATCTCACATGTTCCTGGAAATATGAAGGCACAAACCAACACCTAAACAGCAGTTTTTCAAGGTGACATGAACCCCTGCACTATCATACCCCTGCAAATTACATGTACTAACTCCGAGCTCGCCGAGATCTTGCACTACTAACTTAAACCAGTTATTATGTTAATATACCAGGCAGATATATATATATATATATATATATATATATATATATATATATATACACACACACACATATATATATATATATATATATATATATATATATATATATATATATATGGGGCTCAGTCCTAGGGCCACTCCTGTTCGGTATATACTTCTCAGAGGTACAGGCAAGCATAGGAGGACTATAGCTGACCAAGTTTGCAGACGACTGATAACTAGGGGCTATAACTGATTCTCTGACTGATACAGACACCCTCCAGAAGGGTCTCACTGAGACGGATACCTGGTGTCATAATCATGGCCTCAAGCTAAATGCCAAACAGTGCATAGTCATCCCCTTTGAAAAAAATAAAGTACCCGCGAACTACCACATAGGTGGTAATCCCCTAAATACAGAAAATGTAATAAGGGATCTGGGGATCCAAGTAGATAGTAATCTCTCCTTTGATAATCATATTGCCAAGGTGGTTAGAAAATCCTTCTAGGTGGCCCACCTAATCACAAAAGGGTTCGCATCTAGAACAAAAGAGGTTATTGTGCCTCTCTACTCATCACTCATTAGACCCATCATAGAATACAATGCCCCATTTGGGATGTACTTTACAAGACACCTGCAACAGCTGGAAAGACCACAAAAGTATCTCAGCAAGAGGATTACTGGCCTCAAACAGATGCCCTATGCAGCCCGACTCAAGAAACTCCAGCTGTAATCAGTTGCATACCACTTACTCAGAGGTGACATACAAGGCCATGTCCAACCCAGAATTGATGGACATGCTCCACCTAAAAAAAACAAATCCCAGAGAGCCACATGCTCTAGAGATATAAACCTCACCACAATGATATATAGGACATGCTGGAGGGATAGATTCCTGTCCCAGAGACTCCCCATACTTTGGAACAGGATTCCAATATACATCAGGCAGAGCTCCTCACTAACACTCTATAAGAGAAACCTTGATGGGTGGATGGGAAACAGAAAATTTACCCCGGGGATCACTACAGTGGCTGTGCTGAACAATGGCACAGGGAACTAATGACTCTGCTGGGCAGAGGCACAGGGAACTAATCTAAGGGGGTGGCAAAAACCAACACATTCTGGCTAGGCTTATAAATGCCCTTAGGCAGATAGCCTTGTACACATATATATATATATATATATATATATATATATATATATATATATATATATATATATATAGTTTCACTTCATATACCTGAAATGCTGAAATCTCGAATTTCAGCATTTCAAGTCCATGAAGCCAAAACTTTAGAATTTCAAAAGTGCATAAGTGCAAATGTGAATATGTCTAATCCGTGCTTATGCAGTGATGGTATGTTATGGGAAGTGTTTGTTTGGGATGTTTGTGTTCAGACTTTCAGGTGATTGAGTGTGAGCATTTTTGTAACTTATGTGTATGTGTGATGTGTGTGTGTGCGTCTGTGCATCTGTGTGAGAGACTGTAGAATGTGTATGTGTGTGTGTGTGTGTGTGTGTGTGTGTGTGTGTGTGTGTGTGTGTTTTTTCTCTGTATGATCTTGGAGTTAGTATATATAAGTAGGGGGTGTGGGGGTGTTTTGTTTAGTGTAGCTATGTGTATGTGTGGTGTTTTGTTGTGTTTATGTTTTTGTGGTATAGGTGTTGTGGTTTGTGTGTGGTGTAGTGTATGCTGTGTGTTCGGGTTTGTGAGGTTTCGGTGTTGTGATGGTTTCGGCTTCATGGACTTGAAATGCTGAAATTCGAGATTTCAGCATTTCGGGTATATGAAGTGAAACTATATATATATATATATATATATATATATATATATATATATATATATACACACACACACACATGCGCACACACACACACATATATATATATATATATATATATATATATATATATATATATACACACACACACATACACACACACATATACATACATACACATGGTGGAGCTCTCGAATTATGTGGCCCAGGCAGGTGCATCAATACAAACAGAAAATGGTTGACTTCAACAACTGGCTAAGTTTCTGGTGTCATTCTAAGGGGATCCAGTATCTGTCTGCTTGGGATGACATGATTGACAGACCTCAATGCTTTGCCAGAGATGGCCTGCATCTGTCACTCCTGGGTTTCCGGGTACTGGCTAAGGCTCTTTCCACCCCTATAGTGCCTTTTTTGGCCGGTGTTCCAACGACCAAATTACTACTGTAATAGCTATAAATAAATGCAATCTAAGGGGCATGCTGCTCAGTGCTAGAGGTCTAAATCTCAAGATGCACTCGCTTGAAGCACTCCTCAAAATGGAGAACATCGACAATTGTGCTGTACCGGAAACCTGGTTTAAAGCAGCAGAAAGCAATCCTGTGCTACCAGGCTATAACTCATTCCACACCTTTCAGCCCTAGAACATGGACCAAAGCTCCAAAGGTGGGGTGTCTCCATATTCATAAAGGACATGCACACCTCCAGACTAGTATCCCAGCATAATACATCTGAGATACTCCAGGTACAACTAACATTGGGTAAGACAGCAATTCAGGTTGTAGCCTGCTATAGGCCTCCAACCATGTCCCAAGACTCTCACTCCACATTTCTAAGCATCCTGGAAACTATTAAGATCCAACCCAACACTATCATACTAGGTGAATTCAATTACCCTTCCATCAGCTGGAAAAACTACTCATGCACCAATGCACTGGCTCAATGGTTCCTGGAATTTATCAGTTCCAATGCTCTGGACAAGCTCATTCTTACCCCCACCAGAGGAAGTAACATCCTTGACCTGGATATTACTAACACGGGCAACTGTTGCTCTATATCGATAGTCAATTCCTCCCTGGTTAAATCTTACCACAAACTAATCACCATGGAAATCCACATCTCACCCACACACCCCCGCAAAGGTATCCACCATGAAAAACGTCTCTAAAGCTGACTTTGAACTTCTAAAAACAGAGGTGGCCAACTTCACAGGACCCATTCCAATGGAAAAACAGATGCATGACTGCTAAATCATACACCAATGCACTGTACAAACACATACATAAATGCATAGAACTAGCCATACCGAACAGAACCAAGATGCTCTCCTCCAAAACAAGGAAGCCAGTCTGCTGGTCCCCTGCCATTAATAAACTGTACAACAGAAGGAAGAAACTGCTGCAAAAGATGATGTCCCAAGACTGGAAAAATTCCCTTCTTAGCCTCAACAAAAAGTTGAGATCCCTCATCAAAACTTCCAAAGCCAGCTATGAAGGCAGAATTGCGGCAGACACTAAAAACAACCACAAAGCCTTCTATAGCTATATGAAGAATCTACATGGCAATACCCAGATTTGCTCTGAGTTACTGCACAATGGTACCTCCTATACTGAGCCAACAGATATTGCCAACATACTGGCAGACAGATTCAGTGCCAACTTTACCCCTCCCCCCCCCCCAAAAGGACCAATCTCAATACCGGAAGAATACCAAGCACCCATCATTACTGCAGCACAGGTTAAAGCTGCATTGTCTAAGGCCAATAATATAGCTTCCATGGGACACAACAATATCTCTGGCTGTGTTCTACATGAATTACAAAGTGAATTGGCACCACATCTGTGTGCTTTGTTCACTCACAGCTTCACCTCAGACTTTGTCCCTACCGAACGGCGTACTGCTACAGTCATCCCTCTCCCAAAAAGGAGGAGCAACTACAGACCCTGGAAATTATCATCCCATTAGCCTGATCAGTCTGATATGTAAGGCTATGGAGCGCATCATTATGGACCTAATTAACAAGGATATAGGGAATTTCCAAACTCTAGATGCCACGCAATTTGGATTTGTGAAAGGTAGATCATGCCTATTCAACCTACTTGACTTCTTTTGAGTCAGTCACCAGAGCATTGGATGAAGGTAAGAGAGTTCATATAGCCTACCTCGATCTGGCCAAGGCCTTTGATACCATTCCTCACAAAGGAATTATTGAAAAACTCAGTAAACTAGGCTTCAATCCCTATATCGCTAGGTGGGTTGCAAATTGGCTCACTGATAGAACCCACAGTGTGACAGTAGCAGACTCCAAGTTAGACTGCCGACCAGTCACGAGTGGAGTCCCACAAGGATCTGTCCTGGGTCCTCTCCTGTTTGGCATCTACTTCTCAGAAGTCGAGCCAAGATGGAGGGACTCAGGCTGACCAAATTCACAGATGACTGCAACCTGGGAGCCATTAATTCCCCAAGTGATGCAGACATCCTACAGAAAGGCCTCACAGAGCAATGACTGATGTCAAAACCATGGTCTTAAGCATAATGCCAAAAAATGTGTTGTCATCCCCTTTGGGAAAAACTCAGTTCCCTCTAATTACTACATCGATGGTTGCCCACTCAACACTGAAGGTATTATAAGAGATCTGGGTTGACAGCAACCTCTCCTTTGATCACCACATTGCCAATGTGGTAAGAAAGTCCTTCTATGTGGCACATTTCATTACCAAGGGTTTTGCATCCAGGAAGAAAGAGGTTATTGTCTCTCTCTACTCTTCCCTCATTAGGCCAATCATAGAGTACAATGCCCCATTTGGCATGTACCTCACTAGACATCTGCAACTGCTGGAGAGGCCACAAAAGGACCTCACAAAGAGGATCCTAGGCATTAAACACATGTCCTACATAGACAGACTCAAAACACTACAGCTATTCTCTGTCTTATATCGTGTACTAAGAGGCGATCTCTGCATGACTTACAAAGCCATGTCTTACCCAGCTCTGTTAGAAATGCTACATCTAAAAAATCCCAATACCTTCACACCACCAGATCCTCATCCTCATTACCACAACCAACAGAGCATACTGGAGGGACAGGTTCATAACCAAGAGACTACCCATGATCTGGAATAGACTTCCCATACATGTCAAGCAAAGCACCTCACTAGCCCTCTTCAAGTGAAATCTTGATGAGTGGATGGGAAATAGAAAGTTCACCCCAGGAATCACACCAGTGGCTCTACTTGATAGAGGCACTGGAACTAACGATGGGTGGCACAATGCCAGGACACTTCTATGGGCTAGGTTCAGTAGACCAAATGTTCACTTACCAGACTATCAGTTAGCCGAGACGAAAAGTCCAACATCCTGGAACACCGACTTCCCATTCTAGGTAAGTACCTTTTGGCCACCCTTTTGAACTCTGCCCCTTACCCCCATGGTAGTGCAGTTTCAGAGTTGGTATATTTAGTTGGGGGGTGTGGGAAGGCAGCCCTCCAGATAGAGGGGTGTTCGGCAGTTGTCAGCGTTTTCGTCTCGGCTAACTGAAAGTCGGGAATGTGAACATAACATTCGGTCTACTGAAGTAGATTATATATATATATATATATATATATATATATATATATATATATATATATATACACACACACACACACACACACACACACACATATACACACACACACACGCTCTAGGGACCTAAACCTTGT